>NC_042615.1:651039984-651343965 GCF_901001135.1 Rhinatrema bivittatum | reverse complement strand
GCAGAGAGCAATGTTGAGTTGCATTAACCTTGTGAAGGCTTATTGAGTAAGGGTAGTAATCATCAAGTAGTAGCCTCCATTCCAGCAAGCCACCCCAATGGCTCTTCTCTTCATTCCCATCTTCTAGCCTTTAAGGATCCACAGTGTTTATCCCATGCCCCTTTGAAATCCTTCACAGTTTTAGTCTTCACCACTTCCTCCGGAAGGGCATTCCAGGCATCCACCACCCTCTCCATGAAGAAATACTTCCTGACATTGGTTCTGAGTCTTCCTTCCTGGAGTTTCAAATTGTGACCCTTAGTTCTACTGATTTTTTCCCAATGGAAAAGGTTTGCTGTTGATAATTGATCATTAAAACCTTTCAAGTATCTGAAAGTCAACTAAGCAGATTTGGACTTGGTTGCAGTTACAGAGTCCTGGTTCACTGAGTCTCATGATTGGGATACAGCCATCTCTGGCTATAAATTGAAAAGGAAGGACAGAGAGGACAGAAAAAGGGGAGGAGTAGCTTTTTATGTCAAAAACAATATCTAAGCAACTGAAATGCAAGTTGACTTAGGGAATAGCCACTACTATTACTGGCATCAGTAGCATGGGTTTGGGTACTTGCCAAGTACTTATAGTCTGGATTGGCCACTGTTGGAAACAGGATGATGGGCTTGATGGACCCTTGGTCTGAGCCAGTATGGCAATTTCTTATGTTCTTATGATGTGGGGTAGGGAAGAAGCAATATGGGCTGTCCAAAAAAAAAAAAGAGGATGTGCTTCCATTTACATCAGTGTGGTCTACAAGCCTCAACTCAAACAGAAGAACTGGACAGAGATCTGATTGAAGACATTCAAAAGGTGGGAAAGAAGGGAGATGTGTCACTTGGAAATTTTAATCTGCTGGATGTGGATTGGAGTATCCCTTCTGTGGAATATGCAAGAAGTAGAAAGATAGTGAATGCCCTTTAAGGGGCTCCATTTAAACAAATGGTAATGGAGCCCACAAGGGAGGTGTGATACTCGATCTAGCGCTCACTAATGGGAAAAATGTCTCTAATGTTCGAGTAGGTGCCCACCTGAGTACCAGTGGTCATCAGAGGGAATGTTTTGATATTGCAAATAAGATAAAGAGAAGACACACGAAGACCCAAATTTTGAATTTCAAAAATACTGACTTTGTCAAAATGAGGATGTTCCTGGAGGAAGAGCTAGAAGACTGGGAGTCAATAGGCAAGGTGGAATAACAGTGGGCCAAATTAAAAGGAGCTATTATAAAAGCAACAAGTAAGAGGCAAAACAAACCAATCTGGTTCTCAAAGGAGGTGGCTGAAAAAATACAGGCAAAAAGAACAGCGTTCAAGAAATATAAAGGATCCCAAAAAGAGGAACACAGAGAAGAATACTTGGTGAAACTGAGGGAGCAGAAGAAATAAATCAGGAAATCAAAAGGTCAAGTGGAAGAAAGGAATGCCAGAGAGGTAAAGCGAGGTTACAAAACATTTTTCAGATATATTAGAGAAAGAAGGGAGGCCAGAACTGGTATAATGAAGTTGAAAGGTGATGAGGAGCAATGTGTGGAAAGAGAAAAAAAAATAGCAGAAATATTTAACAAATACTTCAGTTCAGTGTTCACTAAAGAAGACCCTGGAGAAGGATTGTTGCTGGTAGACAAGACCGTAGATGGGGATGGGGTAGACGAAACAGAACAGAATGTATGGGAAGAGCTAGGCAAACTGAAAGTGGACAAGGCCATAGGAACCGGATGAGGTACATCCCAGGAGATGTACTGGCAGGGTTGCTGAAGGACCTGTTCAATAGATCCCTGGAAATAGGAGTGGTGCCATGGGATTGGAGAAGAGCAGTGATGGTCCTGCTTTACAAGAGTGATAGCAGAGAGAAGGCTGGAAACTACAGGCCAGGTGGTTTGATGGACCCGAGGCAGCATGGTTCACCAGGGAAGGTCCTGTTAGACAATTATGATTGATTTGTTTGATTGGGTGACTAGAGAATTGGATCAAGGAAGAGTGCTTGATATGATCTACTTGGATTTCAGCAAAACTTGTGATTATGGTCCCTCATAGGAGGCTTGTGAATAAAATGAGAATGTTGGGAGTGAGCACCAAGGTGGTGGCAAGGATTACAAACTGGTTGAAAGAGACAGCGTGTAATGGTAAATGGAAGCTGCTCTGAAGAGAGAACTGTGTTGAGTGGAGTGAAACAGGGATCAGTATTGGGATCATTTCTGTTCAGATTCTTTGTGAGCATCACTGCGGAAGTGATAGAAGATAAAGTTTGTCTGATTGAGGATGATACTAATACCTGCAATAGAGCGGACATGCCTGAAGGAGAAGAGTGAATGAAAAGTAATTTAAGAAAGCTTGAAGAGTGGTCAAAGATTTGGCAGCTGAGATTCAATGTTAACCAAAATTATCAACCTCAAAATGAAATTCCCTCTTTCTTTAACAAACAAACAAAATATGGGAAATATAAATGTTTGTGAATAAACTATTATGTCAGGTAAAATCATGTTTATGGATATTAACAGATATTTTAATTAGATTACTTAAAATACACAAATTTAGTTGTTATTTTTCATCGACGTAAAACAACAGACCTGAAAGAGAATTGATAAGAGTCAACCTGAGAGAGAACTAGTAAACTTCTTTTTCTCTGAAAGTCGGACGTGACAGGAAACTGTTTTTTATCTGAGATTAGAGAGAGATTTCATCAACTGAATGTTTTTTTTAGCCAATCCTCGAAGATGAGAGTGGGACTTAGTCCCCTTGTAAACCATCATTGGTCCCGGTTTCTTTTAAATATTTAGGAGGACAATATGGCCGCCATCCGACAAACAGCAGTGGCGTCCATATCCCAGTCTGATATCACAGTAAATTTTGAAAATTTAATTTGTTATATTCTTTGGTGTCAATACTGATATTTATTCTCATGTTGACAGTTGCCTCTCCAGCCCCTGAAAGCAGGCATAATCTGCCGAAAAACTGACAGTGTCAGGCAGCTTCATGGCGCCTTGAGAAAATTACCTGCAATGGAGCGGACTGTTTACTTTTCATGGCAAGTTAAGTCGGGATGACCAGCCGTTCTAGAAATTTGTTAAGGGTTGCTTTACAGTGCTTTGAGAAAATTACCTGCAAAGCCAGCCGTTTTTGAAACATTTAAAGGCCTGTGGTTATTAAGGAGAGCTTACTTAAGATGATTTTCCAAAGGTTGAGAATACAATGACTATACACATAACGGAGCACAAGTTCACTAAGTTCAGATATAAAATTAAAAACGGTATACATTAGTATTGAGGTACTTCCCATTTTTGGTTGTTACCTGTAAAGATACCGGATATTAGAGTTTATTCACAAAAATTTATATTCCCCGTATTTTGTTTGTTTGTTAGCTGGAATTCAATGCCAAGAAGTGCAGAGTTGAGCATCTAGGATGCGATAATCCAAAAGAACTGTATGCAATTGGGGGTGAAAGATTGATGTACACGGACCAAGAGAGAAATATTAGGGTGTCTGGTAATCTGAAGATGACAAAGCAATGTGACAAGGTGAGAGCTAAAGCTAGAAGAATACTGAGCTGCATAAAGAAAGAAGGTGATAATGCCCTTTGTACAGGTCCTTTGTGAGGCCTCACCTGGAGTACTATGTTCAGTTCTGAAGCCCATGTTTCAAAAAGGATAGAAACAGGATGGAGGCGGTCCAGAGAAGGGCAACCAAAATGTTGTGGGGTCGGTATCGGAAAATTTATGAGGAGAGGGTGAAGGATCTAAATATGTATACCCTGGAAGAGAAGAGGTGCAGGGGAGATATCTGCTACATGAGAGGCTTCTAAGAAAACTAAAAAGTCATGGGATAGGAGGAAATGTCCTTTTGTGGATTGCAAACTGGTTAAACGACAGGAAACAGAAAGTAGATTAAATGGTCTGTTTTCACAGTGGAAAAAAGTAAACAGTGAATGCCACAGGGATCTGTACTTGGACAGGTGCTTTTTAATGTATTTATAAATGGAAAAAGGTACAGAAAGTGAGGCGATCACATTTGCAGATGACACAAAAGAGTAGTTAATTCACAAGTGGATTGTGATAAATTAAGACTGGAAAATTGGGCATCCATATGGCAGATGAATTATAATGTGGATAAGTGCAAGGTGATGCATATAGGGAAACATAACCCATTTTATAATGTGGATAAGTGCAAGGTGATGCATATAGGGAAACATAACTCCATTTTAGGAGTTACCACTCAGGAAAAAGATCTGGGCATCATAGTTGATATTACATTGAAATCATCGGCTTAGTGTGGTGTGGCAGTCAAAAAAGCAAACAGAATGTTAGAATTATTAGGAAGGAAATGGCAAATAAAATGAAGCATGTCATAATACCTCTGTATTGCTCAATGGTTAGACCACACCTTGAATACTGTGTGCAATTCTGGTCACCGCATCTCAAAAAAGATATAGTTGCATTGGAAAAAGTAAAGAGAAGGGCAACCAAAATGATAAAGGGCATGGAACAGCTCTCTTAAGAAGAAAGGCTAAAGAGGTTAGAGCTGTTCAGTTTGGAGAAGAGATGGCTGAGGAGGTATTGATAGAGGTCTACACAATCATGAAAGGGCTTAAATGGGTAAATGTGAAATGTTATTTATTCTTTCAGATAATAACAAATCTGGTTGGACTAGGAGGCACTGCATGAAGTTAAAAAATAAATTTAAAACAAATCAGAGAAAATTCTTTTTCATTCAGTGCACAGTTAAACTCTGGAATTCGTTGTCCAAGTATGTGGTTAAAGTAGCCAATGTAGCTGAGTTTAAAAAAAGTTTGGATAATTTCCTGGAGGAGAAGTCCCATAAACTGCTATTAATCAATAGGGAATAGCCACTGCTTGTTGCCGGTATCTATTTAATGCTTGCCAGGTACTTTTAACCTGCTTTGGCCACTGTTGGAGACTGGATACTTGGCTCAATGGATCTTTGTTCTGACACAGTATGGCATTTCTTATGTTCTTATGTTATGTTCTTATGTAGATATGATACAGACCTTCAGATACCTGAATAGTTTTAATGATATACAAACTTCAAACCTTTTCCATTGGAAAGGTAATAGTAAAAATAGAGATCACAAAATGAAACTCCAGGAGAGAGACAACTCAGAACCAACAGAACATATAGAACGACATGGTTTAATGGAACAAAGTCAGCATGGCTTTACCCAAAGCAAGTCTTGCCTCACAAATCTGCTTCACATTTTTGAAGGAGTTAATAAACATGTGGATAAATGTGAACCGGTAGATGTAGTATACTTGGATTTTCAGAAGGCGTTTGACAAAGTTCCTCATGAGAGGCTTCTATGAAAAGTAAAAAGTCATGGGATAGGTGGCGATGTCCTTTCGTGGATTGCAAACTGGCTAAAAGACAGGAAACAGAGAGTAGGATTAAATGGACAGTTTTCTCAGTGGAAGGGAGTGGACAGTGGAGTGCTTCAGGGATCTGTATTGGGACCCTTACTTTTCAATATATTTATAAATGATCTGGAAAGAAATACGACGAGTGAGATAATCAAATTTGCAGATGACACAAAATTGTTCAGAGTAGTTAAATCACAAGCAGATTGTGATAAATTGCAGGTAGACCTTGTGAGACTGGAAAATTGGGCATCCAAATGGCAGATGAAATTTAATGTGGATAAGTGCAAGGTGATGCATATAGGGAAAAATAACCCATGCTATAATTACACAATGTTGGGTTCCATATTAGGTGCTACAACCCAAGAAAGAGATCTAGGCGTCATAGTGGATAACACATTGAAATCGTCAGTTCAGTGTGCTGCGGCAGTCAAAAAAGCAAACAGAATGTTGGGAATTATTAGACGGGGAATGGTGAATAAAACAGAAAATATCATAATGCCTCTGTATCACTCCATGGTGAGACCGCACCTTGAATACTGTGTACAATTCTGTTCGCCGCATCTCAAAAAAGATATAATTACGATGGAGAAGGTACAGAGAAGGGCTACCAAAATGATAAGGGGAATGGAACTGCTCCCCTATGAGGAAAGACTAAAGAGGTTAGGACTTTTCAGCTTGGAGAAGAGACGGCTGAGGGGGGATATGATAGAGATGTTTAAAATCATGAGAGGTCTAGAACAGGTAGATGTGAATCGGTTATTTACTCTTTCGGATAGTAGAAAGACTAGGGGGCACTCCATGAAGTTAGCATGGGGCACATTTAAAACTAATCGGAGAAAGTTCTTTTTTACTCAACACACAATTAAACTCTGGAATTTGTTGCCAGAGGATGTGGTTAGTGCAGTTAGTATAGCTGTGTTTAAAAAAGGATTGGATAAGTTCTTGGAGGAGAAGTCCATTACCTGCTATTAAGTTCACTTAGAGAATAGCCACTGCCATTAGCAATGGTAACATGGAATAGACTTAGTTTTTGGGTACTTGCCAGTTTCTTATGGCCTGGATTGGCCACTGTTGGTCTGTTGGTCTGACCCAGTATGGCATTTTCTTATGTTCTTAACATCAGGAAATATTTATTTACAGAGAGGGTGGTGGATGCCTGGAATGACCTTCTGGAGGAGGTGGTGAAGACAAAAACAGTCAAAGAATTCAAAGGGACATGGGATAAACACTAAGGATCCCTAACTGTTAGAGGATGGAAATAAAGAAAAGGGTGCATGAGGGTAACTTGAGAGTGTGACAGTTACTACACTTAACTAATAAGCTTGATGCTTTTGATGCAACTACAACATTGCTGTCTGCTTGTACGCAGTGGGAAAATGGGAATTGGATTTAGACGACAACTAAAGAGGGCCCCCAACTTTTACAGTCTGGGGAACTGTTAAGTATGGGGGTAACCTGCATGGAGCAGCAGTTACTACCCTTAAAGGAAGGCATGGGATTACTACCCTTAACCAAATCACCTTGATGCTTTTGATAAAACTGCAATATTGCTCTCCAGTTTGATAGGAAGGTGGGGGGGGAGAGGAATTGTATTCAGATGACAACCAACATGGGCCCTGACTTTTACAGTCTGGGGTACTGATACGCAGTCATAAGGGAAAAAGCCCAGGACTGCTTCTACAGCCAAGTCCATAAGCAAAGCACGTCAAGCAGCACTGTCTGAATTTTCAAGAAAGCTCATCTCCCAGTAAAAATGTTGCTACCAGTACATTTTTTATGGGTTATCATATGGCTTGGGGATAACTGCACAGAGTGGCAGTTGCTACCCTTAAGAGAATCATGAGGGTAACTTTCATGGCGTGGCAAATACTACCATATGAAGCTTACTGGGCAGACTGGATGGATCATTTGGTTTTCTTCTGCTGTTATTACTATGTTACTATATATATATATATATGTTACTAGTGCCAAAAAAACCCATTGAAAATTCTTTGCTGCTGTGGTAAAGATTCTTGGAGCAATAAAATATATTCTAAACTAACTTCAGGCACGCAGAATCTTCAAACTGCAAAATATATATTTGCAAATATTTATATTAAACTAAAGTAAATGTGAAAAAATGTCTCTCTCCATAGCTGGTATTATTGGTTTGATCAAGTGGTGTAAAACTTCTTGTAAAAGAGGATGTTTTGAATAGGAATGTGCATTAGTTTACAAAGGAAATGAAACACCCTCAATTTGTTTGCAAATTAAAGAAAAAAATCCTGCCACAATTTGAATTTCCATTTCATCCTGCTACACCAGTCCCGTTCAGTCCAGTCCAAACAGATGGATTATGTTCTCCTACCAGCAGATGGAGGGAGAGCACATAGACTTTTACCATGACATCTTCACCAGTATGAATAGGTGGTGCAGCACAGAGAAACTCCAATATTCTCTGCCTCCAGCAGATGGCAGGACAAACTGGTGTTGCAGCAGGATTTCCAGGATAACTTTGACTCAGCAGCAGGGCCAGGCCACTGGTATATCCATCAGTGCGAGCTCACTTTTTAGCTCCCAGTCACAAAGAACGTGGTAGATTTTGATATGGGGGGGGGGGGCCTTCTCCTTTATTTGTTTAAATAAAAAAAGTCAGGAGTTATTTCTTCTGTATCCTGTGCTGTGGAGAAGTTCCTCCCCCTCCCCCCTCGTCTCCTCCTCCTGCATGTACCTCCTACTGCCTGCTTTCTGACTGCCTCCTTAAGAGCTCAAAATTTTTTTAAAAAAGCAGCATCAAACCATTTTTGTGCGGCGGTATTGTGCAGGCTGGCTGAGAGGACCCTCGGTGAGTGCCATGGCTTTACCTCCTTCAGCAGGGTAAGTTGTGCTTGTTTAAGAGCCTTTAGAGCAGTGGCTTAACCCGCGATGGGAAGGGCGACTGAGAATGGCAATGGAGGAAGGAAGTTGACGCTGTGGCGCATGCAGCAGCAGGAGGTTGGTCTCTTATTTGGGCCTGTTATTCTCAATCTGTGCGTGTGCCGGGAAGGTTCCGGGGGAGTGTTCCCGGACCTCTATGGCTGCCAGTACTCCTTCCTCGCAGCTGGCATATGTTGCTGCAGGGGCTCTCTCCTCAGATCTGTCCGCAGTGGAAGCCGCCGCTATGCCAATTACAGTGGGAATGGGTGCTATTTTGGTTCTGTTTCCCACTCCTTTGTCAGGCTCGCAGCAGCCGTGTGGTATTTCAGAGGGTGACTTTAGAGTCCCCCTTGTGCTGACTTTAGAAGGGAGGGCTCTTACTAACTCTGATGAAAATTTTCCCCGGAGTTCTTTTGCTTTTTGTATCAGGCATTTTGTGCTATTCAGGAGCCTGATGCAAAATGTAAGTCCTCCTCAAAGAGATCCTTCTGGCCAAGTTAGAGGGGATCAATTCCCCACAAGGACTGATTGCTCTATGGAAGAATCTGATCCCACAGTCCCCAGTACTGGGGCTTCAGTGGAGGAGAGCGAGGTCCTCTCAGACAGGAAGGATGATACAGTGATTTGAATTTTTAGTAGAAAGTGGCTTCATTGATTGATCAGGTGGCGACCTGTCTTTGGATTGTGGACCCCAAGGTTGAGGAGCCTCCTATTTGGGACCCTATTATTAAGGGGATCAGAAAGTTCACCATGTGGAAGTAGAAGAGATGGTGTTGGCAACGTGGGGGGCCCCTGAAAGTGGTCTTAAGGGTTTAAGGGTGTCAAGAACCTTCTCAGGTTGAACTTTCTTCCTTAGGACTTGGTATACATGTTGTCTCAATTGCCTAAGGTTGATGTGTTAGTCACAGCAGTTACCAGATAGATTATAATTCCTATTGAGGGCAGCACCACTCTCAATGATCCGCAGGATTGCAGGATAGAGATTCCTGTGAAGCATCTCTTTTCAGCCTTGGCTCTGACTATTCAAATCTCCATCTGCAGTGATATGGTGGTTCGCACACTTTTACATTGGATTCAGCAGCTCCCAGAGGCCGAGGAAATGGCTACTGTGGAATCTGCAGTGGCTTTTTTAGCAGACACTCTATGATCTCCTCTGCATCTCATATAAAACTGTAACTTCCTCCATGGTAGCCAGGAAACTGCTTTGCCTTCGCAACATTTTGGTCAAAATCTTGGACTAATAAACAGTGGAAAGAATTTGAGAGGAAAGTAACGTTTTTATTCTGATGCCTGCCTGCTCTTCTTCCCTGGAAATGTCAAGTGGACAGTCTGCTCTTAATTCACTGGTCCAGGGCAAGAGACTGATGTTAACAAAAATAGAGAATATTGACTGAAACTGTTTTCCCTCTAGTGGTGGAGCAGGGCTAACGAGAATCATTGTTCTATTGCATTACTTATAATGGCAAGTCTTATGGTTTGTTATACTGCCCTGACAGTAAAGTCCTTTGGAACAACTTCACTATATAGGAGTGCAGTTTGTGGGACACTGTATTCAAGAAAGAAAATGGTTTCTTATCAGTGGAGAGCCTTAAGCTGTAAATCAGAGTGTTAAAATGTAATGTTTATATACCCTAGAGTTATTCAGCTCGGATTTACTCCAGGTGTCTACCTCGGGACAGTAGGCTCTGTGAATGTACTCTGCCACTTATATTTTACTTAGTGAACAAATGCTTGGGTCATTGATGAGATAGTTTAGCTTTGTCTACAGATTATTACTTGCAACCATATCTACTGCTGGGCATTCTTCATCACTTTACTCCTGGAAGAAAGACCTTTTCAAAATTTTGGGGCAAAACCTGGGTCTCAGCATTCCATTTTAGAAAGGACCTTCTGCTCACCACATTCTTCAGAGAAATCAATTCCAAAAACCACCTTTTCTTTCTTCAATATGCCTCTACCAAGTACTCACACTCTCAGCTCAACTGAAGGGTACACTGGAATGTATCCATCTTACTTTTGGATTAGGAATCCAAATCAACTGCTTAACTTCATTTACTGTGCTACATACGCAGCCAGTGCTCCAGTAAAACAAATACACTGTTTTACATTCATACAACTTCCTCCTATTCCTTCTGAATACACACACACACATACCCTGTTTCCCCGAAAATAAGACAGTGTCTTATATTAATTTTTGCTACCAAAGATGCACTAGGCCTTATTTTCAGGGGATGTCTTATTTTTCCATGAAGAAGAATTCACATATATTGTTGAACAAAAAAATGAACATTTATCATATTCTGAATAGTTGTCTGGTTATGCTGGTTTGTGATGACAACTAACTGTGAATCCTGCAGGGTAAAAAAATCTCAGCTGCATGCTCTGGTGTTCTGTGCGACGGGCATGCTCCCAAATAAAAACTTTGCTAGGTCTTACTTTCGGGGGAGGTCTTATATTTAGCAATTCAGCAAAACCTCTACTAGGTCTTATTTTCGGGGGATGTCTTATTTTCGGGGAAACAGGGTACATCCAGAGTCCACCTCTCTCTCTTTCTTACATGCACACCCATATACCAGCTATCACACACAATGAAAGTCCTCTAAAATAAAACAGAGAGCCCCACTTTTGCCCTACAGGCATCCGTCATGCAGCCCTTCTCACATCAACACACACAGGCACACAGCCAGAGCCACAGGCACGAGGCCAGAGCCCTGTTTGTATACAACTCACACACCGAGATCTCTTTGCTCTCCACATATACAGTTGGCCCACCTCTTTGCCAAATACACACTCACACATACAAAAGCCCTGCTCAGATCCATGCCCCCATTCTCACAATAGTACCAAGTGTGTATATTCTTTTCTTACAGAGATCATCTCTCCCCCTGCAGTAGACCATCTTCCCCCTCTCGGGTTCAGGAGCTGCTCTTCCTTCCCGTGCTTCTTTTCTGCTCCACTCCAGGCAAAACAGCAGCCTTTGAAAAAAATAGTGCAGTGAACTGCAAAACAGTTGGTTGAGCCCTGCTAATTGACTGTCATTAATCTAGAGGGCAAAAAGCTTTCAATACAAAGTCAAAGTAATCATTAAAGGAAAACATAATTAATTGGAGAAAGACAATATATGCTTTCCCTTCATCAAAGTACCTACTAGAGCCCAGAAAGGTCCAATATTTTCTCCATCACTCTGTTGAAAGCAAACGTGACACAGTGTGCAAACGCAAGGCAAAGCTCTTTGAGTCCTGAGATTAGCTTTGTCCTGGAGTAACTAATGAAGGTTTTATTGAGTAATTTTATGTTCTTTGCTCAGATGAGGCCTTTATGAGCAAACTCGTTGCTCTCTACTCAATTTTCTCTCCTGCTAGGTCTTTTTCTCTAATCACTGGACGCTGCAAAGAAAGCGATGTGCCCCTTACATTTCCTCTTGTAGAAAGTAAGGTTTTTTTCTGCTGGAGAAATTGATGGATGCTTTTAACAATTAGTATGAAGCTTTCTCCCTCCCCGGGATAAGTTTATAAAGTATTTCTCTATCTAATTATGCTTTCCTCTGATGACTGATCTGACTATTTTGAGTGTTTTCGCCTCTACAGCTGTCATACATTGAATATGTGTGGCCTATTAAATTTGCCTCCTTCAAAGGTTTAGAGTTTTTCTGTTTAAGAAATTGACATTTTTTTCAATTAGCATGAGGTTTTTTATCTCAGGATTCTCTAGGCAAGGGGTTTTTTTTCTGATTATTAACTGCTTTTTCTCTTTTATAGCTGTTGTCATATTTACCCTCTAGAACTTACATTTGAACTATTATACATAAAACACATTTTGAAATTATATAAGCATCTCTGCATTTTATTAAAAATTAATGGATTTCACTGTCGTTATTTCACTTTTTATTGGTTATAATTTTGTGGTCTGATATATATCTAACAACATTTCTCAATTTGACACTTTTTTTTTTTTGAGAACTAGTAAGATGTTTTTTTGCGAAACGTAATAGTGCTATATTTTTCCCATGGAATTTTTTTATACTGCATTGCTACCATTTATTTATTTATTTATTTATTTAAAGCTTTTTATATACCGAGGTATAGCTAGCTGCCTTCACTCCGGTTTACATCATCAACAACCATTACATAAAACAGTAAGTGAACTCAGAGAACGTGAGCAACAAGATTACTCCTTATTACAATTTTACACATAAACACACAAAAACTTACATCTAACAGTACCTTTATGTAATGTAACTTTAACAGTAACGTATTTCTTTAATCCAAGGTTCTTGGTGGAGGTATGTAGATACATTCATAGTTATGTTAAAACAAAGCTAAGACAACAATTGTAGTACAGAGCACAGTCAAAGCTCCATGCTGACTAAAAGCTCAAGAATGAAATGGATTCATCTAAAGTCATCTCCAGCAATGCTGCACAGTGTTTCAGTTTAGTTGTTACTAGGGATGTGAATCGGGCTTCGGCCGATTGAAAATATCGTATGATATTTTCAAAATCATCAGAAATCGGGGGCTCCCCCAAAACGATAGGAAAACCCCACGAAATTGTTCGTGGGGGTTCTCTTATCGTTTTGGGGAGGGCGGGAAAACGGCACACAAAAATAACCCCTAAACCCACCCCGACCCTTTAAAACTAATCCCTTAGCTTCCCCCACCCTCCCGACCCCCCCCCCAAAACTTTTTACAGGTACCGCTCCCGGGCCGTCGGCTGCCACTAATCAAAATGGCGCGATTGGCCCTTTGCCCTTACCATGTGACAGGGTATCCGTGCCATTGGCCGGCCCCTGTCACATGGAGGGAGCACTGGATGGCCGGCGCCATCTTGCTCCCACTCCCTACCCCCTCCCTTTCTCCCCCTCTACACCTGCTCTGCCAACTCCCACCCTCTCTGTCTAGCCCTACCCTGCTGATCTCCTGCTGCCACACTCACCTGTCTAGCCCCTTCCCCCTTCCCCCTCCTATCCTCCTATCCATTCACTTTTCCCTACTCCTAATCCTACTTCTCCCTCCTGCCCTCCTCTCCTCACACCTCTCTTCTCTTCCTATGCCTTCCATGCCCCATCCTCTCCAGTTTCTCACCACTCCTCTCCACACCACTCCTCCAATTCTCACTCCTCCATCGCCACTCACCCTTATAAAAAGAAAGACAGACAAACTTTACAAACAAACAAAAATTTCCACACCCAGATAAAGACAAGACACAAAGGTACAAAAACACAGATGAGAAGACAAAACAGGACAGCTCACTCAGGTAATCAGAAAAAAAAACTCCTAATCTCTAAGGAAGCAAGAACCCTCCTCTTACTCCCATACCTGACACACCCTCATAGAGGCAGCTGCAGGAAGCTGGTATGTATAAACAAACAAAATAACGCGCCAGACATAAAATGATGCGCGCTGTATAAAAAGAAGTGCAATGGTATAGAGTATTGTGAGTTGTGAAACTTACATACACGAAGTGGTATATCAGTAATTTCCATAATCACGCCATCTTTTTATCATAGGATGCTAACGCGCCATGTTTCTGATTTATTTACAGCAATTTGATTAATCTAGGCCAATGTTTATTAGAATCAAGAAAATAATTCAGCACTCATGGTGACTTGCAAGGCAAGAAGAATAACTGTACAGACACCAGCCTGGATTCAGTTGTTATGAGTCTTTGGAGCTCAGCAATCGGAAGACAGCTGCAGGCAAAGTAGAAGTTGTGGCTAGTGGTACATAAATCAGACTAGCAGCGTAAGGGAAATAGAATGTGAGGTGAAAGGAGGATGGCTTTCCAGGAGCCCTCCAGGCCGGGACGCATCGCACCTGCGCGACCTGCCAGCGGGTGAGTGCGGCAGTCCGCGGACATAGCTCACGGACCACCAAGCATAGCAAACTGTCCCTCTACCCCTTCAGAACACTTACTTTCAATCATGGTGGTTCAGCAGTGCCTGTAGTGCCCCCTAGGGCTCCAGATCCAGCTGCACTATCTTCAAAATAGCACCAGAGCCAGCTGGTGCCATTCTGAAAATGGAGCAGCTGACCTGGAGCCCTAGGGAATGCGCTGGACATCTCTGAACCACTAGGGGTTTAAAGTTATTGTTCTAGAGGATGTGGAGGGCTGGAAGGAAGGGAAAAAGTGGGGGTTCATTTTTGGACCACTTAAGGGGTCGGAATTTGGCATTGGTAAGAATCAGATTTATTTTATTTTATTTTATTTTTACATTGGTGCCGTTTCATGATGTAGCAGGAAGAAATGGAGAAGGAGTCTCACTAGACCCCCGGAGATTTTTACACTACAGGTGTGGGGGGGGGGGGGGGGGGGGGAGGGGATCTGCTGTCACATGGCCCTTTTAAGGAAAACCTCCAGGTGGATCAGGATGTCTATTGAGATGTAGCTAATTTTCCATCAGATAACTAGGCTTGCCAATGTTACCGCAAGCTGTTTTATGACAGCCATATTTATGAGCTGATCTGCATGCCAAGCAGCTAATTTAAATTCCCACCTTGCTGCAGGATTTCTTGGGGATGAAACGTATGGAATTTGAAATACTATCCGTTGTCTTAGCGGTAGCACCTTTACCATGTGGTAAAGTGCTACTGCAGCCTAGTTAATGATTCGCTTAGATTGCGAGCCATCTGGGGACAGGGAAATACCTACAGCACCTGAATGTAATCCACTTTGAAGTGTCTCACCTGCCAAGAATGGTGGAATATAAATCAAAAACTAAATTAATGCATAAATATATAATTTAGTAGACTAAGGGCCTCATTTTCCAATATCGCATTGGTAACGCATTAGGGGGCGTTACCAATGCAAACGAGGCTTCTTTCGTGCAGTAGGGAAACATCGCGTGCGGCGATGTTTTCGCCATTCGCGAAAACATTAGCACCGCACGCGATGTTTTCCCAGTGTGCGATGATTCTTTCGGTGTTTCATCGCAGTGCACGATATTATTTGCCGGTTTCTGCACTTCAATCATTGCGGGCCACGATAGTCCCGGACAGCCCGTTTCAGGCTGTCCGGGACTGTCAGCCTTACAAGAGAAAAAGGACAAACCTCATTGTAATTTTCACATACCAAAAAACACTTTTAATTGCATCAGAGAGCTTCTAAATCGCTACGATACTATCGCTATCAATTATACAAGTATGGTAATCGTACTAGTCGTTTAATGTCACATCTTATCCGCCCTAAAAGAAATCGTACATCTGTAGTTGGTATTCGAGATAGTCAGGGTTTATATCAGACTGCACCTGGGAAAATTGCTACTAGGTTTCTTGAATATTATGCAGCCTTGTATAGTCATAAACCTATGAATTTGGAAGTAGCAGAAAAACTTTTTCAAAATATTACTTGGCCTCAAGTTTCTAGAGATCAGGTATTGGCATTGAATACTCCTATAACTGAACAGGAAATTTATTCGGTAATTCAATCAATTAAATTGGGTAAAGCAGCGGGTCAGGATGGTTTAGGATCTGAGTTTTATAAAATCCTGAAATTTATTGTTTTAAAACCTTTACAAAAATATTATACTGGAATGTTAATTGACAAACATATTGCTGTATCATCTAATCAGTCAACTATTGTTGTTCTTCCTAAACCAGGTAAAGATCCCCTGGAAGTAGGTTCATATCGTCCAATATCTTTAATTAATGTGGATATAAAAATTTTGTCTGCAATTTTGGCATCTCGTTTAAATCAAATTTTACCTTCTCTCATTCATGAAGATCAAACTGGCTTTGTAAAAGGTCGCCAGGGGGTACGTAATGTTCGGCATCTTATTGCCACATTAAGTTATCAACCAAAAGCAGAATTCTTAGTCTGGATGCCGAAAAGGCTTTTGATTCTCTATCTTGGGAATATATGTTTTGGGCACTGCAGAAATATAATTTTTTCTGGAAATTTCTTTACTTGGCTTCAAACTCTGTATAGTAATCCTAGTGCCATTATTTTGCTTAATGGAAATTCTACAGATTCTTTTAAATTATACTGCGGAGTCAGGCAGGGCTGTCCATTATCTCCATTGTTGTTCATTTTGGCATTGGAACCGTTGGCTAATGTCTTGCGAAATACACCACAATTTGTTGGAATTAGTTTAAATGGTCATCCATTAAAATCAGCTCTGTTTGCTGATGACATCTTACTTTTTGTAGGAAATCCACGCAAGAGTGTTCCCGTTATTATTAACTTATTTGAACAATTTCATTTAGTAGCAGGTTTAAAAATAAATTTTGCTAAATCAGAAGCTTTGGCTCTTAATGATAATTTATCTACTACTTGGCATGGTACTTTTCCTTTTCAGTGGGCTCCTGAAAAATTAAAGTATTTAGGAGCTTTTATTCCTAGACAGCTAGATAAATTGTATGATTTAAATATCCCTCCCTGCATAACACGCTTAGAGGAGCAGTTGAAGGTTTGGATATCTCTTCCACTTTCTTTATTTGGTCGTTGTGCATTGATTAAGATGGTGATTGTTCCTAAACTTTTATATCTTCTCCATATATTACCTTGTTGGTTGAGAGTTAAAGATCTTCAACGATTGCGATCTATTATTCAAAATTTTCTTTGGAAAGGTGGTCGAGCCCGTATGGCTTATAATATTTTGGTAAGTCCTAAAGAACAGGGTGGATTAAATATGCCAGATTTTCGACTATATAATGTAGCTTGCCAATTGCGTTTTATTAGTGAATGGATTACGGGAACTTATCGTTATTGTGTGCAGGGAATGTTGGATTGTATGTCTCGCCCAAGTTCTCCTCTTAGTATTATTCAATTACGCCCAGGCCATAGATGTATTGTATCATTTCCTGGAATATTATTGGCTCCATGTATACGCGCTTGGAGATGGGTGCGACATCGTGCACATTTATCAGGAGAAGCTTCTCTTTTAAATCCCTTTCTTGGTAATGTTAATTTTCTTCCTGGAATTGAGAATAAAGGTATTTATTTATCATGGGCAAATCGTGAATTAAAGTTTCCAATTCATCTATTTGATGCTGATTCTCATATCTTACTAGACTATGATACATTGGCACGTACGTATCAGCTTCCAACAAAACATTTTTTTGCTTACTTACAAGTCCGTCACTATTTACATTCTTTCTTATGGAGTTCTGAAAAGTTAGCTGCTGAATCAAATTTTGCTATAAATATAATTGATACAGCATGTATGACAAACTCAATTACAGGTTGGGGAAAAGTAGTGAAGAAATTCATTAATGTTACTTGTTTGGTCTCTTTGGCATCTCGTTGGTCTAATATGATAGGAATACAAATTACACCATCTTATTTGAAATATTGCTTGAGGACATTATACATGTCTCTACCTGATTTAGGATTACGAGAAGTCCAATTTAAAATACTTCACTGTTTTTATTATGATGATATACGAAGAAATAGAATGAAATTGACTTCTACTTCTTTGTGTAGTAAGTGTGGAACAATGGTTGGTACATTATATCATCGCTTGTTTACTTGTCCAAAATTAAATGCCTTTTGGGATTCAGTTTTTCATATGATTGCCAAATGTACAGATGTATTTATACCTGTCACTGGGCAAATATTATTAGATAGCTCTCATTTAGCAGACTTGCCATGCAACATTTCAAAACGGAAATTTGAGCGCATGGCTATTATGCTAGCATGTAGGACCATATTGGCGGATTGGACTGATCCAATGGCTATACCTACCTTAGCAGCGTGGACAAATAGAATGATATTACTTTTACAAATGGAATTTATGGACTTCCGTAGCGGTACACGTAAACCTGATAAATTGTATTGTGCTTGTTGGCAAGCTTATTACGCGATACTCCCTCAAGATTTACAAGCTGGTTTGATTGATTCTGGTTATAAACATGACTGGTCTTAAATGGAGGTTTATGTAATAAGAAATGTATGAATGTTGTGTTGAATGTGGTGTGGTTTTAAATGGATGAAAGATAATGTATGATTGTGATTGGGGATATTTGATATTATGATTTATATATTGGATTATATAATTTGATATTGTATTTTTATTGTATTGTGTTTTATTTTTGTAAGTTGGCTTTTATTTTTGTATTTATTTAAAAATATAATAAAAATTATTTTGAAAAATATATATATATATAAATAGATTTATAAATAGGAAGGTCATTAGAGGACAGTTCCAACAAAATGGCTGCTCACAAAACAACCAAATTCATTATCATTTCTGGGCTCTGACCTGGTACACGTTTTGCTCATCTGGGCTTCCTCTGGGAGACTTATTCTACGATAATATAATCCAAAAGTGGGAAGAATTGAAATAACTGCATTTTATCAAAATAAAAATTTATTAAAAATTCATATCCCAAGCATAAACACCACCATAGTCTAATACAGTGTCATGACATTTTTTTTTAAATGTATATTTTCCATGAGGGCCATATTCAGTGCCAATTAGCTGGATAAGTTAGGACTTATCCAGTTAAGTAGTGGCAGCTGAATTTCAGGCCCCTCTGAATGGTTGCCACTTAGCTGGATCGAGTAATTAGTTATTCAGCGAAATAGTTAGCCTGCTAAGTGTTGAGCAGGGCAAGGGCATTTTGGGGATAAGTTGACTTAACCAGATAAGTTGTCTGGCTGTCCTAAAGTTAGCAGTATATATTCAGTGGTATGGCCACACTACTGAATATATGGGCTAAGTTAGCCAAATAGGTATATTCTGCTAACTGACCAAGCCTCACAGTGGCTCAATATGGACCTCAACATATTCTTCATTCCAAAAAGCACAATTTATTTAAAAAATATATGTATACACCCCATCTAAAATTCACTTGGTTGGAGAATAAACTTACAACAGGTCCAAAAAAGAAAAAGGTCAACAAGAACACCAGCATCATTTGAAAAACCACACTTTATTTTTTAAAATATGAGTTACGTTTTCAGCTGCTATCTGGCTGAACAAGTTAACTGGATAAATGTTTCTGGCTAACTTGTCTGGGATATTCAGCAGTGTGGCGTAGCACTGAATGTACCCGTTTGAGTAATAGATAACTGGATAAGTTTAGCCAACTCATTTTATACTTGCTCAATTGCAGGTCTAACTTATCTGGCTAACTTAGGGGGTCATTTTCCAAAGGTATCCAAAGATATCTAAATCGGGGTGGAGTCTGCTCCAAAGGGGAGAAGTCGGGGCAGCCTCTGGGCAGACTCCGCGATGACTTCGCTGACTGTGAAAAGGTAGGACATCTTATCACTGCCAGCAGCACGCCCAATAGCTCCACCTTTCACAGTGGCACTATTGAGTGCGATCGTTGCCGGCTTTCGCAGGCCCCCCCCCCCCCCCCCTCCAGTTACCACCGGCTTTTCTAAGGTCTACGACCTTAGAAAATCCAGGCCTTAGCTGGATGTCTGAATATCGGCACTTATCCAGCTAAATTATCTGGATAAGTAGCCATGCCACTGTCCCCCACTACCACCACCACCACACAGAATACTGACCTCTATATTTTTTTGTTATTTAGATAAGTTTCAGTTGTTTCAAGTTCTTCCCAGATTTGGATAACCGGTATATTATCCTTCCTGAAGAAGCCTGGATAAGGGAAATATGAATCCGGTTGTAGGTCTGAGATGACATTGGATTTGGTTGTTTTATGAGAAGCCATTTTGTTGGACTTTCCTTTAGTGACCATCCTGAACATTAATACAATTTGAGAAGCTAAGTATATAGTTTTTTTGGCTTTGTTTATGTGATGGATAATTTAAATATTATTTTATACATCTAGTTTTAAAATATTTTCAAGAAAGCATTTAAAAGTGTTTTTTGGTACGTGCTGATTTCAATGTGTTTTGTCTTTTTTCTCTTGTAAGGTTGACACACAGATATGAGCATACCTTTTTTCTCTTTTATTTTATATAGATACCAATCAGCCAGTGCTGATTTTCTGCTAGGTCATGCCAGATCACTGACCAGAAACCTTTTTGAATTTGCTTCATTTTCCCCATTGCAGCTGAAGTGGAACATGGAGGCCACTGCTGTCCCCATCCTGGTACATTCTTTTTTTTTGGAAAATTACCACAATTTACAGCATATTATAAACAGCCTTGAAATGTAAATCAGACCCCCAGGTGTTGTGGAGCGCTAGGAGAGCAATCCCACTCCTGGGTGATGTGTGTCCTTGGGCCACGGCTCGACCCCAGAGGGCTCTGAAGAGGTGCCGCGGGAGGCGTGGCATGCCCAAGCATGGGCTGGACGGGAGCAGGGCTGGAGTGACATGGAAGACAGGCCCTCCTCCGGACCTGCACGCTTCGGAAGACCCAACAACGCAATGTTGGTCTTGTGAACAGTCCTCCGACCGTTCCTAGCCCTTTCGGACCTGCCGCAGGGTACGGCACGAAGCGGCAGGCCGGATGGAGGCCAGGGCAGCGAAGACTGGAACATCGATTCAGACGAGACTCAGGAACGACGTAGACTCAGGCATAGACGTGGACTCAGGAACGAGGTGCAGGATCCATAGACGTGGACTCAGGCATAGATGCAGGATCCTTAGACGTGGACTCAGGCAAAGACGTGGACTCAGGAACGAGGTGCAGGATCCATAGACGTGGACTCAGGCATAGATGCAGGATCCTTAGACGTGGACTCAGGCAAAGACGTGGACTCAGGAATGAGGTGTAGGATGCATAGACGTGGAATCAGGAACGAAGGCTGAAGGTAGACATGGGCACTGACCCTCAGGGCGCCCTACTCAGGCCACCCGCGGGACTGAGTCACGGACCACCCTGTCCCATGCGCGCCCTACACAGCCCTGGAAGGCTGGTCGCGGACCACGCAGAGAGCGGGAGAGCACAGGAAAGAGGAAGCAGGTTCGCTGCACTCCTGGCAGCACAAGGCAAGGATACGCTGCTCTCCTGGCAGCACAAGGCAAGGATACGCTGCTCTCCTGGCAGCACAAGGCAGATTAAAGCATCAGGATCAGGAACAAGGATATCTGGAACAGCAGGAACATCAGGACTGGAACACAGATACTGGAACAGGAGACACACCTCAGGGCTGGAACATGGACATCAGGAACAGCAGGAACATCAGGACTGGATCAAGAGACAGACCTTGGGACTGGAACGGCAGGCAGACATCAGGACTGGACGAGGAGCTCCAACAGGTAACACAAAACACAGGACCTTGCAGAAGTGCTGGAACACGGACGACTTCCTGGAGCGAAGGATCTCAGGAGTGACCAACTCCTTGCGAAGGCAAAGACACACTGAAAGCTGAGCCCTTTAGTAGGGCTGAGGTGGACAACGCCCAGGGAGGGGTCAGCAGGGGGCCACACCTGGCTGGCCCTTTAAGAGGAGCAGAGAGGCGCGCGCCCACGCCCTAGGAAGCTGGAGAGAAGAGCTGGAAGCTGGTGGCGTCCTCAGCCACGTGGACGGCCCAAGGAAGCTGCGGAGCAGCCCAGGACTGGAGCTGGGTGAAGGCAGGTCACTGGAGCAGCTCCCAGCTGCAAGGACAGAAGCAGGAGGAAGCAGAGAGAGATAAGGCTGGCTGCAGAGGAAGCGGGGGAAGGGCTGACTGCAGGAACGGCTCCATGCCGTGAAGACAGCAGGCAGAGCAGAGAGCTGAAGCAGGCTGCAGGCACTGGCAGGGACGGCTTCCCAGCCAGGCAAGGACCCGGACTGAAACAGGCACTGGTAGAGACGGCCTGCTCGCTGAAGGTCCCGGGACCGCAGCAGCACGTCGGGGAAAGGCAGAGACAGCAGCCGAGGAGCAGACCGCATGGCAACAGCTGTGGGAACGGCCCCAGCTGATTCAGGGAGAAAGAAGCAGCCCGACTGGCTGTGGCTGTAACAAGGTAAGAGCCTGCCCACGCTCTTGCGGGCAGGAGCGTAACACCAGGTTACAGGTATGGTATAGAAAGTATAAGCATATTATAAAAGATTATTTGTAGACTAATAATTTTAGGTTGATGTTTTTTTATTGTGAGCAGTCTAACTTGTTTGATATTAGGCCCCTTCATGTTTTCCATACTCTTGTTACCTTTAGTTCTGAGTGAATTCTCCTCCTGTGCAGAATTTGGCAGGATCCAGAGTGCCATGAGGGGAGCCCTTTCTGTTCGTGCGAAAGAAGGAGCAGGCCCTGTTGAGAGTGAGTGTGTGTGTGTGTGTGTGTGTGTGTGTGTGTATGTGTGTGCAAGACCGCAAGCCTGGAGGGTGAGAAAGAGAGCTTGTGCGAGGGTGCGTGGGTGTGGGTGCCAGAGAGAAGGAGTCTATGTGAAGATATTGTGAAGGAGTGTGTATATGTGTGAGACTGGGAGCTAGTGTGTATGTGAGGGTGCTTGTTTGTTTGTGAGAGAGGGAGCCTGTGTGAGGGTGTGTGTATGTGTAAGAAAGAGAGCCTGTGTGAAGGGATGTGTGTGTGTGTGTGTGTGTGTGTGTGTGTGTGTGTGTGTGTGAGAGAGAGAGAGAGAGAGAGAGAGAAGGAGCCTATATGTAGAGGGGAGTGAGCGAGACAGGGAGCCAGTGTGCAGGGATGTGGCTCCATGGCCTTTCATGCATTACCCTCCACCTTATGGGCCTCCATACCCATGGATGCCACCTGCCCGTGCAGAGGCGCCTGGTGTGGTACCTCCAACTGCGCCACCTGCGCCTCAGCCTCTTGCAGGCTATCCTTGGATGGCACCCCCACCCCCGCCTCCACCTCCTGTGAGGCTTCCACCACCAGCACCAGAAGAGCTGTTGCCCCTGGTTATTCCTTCCTGTAGCCATGCCCCGGATGTGCCCCAGGCACCTCTGCCCTCTGAGGGTAGTGTAAGCAGTGGGAGGAGTCCCCTGCGCCAGAGTACCCGGGTGGGCCAGTCTAGGCTTTCTGATGGTCGTAGGAGAGGACAGGCAAGGAAGTGAACTGTGACAAGTTTTCAGTTGTTCCTTGTTACTTTTATTTAATTATCACATTTTTCACACTTGTAAATAAATGCACATTTATCACCTATGGAAATGGCTTTCTATGAGACTGTTCCTTTCTCGTATCGCCCGCCTTTGGCTCAACCGATGTATTTCCTTCAATTCCTCCATACACAGCTGTATGTCCTCATCCTCCTCATTCTCTTCAGGGGCATCCTCTGATACAGGGATGTGTCTGTTAAGTGCCAGATTATGTAGAATACAGCAGGCTAGGAATATCTCACACACCTTAGACGGGGAGTACAAGAGGCATCCACCGGATCTGTCCAGACAGCGGAAGCATGATTTCAGGATGCCAAATGTTCTCTCGATGACAGCCCTGGTCCTACGGTGTGCCCTGTTGTAGCGAGTCTCAGCTGCAGTGTTGGGGCAGGCCATGGGAATCATGAGCCATGATTTCAGGGGATAGCCTCTGTCACCTGTAGCATAAGAGAAAACCAGAAGGTTATATTACGTCTGTGCATCACTGGGGTACAGCTCACAGGGCTTACAAACCGAATGCCTACTGTGGCACCCTATATCTAGTGATTGTACTAAGATAGGTGGGTGCTGTTGTTGGTTGCTGTACTACCTAGGAGCCAGCCCCCAGTGATGTGTTGCAGCTGGAACTCTTCATAGATCCTGGATTAGGTGAGAATGTAGGCGTCGTGGGTGGATCCAGAAAAGTGAGGCACCACATTCGTGATGAGGCCCTTGGCGTTGCACACCACCTGCATGTTTAGTGAGTGGAATCCCTTGCGATTGCGGTAGATGGCCTCATCTCCTCCTGGTGCCCTTAGGGGCACGTGGGTGCAATCAATAGCTCCAAGACCGAGGGGAAGCATGCTATTTGGTAGAAGTCTCTCATGGTTTCATGCTGTTCCTCTCATCTGATGGGGAAGGAGATAAAGTGTGTGTGTCGCAGCAGGGCAGCCAGGGCCTGCTCCAGACACCTTGAGGTGGCACCCTGAGTGATTCCAGACTTCAGGCAAAGTGGTGTTTGGAAGGTGCCAGTAGCCAGAAATGCAAGGAAGGTAGTCACCTTGATGTGTACAGGCAAGGCATGGTCCCTTTGCGTGCGGGGTTGCAGGTCACCCTCTAACATGGTCTCCTTATCAAATCTGTAATGGGTCATTACTTCCTCCTCAGACAGATCGAGAAACTGGGTGCGAGTCCTGTAGACTCTGTGTAACGGGTACCGCCTCCGTCTCATTTGTCTTCTTCTCCTCCTCCTCTCTCTTTCCCTTCTGAGCCTTAGGGATTGCAGGAGCCATATTGTTGCTGTGAACATGTGTAGACAGGGAATTACCAATGAATGCCTGTCTTTAGACGCTCCTGAGGCTCTCTCTCCAACGGTCATACGCACATTAACGTTGGCTATGGAAAACGGTTCCACTGTCCCAGTTTACACCGGTTACTCCCCCACGGCCTCTCCTTTCCACCTTCTGGCCTTCTGCCGCATGTCTGGCACTTTACCGATGTCAGACAGTAGCCGCAGAGCCTTCACTAATACCTTGCGCACACAAAAAGCAGTAGTAAATATACGCGCGTGAACTAGGAAGCGCGCGCCGGTGGAGTTATGCGTGTCGCTTATAAAATACGTTTTACGCGCATATGTTCGGTCTCCGCCCAGACACGCCCCCGACACGCCCCTTTTTTATTTGCGTAATGTTGTGCGCGCAGGGCCACTTACGCGCACAAATACCGCTATGCAAAATTCGGGTTGTGCGCACCACTGCCGTTTACGCGCATAAGTGCCCGTTTTTGCGCACGTACAGCTTGGAAAATCTACCCGAAAACCTATGAAACAAGTTAAAGCATTGCTTTGACCAGTTAATAATACTAACACTCAATAAATCAATAGTAACAAATGAAAAATGCATTATATAGAAATTTAATTAACATTGGTATCAATAAGATTTGAGGATGTATTTCAGGCAAAGTCTTTATGCAGCTCTGCTAAGGAGAGTTGATATGCATGCTACAAGAAAAAAGGAAGTGACATTAATAAATAGAAAAATATTACATGGTATTTACACTCTAATTTATTAACTACAATATAAAATTTACTCATTTACTGTTGCATTTATTGCTAATCAAAATACTGTATTCCACATACCCTCTCTTTTTAAATAGCTTACCCCCACTGGGAAATAAAAACACAGATGGTATTAACATCTATTTACTAAATTAACTCAGATAAAATGCATCAATTCTTCATGGACTCTGACCCAATTTAGTCCATATATTTCAGAACACATAGAGAAGAAAATGAATCTTAACACGATGTTGTTTGCAATGTACGTGGACATTTTACCCTGCCCACATTGCAGTTAATTTCTTCTGAAACTTAGCAGGCTCAAAGAGTACACACTAAAAGTTTACTTTACACCTGCCATTTGTGCAGGCAGCTCAGAGAGGTTCAAAATTGCATGTGTACATCAATTAAATGTATGTATTTTATTTTACTCCCCCAATCGCAACATGCCACCCCCAGTGATGTCACTCTTTAACCTGTTTAACCCATTTAAAAATTTTAAGACCTAGGGAAACCCACACTAAATCAGCCAGGAAATTTTCAAAAGGGCCATTTCTACAGGTAAAGCACCATGTTACCCACAAAATTCCCTTTGATGGTTACCTCCCTTTGTCTAACTTATTTTTTTTGTTTTTTGTTTTATTTTATTTTTATTGAATTTTTAAACAAAATAAACAAGAAATCTCTTGCATTAGTAACAATGGAGTAAATGTCTTAGAAAAAGGAAAAAACATATAGGGGTAGATTTTATAACATGTACACGGGCGTACATGTGCACGCACTACTCGGCGCACGCACATGTACACCCGATTTTATAACTTGCGTGCACAAGTTATAAAATCAGGGGTCGGCATGCACAAGGGGGTGCACAATTGTGAACATAAGAAAATGCCATACTGGGTCAGACCAAGGGTCCATCAAGCCCAGCATCCTGTTTCCAACAGTGGCCAATCCAGGCCATAAGAACCTGGCAAGTACCCAAAAACTAAGTCTATTCCATGTTACCATTGCTAATGGCAGTGGCTATTCTCTAAGGGGCGGATTTTCAGAGCCCTGCTCACCTAAATCCGCCCAAAACCGGGCGGATTTTGGCGAGCAGGGCCCTGCGCGCCAGGAAGCCTATTTTACATAGGCCTACCGGAGCGCGCAGAGCCCCGGGACTCGCGTAAGTCCCGGGGTTCTCCGAGGGGGGCGTGTCAGGGGCGTGTCGGGGGCGGGCCCGGTCGTCGCGGCGTTTCGGGGGCGTGTCGGCAGAGTTTTGGGGGCGGGTACGGGGCGTGGCTATGGCCCGGGGCGGTCCGGGGGCGTGGCCGCGCCCTCCGTACCCGCCCCCAGGTCGCGGCCCGGCGCGCAAGAGGCCCGCTGGCGCGCGGGGATTTACGCCTCCCTCCTCAAAGGTAAGGGGGGGGTTTAGACAGGGCCGGGCGGGTGGGTTAGGTAGGGGAAGGGAGGGGAAGGTGAGGGGAGGGCGTTAGAGGATTCCCTCCAAGGCCGATCCGATTTCGGAGCGGCCTTGGAGGGAACGGGGGTAGGCTGCGCGGCTCGGCGCGCGCCGGCTATACAAAATCCATAGCCTTGCGCGCGCCGATCCATGTTTTTAGCAGATACGCGCGGCTCCGCGCGTATCTACTAAAATCCAGCGTACTTTTGTTTGCGCCTGGAGCGCAAACAAAAGTAGTCTATTCACGCTCCTTTTAAAATCCGCCCCTAAGTGAACTTAATAGCAGGTAATGGACTTCTCCTCCAAGAACTTATCCAATCCTTTTTTAAACACAGCTATACTAACTGCACTAACCACATCCTCTGGCAACAAATTCCAGAGTTTAATTGTGCATTGAGTAAAAAAGAACTTTCTCCGATTAATTTTAAATGTGCCCCCTAGTCTTTCTACTATCCGAAAGAGTAAATAACCGATTCACATCTACCCGTTCTAGACCTCTCATGATTTTGAACACCTCTATCATATCCCCCCTCAGTCATCTCTTCTCCAAGCTGAAAAGTCCTAACCTCTTTAGTCTTTCCTCATAGGGGAGTTGTTCCATTCCCCTTATCATTTTGGTAGCCCTTCTCTGTACCTTCTCCATCGCAATTATATCTTTTTTGAGATGCGGCGACCAGAATTGTACACAGTATTCAAGGTGCGGTCTCACCATGGAGCGATACAGAGGCATTATGACATTTTCCGTTTTATTCACCATTCTCTTTCTAATAATTCCCAACATTCTGTTTGCTTTTTTTGACTGCCGCAGCACACTGTACCGACGATTTCAATGTGTTATCCACTATGACACCTAGATCTCTTTCTTGGGTTGTAGCACCTAATATAGAACCCAACATTGTGTAATTATAGCATGGGTTATTTTTCCCTATATGCATCACCTTGCACTTATCCACATTAAATTTCATCTGCCATTTGGATGCCCAATTTTCCAGTCTCACAAGGTCTTCCTGCAATTTATCACAATCTGCTTGTGATTTAACTACTCTGAACAATTTTTTGTCATCTGCAAATTTGATTATCTCACTCGTATTTCTTTCCAGATCATTTATAAATATATTGAACAGTAAGGGTCCCAATACAGATCCCTGAGGCACTCCACTATCCACTCCCTTCCACTGAGAAAATTGCCCATTTAATCCTACTCTGTTTCCTGTCTTTTAGCCAGTTTGCAATCCACGAAAGGACATCGCCACCTATCCCATGACTTTTTACTTTTCCTAGAAGCCTCTCATGAGGAACTTTGTCAAACGCCTTCTGAAAATCCAAGTATACTATATCTACTGGTTCACCTTTATCCACATGTTTATTAACTCCTTCAAAAACGTGAAGCAGATTTGTGAGGCAAGACTTGCCCTGGGTAAAGCCATGCTGACTTTGTTCCATTAAAACATGTCTTTCTATATGTTCTGTGATTTTGATGTTTAGAACACTTTCCACTATTTTTCCTGGCACTGAAGTCAGGCTAACCGGTTTGTAGTTTCCCGGATCGCCCCTGGAGCCCTTCTTAAATATTGGGGTTACATTTACTATCCTCCAGTCTTCAGGTACAATGGATGATTTTAATGATAAGTTACAAATTTTTACTAATAGGTCTGAAATTTCATTTTTTAGTTCCTTCAGAACTCTGGGGTGTATACCATCTGGTCCAGGTGATTTACTACTCTTCAGTTTGTCAATCAGGCGTACCACATCTTCTAGGTTCACCGTGATTTGATTCAGTCCATCTGAATCATTACCCATGAAAACCTTCTCCATTACGGGCACCTCCCCAACATCCTCTTCTGTAAACACTGAAGCAAAGAAATCATTTAATCTTTCCGCGATGTCCTTATCTTCTCTAAGTGCCTCTTTAACCACCTCGCGTGCGCCGAGCCACACTGCCTTCCCCCATTCCCTCCCAGGCCGCACCGAAATCAGAGCGGCCTGGAAGGGAACTTCCCTTCCCCCTAACCTAACCTTCCCATGCCTTCCCCTACCCTTTCCTCCCCTAGCCCTACTCTAACCCCCCTGACCTTTGTCTTACCTTTTGCGCCTGCCTCTGGGCAAGCGCAAGTTGTGTGTGCCGGCCGACTGCCATCACTCAATCCCCAGCACAGCGACAAATATGGCCGCTGTGCCAGGAGCCTAACCCTGCCCCCGGACCGTCCCGCCCACGCCCCGCCCCTTTTTGCAAGACCCAGGACTTACGCGCGTCGCCAGGCCTTTTTAAAATAGGCCCGGTGTGCCTACCCCCCCATGCGCGTAGGTCTTTGAAAATCTGCCCCATGATGTTTTAACAAGTGCAATATAGCATACTCCATAAATATAAAGGAAACATTTGGGAGAAGCATCGAAACTTGAGGAATTACATATAATATAAAATTAATAAGTAAGAACACTGAACCCCCCAGTTATACTTATATAGCCGGAATTACAATCCCTAAGAGACCCTTTAGTTGGTCTGGGTCGGAAAATAGGTAATTCTCATCGTTATACTTAACTGCACATCTACATGAGTATTTTAACAAAAATCGCCCTCCCTTATCTATCACATCTTGCCTAAGAGCCAGGAATTTTTTTTCTTCATAGTTGTGTTATCCTAGCTAAGTCCAGGTCTACCCAGACTCTCTGCCCATAGAACATTAGCAGTCTGGAACGAAAGAAAAACTTCAAAACATTTTCTCTGTCGGTGGCAAATGCAAAATTAGCAAATAATGTCCCTTTATTTTTAACTTCAACATCTTCTTGAGAATTTTGAAGCAGGTCAGAGATATTAATAGAGGTTTCCAAAGGGGGTATTCCTTCTTCATTTTCTCCCTGTTGAATTTGAGTTTGACTCTTCCTATCCCATGGTAGAAAGCTTTCACAATAACAAGCATACATGCCTCTGGGATTTTTACACCTGGGCCACATAACATTTATAAAGTTCCACATTATGGGAAAGTTTACTACCGTCAAATTCAGGGCCCGCGTAGTATTCTCAATACTTTCGATTTTCTTTGAAAACTCCCTTTCAATATGCATCTGGTGATGCTGAATTTTTTCCACTTGAACAATACAATTGTCCATATCTATAATTTTCTCTTCATGACTTCTTAACATATCAGAATTCTTCTTTAGGGAATTATTTGTTTCTACTACTGCCTCCATCAGTGAAGATATTGATGTATCTAATTTTACTATAAGATTCCACAATGTTTCAAGAGTGATAGTAATCGGTTTTAAAATCACAGTTCTACCGACCTGAGCTCTGGAGATTGTCCCGTAGTTGTGCTGCATGTTCCGGCCAGATCCTTCTGGTTTCGGCGTACTCGCCTCCATAGGTGTCAGAGGTGAAGTTCCAATAGCCCCAAGAACAGGCATCTCAAATGCTGCCTGAGAATCAAGCAACTTCTCCAATTGCGCTTCACTCTCCCTCTGTACACCCCTCAGGCTCTCTGGGTCTATCATGACTTCCTGGATATCACCTGGCATTTTCGCAGGGCCAACCCCGTCATTGCCAGGTAGAGATGGTGTTACCGGCGCTCCCGGACTTAATGAGATCTCTTTGACCAAGAAAGCAGGACCCCACTCTCGGTCAGCTCTTTCAGCGGTCCCCTCTACGGGAGTGTCTGGAGGGATGCTAAACCACTCCGGTATGCTCCTCTGCACAGGCTCCAAAGCTGACTTTAACTTAGCCTTCCTCTTGTTATACGGCATGCTTGTCGTCCTTTAGGAAATAGGAATCAAGAAATTTCAGCTTAGCAAGCCGGAGAGGAGCTAGAGCGTGGCTATCAGTGGGCGGCCTGTCTAACTTGTTATTTATGTATGTTTTTGTATGTTCTTTCTTTCTGAGGTTAATGCAAAACAATGTGCTCAGCCAAGCATACTGTTTAACCTGTGGTTGGACCCATTTTGGGTGTGCGTCCACAACCCCTTATGCTATAAGGGGATTAGTGCATCCAAAACACATGTCCAACCCCCTGTAAAACTAATAGCGCTTATCACATGCAAATGCATGTTGATGAGGCTATTAGTTATTCTCCCCAGATCTAAAAAAAAAAAATGTGCGCCCGACCCGCGCGTTTTTATGCTCAGAAATTAACGCCTGCCAGAGCAGCCAAATAAAATGTTCAGAAAAGCAGAAAATGCTTTTCTGAACAGCAGAAAAAAAAAGTGCCGATGGTTAAGTTAGGGAAATGGATGCTCAATTAACAAGCATACGTTTTCCTAACCCGCTGCAGCCTCCTCTTCTGGGCGCCTGCTGCCAAGGAGGTGCTAGGGATGCACATTTGTCCCTGGTGCCTTCTTGGCAGCACGACCCCTCATTTAAATATTGAATCGCGCATTTATTGCAGCGGCCCCTTTCTGTATCATAATTAAATGCATTAACATTTGTATTGTTGTATGAATGCCTTCATCTAACACTCTGATGTTTTCAGTGGTCTTGTACTCCTGTGGAGCACTCCCCACTGGGTCCCAGGCTTGGTGATCAGTAAAGATATGATAGCGCTCACATACTGAAAAGCTTTTGAGGACATACTGGAAAAAGTGCAGCACTCCTCAGTAAGCCATCATAGACCTCATTACCTTACATTAGCTTTCATCTAGTGTGCTTTCATTGTGTTGTGCGTATCATCCACAGAGTAACAAAGGAGCCTATAAGGATTTCAGAAGTGATTCTTTTTATAAAAGTAGCTATAAACAAAAACATGGGCATCCTCTAAGATTAAAGGGTAATTGTGTTCACCACCTCTATAGAAAAAGATTCTTCTCTCAAGGAATGGGAAAATAATGGAATATTTTGCCAGCAGAAGTAGGTAAGGCTACAGCATTAAATCAATTTAAAATAAATTATACAAGATCTTAGCTAAAACAAATATTGGTGGGTGTAATGATTTAGCTACAAACAATAGAGAAAAGTGCTAATCCAGCAATTCTGAAATGATGGCCACTTTTGAAGCCAGACGGAAATGTTTTTCAGTGTTGTAGAGCTGGCTACAATTGCAGTGCATTTTTGGGTTTTTTTTCACTTTCCCATGAATTAACATAGACAAAGAGATGTTAAGCAGTCTGGGAAAGTTTATTTGAAGTCTTGAGAGTTGAATGTCAATAGAATTATCCATTGCAGTATTGGGGGATATAAAAACATAGAAAACATAGAAAAAGAAAATCAAGGGCAAGAGATCACAAAATGAAACTGGAGGGAGGCTTGGAGGAAATATGAGAAAATGGGATACATGAAGCTTATTGATGAGTATCTTAGTTTATATATGAATTTCTTTTGGCTATTATTTTATGATATATTGTTATATGAATATTCTTTTATAAATTTCACTGAGCAGCTTCCTTTGAAAGTGTAATAAATAAGTATGAATAAATAAATACTTCTATACATAGAAATGATGGCAGAAAAGGACCAAACGGTCCATCCAGTCTGCCCAGCAAGCTTATGGTAGTATCTACCGCGCCATACAAGACACCCCCATACTTATCATTTTCCCAGCCCATCAAGTCAGGGCCCTTTTTGGTTGCTGTTTGAGTCCAATTCCCCGTCACCTCTTGCCATTGAAGCAGATAGCAATATTGGAGTTGCATCAAAAGTTTCAGGTTTATTGGTTAAGGGTAATAACAGCAACATTAGCAAATTACCCCCATGCACACTTTTCTTCTTTTCCGTCTTCTAGCCTTTAGGGATCCACACTGTATATCCCATGCCCCTTTGAATTCTTTCTTCCACCTCTTCCAGAAGGGCATTCCAGGCATCCACCACCCTCTTCGTGAAGAAATATTTCCTAACATTGGTTCTGAGTCGTCCTCGCTGGAGTTTCATTTCATGACCCCTTAGTTCTGTACTGGGAGGGGTGGAGGATACCTGGAATACCCTACCAACTGAGGTAGATGTTATAAAATATGTGACATAATTTAAGCATATGTGGGACAGACACCACCAGACGTTGAGTTTGAGGGCAGGAGAAGGAAAGAGAGATAGGGTAGATAAATGGAGGGGAACCTGGGCCTTGGATTAGGTGTCAAGATCATATGCTTAGCTAGCAGAATAACAGAGAGCCAAAAGGTGGGTGGTAACAAAGCTGATTTGCACAAGGTGATGGTATGACAGTTATGGAAAGTGGAAAATTTATAATAACATGGAGCAGCAGTAAGGCTTTGGTACACACTCAGCCATAATAGGAAGGAAGTTGACAGGTCATCTAGTGTAGGCAACTGGTCAGCTTGCCTACATTCCCCAGCAGACAGTGAAAACGATAAGGCATAGCCTTCTCTAGGCAGTCAAACAGTCAGACTTGTAAGACTGACAGGTGGCAAATCTCCTTAGTGTGGAGGGAGATGGTGAAGGTAGGAAAGGATGATAACAAAAGCTAGAGTAGTACAGGCAGACTGGCTGAGCTAAATGATTCTTCTCTGTTGTCATGTTGATATGGATTCCTTGCAGGTTGTGTTTCCCCTTATTGGAGAAATATTAAATTATCAAAAGATGGTGATATGCAGGAAGTTCTAAAACCACATTAGCCACAGAGGAAGAATGGATATGTGTTGTCTTGAAAATTCATGTGTACAACACTTTTGGATAATTATTATGTTGGAATAATAAAAAGGCATCACAATCTACAAGGAATTCAGCTCCCATAAACTTAACATTGGAGCATATTGTATGTTAGAGCTCTTAAGTACTTACCGGTACTTGTTCCTAGGTTCCTCATATGTGGCTATCTAATGTAAGGTTGCTGTATGTATGTATTTATTTATTTATTTATTTTGTTATTTTATATACCGTTGTTCCAAATAAAGATCACAACAGTTTATAACATATAGCATAACATATACAATGACTTAATATAATCGTATAACATACTTACTATACTTCGGCATGAACATTGACTTAATGTAATCAAGTGAGATATAAATCTATGGGGATGTTCTAGTGTTTTAACTAAAGGTACTGGGATAAAAGGTTAGTGGTTTATAAGATTTGTTTCAGATTTTTTATTTTGGCGTCAGGGTGTGATGGGCTATTTAGTTCTGTTCTTAATTTATTCATGTCTTTGACCTTATTAGTGCTTATTCTGAGTTCAGGTAGTTTTAAGTTGCCCTAATTGGTGTTTGCTCTGATTTCAGGTAGGGTTTTTTGGAGTTTTTTTATTTGTATTTTATTAACAGGCATAACAAAGCATATGAAAACAAACCTTTCCACATATCCAGCTGTTCATTATTCTATTTTACAATGTTTGAGTGTTTGAGTTCCCTTTTCCCCCCTCCCCCCTCACCTCACATTTCTCACAATAGAGGAGCCCACTTCCGCAATACAACCATCCTGTACACATCATTTTTGCTAAGTAATTCTACATACATTTGTCATTCATTTTCATAATCTCCTTACTAATACAAGGGAACAGGTCAGGCTTTATGCAACTTTTATTATCCTGTTGTAAGCATATCCTGCACCTACTGAATACCTGGGACTATCAATAGGGGGTCAGTGACTAATTTTGCTTTTGATTTTGTAATTTGCTACATCTCTCCTGGTAGTCGTCCCTATATCACCGTAGTCTGTTGTCCCCACTTTTTAAACATATTCCATGTTTTCTGGAAGGCCAATACACGATGGCACTTATATGCATTAATAGAAGCCATCCTATAGTAAAAGCGTAGTCTTTTGAGGACCAGTTGCAATGAGGGTACCTCCGGGCGTTTCCATAATAATGCCAGTTCAAATCTGGCTGCGATCAAAACCTGGTGGCTAAAGCGCTGTTGAAATTTACCTAATTTAGGGTGGGGTATATTCAATAGAACTAGACTGCCATCTTTCAGACTTTGGACTCCCAGAACCAGTTCCAACCACTGCAAGATCTGGTCCCAAAAAGCTGATACCTTTGGACAGTTCCACCATATATGGAGAAAGGTGCCTACCTCACCACAGTTCCTCCAGCAGTGCGGATCTATTGTTGGGTAAATGAGATGTAGCTTAGATGGGGTAAGGTACCAGCATAAGAGTAATTTATAGCTGTTTTCTTGCAGATTCGCTGATATCAAACATTTATAAGTTCATAGATAAACTTAGTCCCACACTTCGGGCTCTATACTAATTTGCAAGTCTGCTTCCCATGCCTTATTATGTGGAAAAAAGTAATTTCCTGAACCTAAGAGTATTTTGTAAATTTTGGAGCCCAATCCCCTCTTTCTCCATATCCACACATAGATATTCAAAGAGGGTCTTCCCCTGCTCTAAGGAGGTGTGTATCTGTTTTGTAGTTAAAAAGTGGCGCAACTGTGCATATACTAAAAAGTCTATCCTTCCAGATTATAGCGGGCCTGTAGTGCATCTGCAGGCATCAAAATTCCTCCCTAAATTACATGTTAAATGCGTTATATACCCTGTTTTTTCCATAACAGGAAGGTTTTATTCTGGAAACCAACTGGGAAAGAATTATTGCAGGAAAGGTGGGAGAGGAAAAATAATCACGGTCCCCTACTAAACGATTCCACCATTTATTCCATAATTTGAGAAGGGATTGGAATCCAAACGGGATAGGGTCACACTTGCATCAGGTATTCCTCGGCTGCCAAGGCCTCGCTTCCAGTGGCAGATTATCTACTAGGCGTTGATCCAGAAATACCCATTTCTTGCTGGAAGTTTGTCTATGCATGTCTGCAATCGCTCTGAGTTGGGCAACCACATAATGCAACCACATAATACCAGGCTAGATTGGAGACACCCAGACCCCCCCCCCCCCCCCCCCCCCCCCCCCCCCCCCCCCCCCCCCCCCCCCCCAGCCCTGGGCTGGTACATTAATGCTCATGAGACCCGTGGGGGCATTTTTTCCAGATAAGACTAAAAATTTTCCTCTGCCACAGTTGTAGGGTGTTCGCTGGTATAAAGACTGGGAAAGTGGTGAACAAATAAAGGAATTCAGATACGTTTTAAAATAGGTTATAGGCATTTTAAAATAGCCATGGAGAACACATGGTCTGATTTTGTTAGATGAGTATTCAGTAATGTTGGCATAGCTAATAAACCTTTATTTTGAGATCTTAGCAATCTCTGTGGTTTGTATGGTTGTAGTCCTATGGCTGCCAGACCTGGGCTTATTAGAGTGAATGGTTGTATTTATTAGTGTTAATACTTTATAGTGAATTCGGAATTGTACAGATAGCCAATGTAGAGCTATCAGTGAGTGTGTGATGTGTTCGAATTTTCTTGACCTTGTTAAGAGCCTTGCTGCGGCATTTTGTAAAGTTGTAGCTTTTTTAGTAGACAGGTATTCCTAGTAAAAGAGAGTTACAGTAGTCTATGCTAGAGAAGATTGTTATGCGTGCCATATGCATGGCCCCCTCACTTTTCCACAGGGACTCCAGCCTCTGGTTCCTCCTCGCTGGCGGCGGTGGGCCACCAGCTCCGTCCTCGGGCCTCCCCCGGTGCCTCCGGCTCTGCCACAGTCCCCGTCATTCCCGGTCCTGCTGCCACTGCTCATCGGGCCTCTTCGAGTGGACCGTGGAGAGACGCCACTACTCGCGCCACACCCATTGCTGATCCTTAAGTAGGGACCGCGGCGGGAAGCTAGCCATGGCCCCGGATGATGACGTCAACCTATTCATTGTATTTAAGCTCATGCTCCGCTCCCTAGCATTGCCTTTGCAACAGGTCTCTTCGCTGGTCGAGTACTCGTTGCTACTTAGAGATTCATCTCATCCCTATGTTCCTGTTCCACATTGTTCCTGGTTCCTGTCTCTTCGTTCCTGCCCTGCTTATGCTTCGGATTGACTACACGGACTTTGACTTTGCTTCACCTGACTTTGCTACAGCCTGTTCCAGACTCAGACCTCTGCTTCGTTTGCATTCTTGGATGTTAAGCGTCATTTACTGTGGTACTTAGAGATGACTAAAACTGTTCGGAAGTCTGATTGCCTGTTTATGCTTCATGATGGAGGTAAACAGGGAGCACCGGCAATAGCCCACTGGGTTAAGGAAGTCATTACAGCAGCCTATGTGGCTGCTGAGATTGTATTGCCCAAACAGTTTAGGCCGCATTCCACAAGAGCTCAGGCGGTATCGTGGGCAGAACTTTGTTGTCGCCTGCTGAAATTTGCCAAGTGGTGACATGGTCATCTTTGTACATCTTCTCCAAGCATTACCGCTTGGATGTTAGGGCTAAGGAGATGGAGGCCTAAAATGCTTCATTATTTTCTCACTATCATCCATTTGGCTGCTATTCTGCCTCCTCCTCAAGTTTTGATTATTTTTCCTTATTGGCCTCATGAATACGTATTCAGTTTCCTTTTTGGACTCAAATTGAGTGAATTAACCCTCTGTCATTATGCACCTCATGCCGCATGCAGCTGCAGAATTATTTCCCAAGAAGGGACAATAAAATACTTATTCATAATTCACCTGATGTTTAGTAAGGAGGAGGAATAAAAGTAAACTACCTCTCTGTTAATGATGCATGCTGAACTACTTAAGGTAATGCCATACAAGTTTAGTTTATTTAACGCTTGATATATCGCAGATCTTACAGAAATAAATCAATGTGATGTACAACAAAATAAAATTAACATGATATAATAAAGGAATATAATATAATAAAATGAACAGCAAAAAGTAAAATAAAAATTATAAATAAGTGTATATATATATATATATATATATATATATATATAAACAGTTAAGGTATAAATTTAACAGCGACAACTAGCGCTAGAACACTAAAATCGACAAAACCACAAAATGAAAATAGTGAGGGTCAGTTACAGAGAACATATGAATACAAATACGAGGCACAAACAGTTGCATCGTCTTATTTCAACCTAAACAGCTAAGGAACTATGTAGCAAGAGTTGACTGCATATGTTCTTGGCAGAGGCATCACTAGTTGATACTTAAAAAGATTCAGGGCTTTTACCCCAGGACAAGCAGGATGCTAGTCCTCACATATGGGTGACGTCACTGACGGAGCCCTATCATGGAAAACTTTCTGTCAAAGTTTCTAGAAACTTTTGACTGGCATCCTGAGCCCACTGAGCATGCCCAGCATGCCATGATCCCTCGAGCCACAGGGGTCTCCCTTCAGTCTTCTTTTTTCCACACTGCTGTTAGCCTCGTGGATAAGGAGCCCTGTGTGGTGAATATTCACTTCAAAATAGTTTCAGAAAATTTGGAAAAAATTATCCCGCCATAGGGGTCTCCCTCTTTCCACCGTCGGTGAGTGATTTTTTTTCGGTCAGTTCTGTTATCGTTAAACCTAGTCAGAAGGTCGTCGACAGCTGTCCGGCCTTCATTATGGCTACTGGTTTTAAAAAGTGCCCGAACTGCTCCCGCACTATGTCCATAACGGACCCACACATCTAGTGTGTACTCTGTCTCGGCGAGAGACATAATGTGTCGACGTGCCCGAGATGCACTGAGATGACGCCGAAAGGCAGATGAGCACGCATGGAAAAGATGGAACATCTTTTTCATCTTCAACGGATGCCATTGACTTCAACTTCGACACAATTGTCTCCGACTGGAGCGATTAGAAAAATCGTCCTGAAAACTAGACGTCGCCTGGATGAAGCAGGTGATCGGCCTTTACCGACCCCTTCACGGTCATCGATAAAGTCTACATCTACAATCGAAAAAGGCGTTGAACATCGACAGAAGCACAGACATCGACATCGGAGGCCTCAGGATCCGGAATTGAACCCGATAACCGGAGTTCCCTCGATAATTATCGAACCAACTCTGAAGAAACCTCGGAGAGAGGAGTCTCTATGGCCTTCGAGGCCTTCAACTCCTAGGCGATCCCCACTGATACCGGTGCCGGGAACCGTACCTCCACAGGGACTGTGGAGATACCGGTATCGCCTTCACTGCCTCCCCCCTTCTGACTTCAACAGCTATGAGGGCGGAACTGGATGGTTATATCCACCAGGCAGTTCGAGACGCACTCCGAGACATGCCTTCGATGCCAGCACCGACAACGGTTCCACCCTCGATGCCAGCTCCATCGCCGACATCGGTTCCACCCCCGTCACCGGTGTCGATTCCGATACCATCACAGAGTCCATCGCCGGTTCCAGTTCAACCACCGAGACCATTACCCTCACCGGCACCGATGCCTATACCAATGCCGGTGCCGGATATGTCCTTCTTAGCGCCAATACTAGCGAAGTTGGACACTCTCATCGGTGCCATTCCGGTGCAACCACCCGATGCTCTGACGCCAAGACGATGGAAGAAGAGATAACAAAGGATGTACCGATGCATGAGCCTATACCAGGTCCATTGGGAATCTCTTGTCCAAGACCATCGTTTTCTCCACTGTTTCCATCGAGACCACCAGTGAAACCCTTGATGCCGTCAATGCCATCCATTCCTCTTCCATCGATGACTCCTCGTCCACGTTCATCAGGCACTTGGGATGATCCAGATACCGACTCTTCCTCGGAGGAAGTCCTCTCAGATCCTTTTCCTCTGGAGGAAAGAAGAAAATCCCCTCCAGAGGACCTCTCTTTCTCTACTTTCATTAAAGAGATGGTTGACACTATCCCTTTTCAGCTAGTATCCGAAGAAGATACTAGACAGAAAACACTGGAAGTATTGCAGTTTATGGATCCACCTAAAGATGTCCTGGCAATACCAGTTCACGAAGTTCTTGTGGACTTGCAACACAGGCTATGGGAACATCCCTGCACCATACCATCTGTAAATAAACGGGCTGATGCTATTTATCTGGTTCAGCATATTCCTGGCTTTCAGAAAACACATCTACTTACCAATCGGTAGTAGTAGAGTCAGCTCAAAAGCAGTCTAAAAGGATTAAACTTCATTCATCAAATCCTCCTGGAAAAGATCACATGTTTTTGGACACCAAATGTTCCAAGGTTCCATGTTAGTGTCCAGAATTGCATCCTACCAACTCTATATGACACAATATCAGCGTAATCTGTGGAAACAACTTCAGGAGTTATCAGAATCTCTTCCCCAACAATTTCAAGATTCCTTTAACAACAACATTCATAAGGGCCTGGAAGCTGGGAAACATGAAGTTAGAGCAGCTTATGACAGCTTCGAAACTTCATCTAGAATGTCTGCCACAGGCATTAGTGCTCGCAGATGGGCCTGGCTCAAGGCCTCCGACCTGAGACCAGAGGTGCAAGAGAAGCTTGCTGATCCACCTTATGTAGGAGATAATCTCTTTGGAGATAAGGTACGTGAAGCAGTCTCTCAGCTGAAGGAACATTCGGAAACATTACGTCAACTTTCCTCTGTTCCACCAGAATCCCAACCATCCACACTTAGACTTCCAAAGAAGGATTCAAAAAGGCCATATTATAGACCACGGAGATACTATCCTCCTGCTGCCTGTGGAAGGTCATCAAGGCCAGCACAAAGATCGCAGACCCGACAACCAAGAGCACCTAGAGCTCAACCCCCACCGCAAACAGGCCCGGCTTCGGGATTTTGAAAACTCACCAGAGAACAGAAGCCTGCCTACCAATCCGACCCCAAATTTGCCGGTAGGTGGTCGGATCACTTTATTCCATCACAATTGGTCGCACATCACTACAGACCAATGGGTACTCTCAATAGCATCTCAAGGTTACCATCTGGACTTTCTAACTGTACCAAACGATACTCCACCCACCTCGTCTTGGACAGTGAAAATCAATCCACACTCTTACAAAAAGAATTATCCACCCTTCTGAGAGCCAAGGCCGTGGAACCAGTTCCCCGAGCTAAGCAGGGCAGAGGATTCTACTCCCGTTATTTCCTCATTCCAAAGAAAACAGGAGGCCTACATCCCATATTGGACCTCCGGAAGCTCAACAAATACCTATGAAAGGAAAAATTCAGGATGGTATCATTGGGCACCATGTTACCTCTACTTCAGAAAGGAGATTGGCTCTGCTCTCTGGATCTTCAAGACACTTATGCTCACATTCCAATATTCCCTCCTCATCGCAAGTATCTGCATTTCTTAGTGGGAAGGAGAAAGGAGACTCAGGAGAGGATCATGCCTTGTGTGTGTGTGTGGGGGGGGGGGGTAGATTAGTGGGAGATTGCACTGGAAGTGTGGGGGAAGATAGCTTTTGCCAATGTCATGTTGAAGCCAATTCACTGTCCCTGGGTACAGCCATGGATTCAAGGAGCACTGTCAAATAGAATGGTGTATAGGTCCTGTGTGCCCATGCCTAGCAATGCCCCTGGTTGTTGGCAAATAGGAGGAAGTGAGCTGACACTACAGGCAAGACCTTATCAGATCAGAAGTAGTTAATCTGACTTTGCCCCACAGTGAGCTCTATGCTTCATGCAAACACATTGACTTCTGCTGTGTTAAGCAACAACATAGGTATGAAATGACAAGTAATCTGAAATGTCAACCACACAAAGCTTTTGCAAAGGTGAGTAGTCTTGTTGTAACCCAAATTGATTTTTTTTAATGGTTTCTTAGAATAATAAAAGTAAGAACTCAAAATAAAATGTTTGTTACTTCAAGCGTTCTTAAAATATGTTCCAGTGAAAAAATGTAGTTAAAAGAAAAACTTCCTGGAATTTTAGAACATCAGACAAAAAGGAAATGGTTTCTCTAGAACATCATCATTAAAGTACACTCTTTAATCTTCTCATTTCAGTATATGTGACATTTTGTTCTTGTTTCAAGATATTTGCAGTTTTAAAGGTCAATTTTAAAACAAGTGCACAGGTCCATCAACGCTGCAGACACGCATGCTTATGTGAGCACACACGGGCAAGGAACTAAATTTTAAGTGGTGCACCAAAATACGCGCATACTTTACAAAATGCATGCATTATCACGTGCATTTCTGTGCACGTATCTTGTTCACATAGAAGCACGTACAACATGTGTTCACATTTGCGCATATGGGTGACACACCTGCTTGAGAGCTACACCTCATCCTCCTCACCAGCACAATTTTGCCACCAGGGATGTCCAACGTCTGGCATCCCTTGTAGCAGCCAACAGGATTCAAGACTCAGGAACTTGGCATTAAAAACAGGAACCTTCCGGAGGCTTGCGCTGCAGACATGCATAATAAAATAATACAGCAAGAGTAACCAACAATCAAGTCATCACATACCATAATAAATAAACAGATAAAAGGCCCTCAAATAAAAATGAATACAACTAAATAAAACTAGGCAGTAATGGCGAGTAAGATCACCAAAACATTGCTGAAATAAAATAGTTTTTAAATGTTTTTTGAATTTTTTCAGATATTTGGTTGTTCGTAACTCTGTTGGAAGTGCATTCCATAATGCAGGAGCAGCAACTGAAAAGGCACAATTCCTAGTCACAGAGAGCCCTTCTTAATACTTGCATTGTGCCAAAGAGCGCTTACTTCTGGAGATCATAGGGTGTAATTTATATAAGCAACATTTCAAGGTGTGCTTGGAAATTCTTCTTAATCAGACTAGTGGTATCCAATAGTATTAGAACTATTTCTGTATCTTTCTGTCACATTTTCTCGGACTCTGATTGCATTTTTGGTACTTATGACATCAACATGTTACATCCAGCAATGAGATGTGTAACTATTTCCAGTTCTGTTTTACAAAATCTGCATTTGTCTGTTTTACCATTTTTTCTATGCTGCGGTGAACCATCTTATCTGTAGATCACTATTCTGTGCTGCAATTATCAGTCTCTCATCTCTCAAATTTTGCTGAAGTAATTCTGTTCTTCCTAATCTATTTGTGCTTCTGCCAATTATCTTTCTTTGTTTTCTAGTCTGAATCTTGTTTTTCATATGGTGGTTTTTCACTCATTCCTTCTATTTGCCAAAGCGACGGTCCATGCTAAAGGACTGAGAATGATGATCCTTTTTCACTTTCATACTTCAGCACTTTTTGGGCATTTGGACCTGTTGATGCCATTAAGTATGTTTGTGGACCTATATAAGACCCATACTGACCTTAGTTATAGGGATATAGTCTCAGCATACACTGGTTCTTATAGATTACTTGATGGATATAGAGGAGTTTTCTTGTTTTTACATCCAGTTTTTCAGGATTTTTATGGAGTAAGTCTACTATTCCAAAACTGTATGAGACTGCAGGGATTGCAAGCTGATTAACAGCTTGTATCGTTTTCTGTTCTGTTAAGGCACTTTTTCAATATCAGTCTGTTTCCTCCTGCAATGTTCTTTTCTGGTCTTTTTGCTCACTAATTTATGCCAAATTTTTCCACCTTCCTTTACTCTTAAATGTTTATATACACCTTCCTGCTCCAATTCCTTGATATTGAAATCTTCAATCGGGGAGATGTTTTCAGTTTTGTTTGGTTTTCCTCTAAAGAAGATCACCTTTGCACATTTGTCCAGGCCAAATGTCATCCTGGTGTCATCTGAGAAACTCTTCATTTCTTAGAGTTATTCTGCTAAATGATCATAACAGGAATTGTAAAGTTTCAAGTCATCTATGAACAGCGGGTGAGATATTATTGGTTGGGAGATGGTAGCTCTAGGATTAAGGCTAATTGCTTAGCCCAATGAGTTAATTAGATATTCAGTAGATTTATTGCCAAACAAGAGCAGTGACTGGAAATCTCTCTGAAATAGAGATGACAAATTGTCTTTCTTCATAATTCAGATGGGCGTGCAGTCTGCCACATTTTCATGGTGAATTTGATATACTCGATCAGTGCAGGGTTCACGTTATACTTTTCAAGGCAATCTATTATCCAGGAGAATGGGATGCTATCAAAAGCTTTCTTATAGTCAATCCATTCTATACTGAGGTTTTGACTGTGTATACAGGTATCCACAATGGCTTTATTCAGTATCAGCTGGTCTTTGCTTCCATATGCTCCTCTTTTGTTACCTTTCTGTTCTGTTGCCAAGATGCTATTAGAGTCGATGGGATCATATATTCTATCTGATGTGTTTGGTTCAACAAACAGGTTTACTCGCATTTGTGTGGGTAAACCTTACCGCCGATGTAGTAAGGAATTTTACTTGCAGAAAATGTGTGGGTAAAACTGGGAATACCGCTTAGCACCCTCGTATGAAAATCCCATGCAAATGAGAGCATTAAGTAGTACTCCCCAATTCAGAGAGCTGTGCCAGCCAAACACACTCTTTCTTAGCTCTGGAAAATTAGCTCTGGGTCAGAGATGGAGTTAAATTTCCAATGCTCTGCACTGGTACTTAAAACCTTTAATAATGGGGGGGGGGAAGTAAAACAAAAGTCTGGAACATTTAGCCGGATAAGTACTGACTTATTTGGGTAAGCAGCAGCAGCTGCCGCCACATACCCAGATAAGTACTGATTTATCCAGCTATCTGGCAGTGGCGAGCCGCTGCCACTTAGCCAGATAAGTCAGCACTTATCTAACTATCTGGCGCAGTTCAGATTAATATGTATCTGGCTAACTAGCAGCAAACCATGCCAAATATCTAGATAAGTACTGATTTATCCAGCTAAATAGCAGTAGCTCACCACTGTTATCTAGCTGGATAAATCAGTACTTATCCAAGAAAGTGGCAGTGGCTGCCACCACTTACCCAGATAATGGCCATGATCTGCCTGTTCGATAATGGTTGTGCTGCGAGCATGGACCCCTAGGCCGAAGTGAAGTTGGCACAACCTGCCAGGAGGAGCCACCATCAGCTGACAGAGCTGGCTGAAGCAGAGACTCCTCCTACAGCCTTTCCCTTCCATTTTTCGGCTACGGACCTGCTTTTTCGTGAATGGGATACTCCGGATTTGGGGTTGAAGGCCACAAAGGCTATGGATAAACTTTATCCTCTTCCGGAGGATGCTTTGGATATGCTTCGGGTTCCGAAGGTGGATGCTGCGGTTTCTGCGGTGACGAAAAGGACAACCATTCCGGTTACGGGGGCTCAGTTCTTAAAGACCTTCAGGATCGGAAATTAGAGGTACAGCTTAAGAAGATCTTTGAAGTCTCTGCCCTAGGGGTCCGGGCGGCGATGTGTAGTAATTTTGCCTTGAGAGCGGGACTTCGTTGGGTGCAACAATTGTTATCCAATGAGGGCCTTTCCGAAGAAGCACGACAGGCAGGCCGCCTCGAAACGGTAGTGGCCTATAGTGCTGATGCCCTTCATGATCTTCTGTGCACTTCAGCTCGTTCCATGGTCTCGGCAGTATCAGCACACAGGCTGTTGTGGTTGCGAAATTGGGCCGTGGATGGAGCCTCCAAATCCCATTTGGGTTCCTTGCCCTTTAAGGGGAAACTTCTCTTTGGGAAAGAACTGGAGGATATGATTCAGTCTCTGGGCGAGAATAAGGTTCACCGCCTGCCGGAGGACAGGACGCGATCCAGGGGATCCTTCTCGGCACGATCTCGATTTCGAGGGGCTCACAAGTGTCGCCCAGCTCATACAACCACTTCTTCCTTTCGTCCCACACCAACATGCCAGCAGTTTTGGTCCGAGCCTTCTCGTGGCCGGCACTTCGGTAGACCTGGGGTCTCCCAGACGTCTTCAAGTGGGAAGCCTGCACTATGATGTCAGGCCATTCCATTCCTTGGTACCAAAGGTAGGGGGCAGATTGTCTCTGTTTTACAAGGAATGGGCCACAATCACGTCGGCCCAGTGGGTGCTATATGTGATAAGGCACGGCTATGCTTTAGATTTTGCACGCCGACCCAGCCCGAGGTTGCTAATATCCTCGTGCGGATATGCCGAGAAATGGCAAGCGGTCAAACACACCTTGTGTCGTCTTCTAGATCTGGGGGCAATCGTTCCGGTACCTCCTCTAGAACAGCGAAGGGGAAGTTATTACATATACTTCATCGTTCCAAAAAAGGAGGGTTCCTTCCGATCCATCCTCGACCTAAAGCATGTCAACAGATGTCTGAGGATCCCCCGTTTTCGCATGGAGACTTTATGGTCGGTCATCACTTTCGTTTGGCCGGGAGAGTTTCTGGCTTCTCTAGACCTGACAGAGGCGTACTTACACATTGGGATCCGACAGGACCACCAGAAATATCTGAGATTTTTCATCCTGGGGAACCACTACCAGTTTCAAGCTCTACCATTCGGTCTTGCGACGGCTCCCAGAACGTTTACCTAGATTATAGTGGTTGTGGCAGCTCAACTTTGCCGGGAAGGCTTGCTGGTGCACCCATACTTGGACGATTGGTTGATTCGAACAAAGTCTGAGAGTCTGTGTCACTCGGCAATCCAACGGGTGCTACAGTTGCTGAAGTCTCTCGGTTGGGTGGTCAACTTAGCCAAAAGTCACCTAGTCCCATCCCATTTGTTGGAGTTTTTGGGTGCCTTGTTCGACACCTGTCAGGGAAGAATTTACCTTTCATTGGATCGCGGTCTCAAGCTGCAGGGCCCAGTATCAACTTTGCTTCAGCAACACATCCCGACAGTCTGGGATTACTTACAGGTATTTGGTTCCATGGCCTCAACGCTGGAATTGTTCCCATGGTCATTTGCGCACATGCGGCCTTTGCAATCTGCCCTGCTCTCCCGTTGGAGACCCATTTCTGAACAGTTCTACCTGCCCCTGCCCTTGACGGACTCTGCTCATTCCAGTCTAGTGTGGTGGCTATGTTCGGACAACTTGCACAAGGGTGTTCCACTGATGGTGCCGGAATGGACGGTAGTCACCACGGATGCCAGCCTTTCTGGTTGGGGAGCCGTTTGTTTGTGACAGTCGGTTCAGGGACTCTGGTCTCCAGCGGAGTCTTGGTGGTCGATCAACCGCTTGGAAACCAGAACAGTTCGCCTAGCGCTGCAGGCTTTTCTTCCTCTCTCATTCACGGGAAGTCAGTAAGAGTACTGTCCGACAACGCGACCACAGTAGCCTTCATCAATCAACAGGGTGGAACCAGGAGTCGGCCAGTAGCATTGGAAGCTCGACTGTTGATCCAGTGGGCGGAACTTCACCTAGCCAGCATAGCTGCATCCCACATAGCAGGGGTTGACAATGTACACACAGATTTTCTAAGTCGAAATCAGCTCGACCCCGGAGAGTGGGAGCTAGTGGACAGGGCTTATCAACTCATCTGCGACAGATGGGGCATGCCGTGCATGGATCTCATGGCGACTTTCAAGAATGCCAAGGCCCCACGTTTCTTTGCTCGTCGCATGGACACAGGGGCAGAGGGCTTGGATGCTCTAGTGTTGGCCTGACCAACAACGGTTCTGTTGTACATCTTTCCGCCTTGGCCTCTGATCGGCAAGGTGCTTCTTTGCATAGAGACACACCCGGCGGATGTGATCCTGGTAGCTCCTGAGTGGCCTCGTCGGCCATGGTTCGCGGATCTGCTCAATCTCGTGGTAGACGGTCCACTGCGCTTCCCGCTTCTTCCAAACCTTCTTCATCAGGGTCCCGTTTGTTTCGATCAGGTGGATCGTGTTTGTCTAGCGCATGGCATTAGAGAGGAGGCATCTAAAAGGTAAAGGTTACTCGGACTCGGTCGTGACCACTCTCCTGAGGTCACACAAGGTGTCGACTTCACTATCTTACGTACGGGTTTGGAAGATTTTCGAGTCATGGTGCATTGCACGTCAGATTGTTCCCACTCGGGTGTCGGTATCCAGCGTTCTAGCTTTCCTTCAGGACGGTTTGACCAAGGGCTTGTCCTGTAGTTCCTTGCGGGTGCAGGTGGCGGGCCTGGGCTGTTTGCACGGTTCTATAGATGGGGTTGCATTGGCGGCGCATCCTGATGTTTCGCAGTTTCTTCACGGGGCAAAACATTTGCGCCCACTGGTGCGTTCTCCCATGTCCATCCTGGAATTTGAATATTGTCCTTAAGGCTTTGTGTGTGCTTCCTTTCGAACCGTTGAAGAGAGCGACTATGAAAGACCTCACCTTGAAGGTGGTATTTTTGGTAGCAATTTCCTCGGCACATCAGGTCTCTGAATTACAGGCATTATCATGCCGGGAACCTTTCTTGAGGATCTCAGATTCCGGAGTTAGTTTACAGACTGTGCCATCCTTTCTTCCGAAAGTGGTGTCCTCTTTTCATTTGAATCGGTCCGTGGAACTTCCTTCATTTTCTGATTTGGATCAGTCGGATCCTCTTTCCAAGGAGTTGAGAAAATTTCAATGTTTGGAGGGCACTTCTGCATTATCTGGAAGTTACTAACGCTTTTAGGGTCTCGGATCATCTCTTTGTTCTCTGGAATGGACCAAAGCGGGGTAATAGGGCCTCCAAGACCATGATCGCCCGGTGGCTGAAAGAGGCCATAAATTCTGCTTACTTGATTTCTATTGCCGATAGGGCTTAAGGCTCATTCCACTCAATCCCAAGTAGCTTCCTGGGCTGAGTGTCATCAAGTCTCCCCACAGGAGATTGCAGGGCAGCAACTTGGAAATCGCATACTTTTGCTTGACATTACAGACTCGATGTGCGAGATCCGAGTGGGGGAAATTTCGGGGTTCCCATCCCGCTTAAGTACAAGCTCTGGTACATCCCAGGAGTCTGGACTGATCCGGTACGTACAGGGAAAAGAAAATTAGGTCTTACCTTCGATAATTTTCGTTCCTGTGGTACCAAGGATCAGTCCAGAGTCCCGCCCGATGTGTGCATAAAAGTTGGAGAGAGTCCGCTACTGCTATTTGTTGTGTTGTCCTCTGATCTGCGGATTTTTCCTGCTGTTTGTACCCTTATTTACGGGTCTGGTTTTCTTGGGGTCAGTGATCCATATTTTCAGTTGCATTTCCTGTAGATAGTTTGGTTTGAGAATCATTCTGCTTTGACATTGCGTAATACTGGCTGACTGTGGGTGGCACCCTGGTATATATGGCAGAGCCAGTCAAATCTTGCTCTGTCTCCATCTGCTGGTGCGGAGGCAAAACCCAGGAGTCTGGACTGATTCTTGGTACTATAGGAACAAAAGTTATCGAAGGTAAGACCTAATTTTCTTTTCCATCACAGCCTGATTTACTGAGATTCTGTGTCTATGGAGCAAAAAGAACTCCACAATTCATGCCTTAAGTGTAAAAAGTATAACTCAGTAGAATAAAAAGAAAAGTATCTACCTAATTAGAAAATACATTGGAAAAGAGAGCTAGAGTAGTTAAACATGAGAGTAACAGAATTATAATAAAAGTGAACAGGCCAAAATGTGTTGTGAGTGAGTCTGTAAGTGAAATTCCCAATGCTAATGTACCTTGTTTAGTATGCAGCCGAGCTGTCAGGAAACACACTGTGCAGTGTTAATATGCCCCATATGACTCATTTAGTACAGAAAAGCATTTAGGGCTCCAGCATGTCTCGTTCAAAGACAATCAGAAGAAATTCAGTGTGAATAGACTTAAGTACAATGGATAGGATTAAACATACCAAAATGTACTGATAACCAACCCATTATTACAAAGACACATACAGGACCTACCCACACAAGAAACACATATACTGTATTTCTGTGTGTAGCCCCCTCTTTAGGTGACTCCTGGAATGCAGGGGCACATAGTCCCCAAGGCCACTTATCTTTCCAGTCCTGTTATCCCTCTTCCATTCACACAATTTCTGGCCACTGGGGTGCCAGGATTTATTCTGGCAGGGAGAAGGACAAATCACTGGGGCCCTAAGCACATGGGGTGGGAACCCTGAAATAGTCTCACGCTTCACAATCGCTGTTTCCAGATGTACTCATTCTTTGTTGTCTCAGCTGGCACGACCTTGAACTTGAAGTGGTAGGTTGGTGACTTGAAGTGGCATTCAGATAAAACTATTATAACTTAGGGAAACTTGATCAGCATCATAAATCAGCAAAAGAAGCTTAAAATATATTGCCACCAAACAAAGAAAATTCCAAGTACCTTAATCCTGTCAATGTCCAAACACTGAGTAAAAGCCCCTTCCCCATGTCAGGAAAACAATCTCTTCTGTAGGTGGGTAGAAACTGGTGGTGAAAGATTCCTTCCAACAGAATAGTTAAAACAAAATACTTCCAAATCAATTCTCTTTTCCAGGCAATTGCAAACCTCACTTAGACTGGTAAAATGGCAAAGCAGCACCCTATCCTATTTTCCTCAGGCAGAGCTGACTTCTCTCCTGAGCTAGGGCAAGTCAAGGAAAAAAACAGCTCTCCCAGAAAGTCTAAATCACACTTTTCTCTCAAGGGCAGTCCCTTCTAGGTCCATGAGGGCACTAGTAAAAACACAGTCCTTCTTACTCAATACTGCAGGCTGTAGGGCTTACCAGGACACACTGAAAAAACACCTCGCCTCTCTCCTTCTGAAAAACAAAACTGCAACTGCGCTCTGCACTTGCTCAGCCAGGATTTTTATTTTTATTATTATTAGAAATGTTTATTGGATGAAAACATAGTCACAAAATATCAACAGATAACACAAATAGACATCCATGAGTTTCCAATAAAGAACCCCCCCCCCCCCCCGACAAATAACACTGCACATCAGGAAAAGAACAGCGAATATTCCGCACAAAGATTGCAATCTATACAGAACATAAGTGGCAATGATCACTAATGAGTGGCAGAAGAAAAGCATCCTTTTATCTCTCAAAGGAAAAAATTTTGACATGAAGCCCAAAGAAGGAAAAGTAAGAAAACTCATTCTCAAGAGGTAACCAAACTCTGTGAGCATCTCCATCGAACATAGGGATCCCAAGTAGCATTAAAGGACGATAGCCGATTATGAAGATGAGCAGTTAAATAAGCCAGGCGATACTTATTGTATAAGCGTTGTAAAATTTCTTTAAAAGGCGGGATTTCTGAATGTTTCCAGAACAAGGCAATCATGCACTGAGTAGCTATGAAAATGTGTTGGCATAGACGTTGCTGAAATGTGTTAAGATTCAACATTGGTAACCCCAATAACATAGAACGAGCATCTAATAATATCTTAATGTCCAAAATAGAAGATGTCCAATCAGCAACCTGATGCCAATAGAAAGCTATACATGGGCAGTGCCACCACAAATGCAAAAAGGTACCTATTTTCCCACAGTTTTGCCAACATAGAGTGGTAAATTCGATGGAGCCTAACAGGGGTCAGATACCAAAGGAATAGCATTTTATAGCAATTCTCCTAAAGGTTAGCAGAAATAGAACATTTAATCACCCCAGAAAATATAAATTCCCAATCCTCTTCACTCAGGCACATGCCCGATCCACCTCCCATACTTGAATGTGTGAAAACTTTACATCTAGCTGCCCATTAAGGAGGGCAAATATCTTAGAAACCAAGCCCTTTTCGGGGGAGGAGTCTAAGATGGCGGCGCATTAGCTGCAAGCTCCGGAACACTGCCCGACTTATCCTCTGGTTTCTTTTTACCTTTTTTTGAAAAATGGCTCCAAAGCGGAAAGGCAGGATTAGGGTTTACCCCGCGATCCCTTCCCTGCCTCCTGGACAGCGTACCATCACGGGACTTGCGGCGGGCTTTCAGAAGTTGGAGGAGCACGACCCCACTGAGTTGACTGCCGGTGGAGCGGCAGCCTACTCTGGGGAAACTACCTTAAGCCCTCCAGAGTCGCGAACACCCCCAGCACCGATTCCCCAGACGTTCTTGAGCCCGGTAAGTGCCGGTCTGGACCTAAGGGGTTCGAGTCAAGCATGTGCGGGAGCCACCGTGGGAACAGGGAGTGGAGATCAAGGCCTGGATGGGGGAAGAAAGACTAATGAGCAAACGGTCAGTAAAGCAACAGGAGAGACTGTTTCCTCAATTTTTTCGGGTACTGTGTTTGATCAGATTTCACTAGAGCCAGGAACCATGAGTCCTATCTTCATAGAGCCAACAACAGTAACACTGGACTCTTTATGGGAACTGGTTGCCAAACTGGGAATGGCACTTCAAATCTATTCTCAGCAACAAAATTTAATTTCCACTAAAGTAGAAACTGCAACTCAGGACTTCAACTCCAAATATCTGGATCATCAGCAGAGAATTCAAGAACTTGAGGATAAAGAAAAGAGAATACAAGAAACCCAGTCAGCTTTGATTCAAGAGTGACAAATATTGAACAGGAAAATGGAACAAATAGAAAACAAGCTGAGACATTTAAATTTAAGGTTTCTAAATTTTCCCAAGGTGTTAGGAGAGCAGCCCAGATTAACACTCCGCAAGTATCTGATTGATGTTTTACATATTGCCCCAGAAAATATTCATGTGTTTAATCGAGTGTATTTTCTTCCTTATGCTAGAGTAAGAGAAAATGCCGCTTCTCAAGCTATTGATTTGGGAAATTTGACTGCATTTTTAGAAACCTCAACATCTGAAATTATAGAAAGATCAACTCTTCTTGTTTCTTTTATATATGAGCAAGATGTAACATTGATAATGAGAAGTTATTTCCAGAATATGGGAGTGGAATTCTTGGGGAAAGCAGTTCAAGTCTTCCCAGATTTGGCAAAAGTAACCCAGGAAAGGAGGAGAGGGTTCCTAGCTTTGAGGCAGGAGGCCCGTTCTTTGGGTGCTAATTTCATGCTCAGATACCCTTGTAGGTGTATCTTGAGATTGGAAAATGTGACCTATGTGTTCTTTGTACCAGAACAGTTAAAACTATTGCTAGAAAATAGGAAGAGATTACTGCCCATACCCTCAGTCCAGGAAAGTTCTATCAGCGACTGAAAGAAGTGTGATAGCTTAAAGACGCACTATAGCTTCCTTTATATTTTTCTTTTCTTCTTTATACTCCTCTAAAAATTGCACTCCTCCCCACAAAATTGTGGGGTCAAATATATAGTATAGTTTCTTCTTTAAATGCTGTTTAAAGCAGAAATGTTAACAATGTTATTTTCTTATTTTCTGTACAAAGTGAAAATCCTTTGTAATTTTCATTAAAATTAATAAAAAAGAAAAAAAAAGAAACCGAACCCTTTATCCAGTGTACCTGTTCTCAGTAGTGAAGGTCAAAACCTTCTGTTGAGCTAAAACAGATGATCCATAGAGTATTTAACAATGAGTTCATCAGAAGACCTGAAGCCAGAGCATTGAAAAAGATGCTCCACCCTCATAATGCATGCACCTTCCAATCCCCATAAGCATTTTAAAAAAGCATGTGGGGAACGCCATATTGTAAAACAGATGGGAGAGATAAAAATAAGTAGTGTTGCCCACCAATTTAACCTTCCATTGTGCCCACATCAGTAATGTGGTCTGAAAAGATATCGGATAGCAGCACAGGGCTCGCCAACATCCTGGACAAAAAAAACCCTTAGGGTTGGTATAAAAATATGAAAATTCTCCCTGTAGTCAACAAGGGAAAATAAGTGGCAAGGAAATAAAGTACCTTATACATCTGCCATTATTACATCTAGGCCAAGATGTTAAAACAGCCTTGATGTCTTTATCCTCTTCAAAAATGGTTTGAGGTTCTGGTCCCAGTTCTGAGGAGCATGAACCAGGGATGAGCACAAGACGTTCTGCGCCTAACTCCAGATGTACTTCTCCATCCAGGTCTACTCCATGGCAGAAACCCTTCTACTGCCAACAGGCAAGGAGGAGATCTAGCTTTTGGCTCAGGGCACTCTCTGCCCTCTCCCATCTCCTCTGTTTTGGAGTAGGAGGGAGCAGGTCTAGCATTTGAACAGCAGTTCTAATGCCACGTCCATTGATGAGCTATTCACTACACCTGGAGCCTTGTCCCTCCTCTTCCCCACTCACACTCCAGCCTTATCAGAGGGAGATGAAGTCTGATACAATAGAGAAGAGGGTAGTTTATCCATTTCACTACCTGCTGAAGAGGGCAAAGGAGATATCTGTGGCACGATGATAGTGGGCCTCCAGAACAAGAGGCTTTCTTATGATGTCTGCTCTTTACTGCTTTCTTTGACCTCCTCAGGTCTCCCAGCAACTTGGGGTGGGGGGATCAATGGTAGGGTCACCTTAGCTTAGGTTGCTTTTTTGCCACTGGGTCCTTCAAGATACCCCCGAGGCAGAAGACCATCCTATGAGGCTTCTTCCCTCTGCCTACCCCCACCCCTCTGGAAGTTGCCCTCCTTCCATCCCCCTGGCCCATGATATTCTGGGGTCCAACCTTTAGGGGGAAAGGACTAAGGATGACTCTCGGGTGTAACTCTCCACTGGCCTAAAGGATCATCAGAACCACCCCTGGGGAGCCAAGGTGTTCTGGGACCTTCCCAAACTTAGATGATTCGTTAGCCACATCATTGGATTTACCAGGCTCGTGAGGTCGTAGTGCCTTTCTAGGGCTTAGAATCCCTGGAGGCAGGGGGAGACAAGATACGTGCACCAGCCACAGGGAACTACCATGTGGCAATTGTAGCACTTTTCCGAGCAGGCAGCATAATATACCTTATACAGTAGTCCAGATGAAAAACTGTTAACTACCTCATCATCATCTGCTATCCCTCAAGCAACTGGAAATTAACCCAGCACCTAAAGGATTAAGTGCTGCCGCTCTGCATCCCTGTGCCCCAGGGAAATCATGGATATCTCCAAGATGACCTCCCCAAGAGTACTCAGATGTGTTCACAAAATGTCATCTGGGAGGTAGGGTGGTACATATGACCGCACCACTCTTGTTCTTGCCTCCTCTAGAGGCTTCAGCCATTGAGTTGTGCCCCTGATCTTAATGTCCTCCCCCAGGGCCCATCTAACCACAGCCATAGAGCCAACAGCCTCCACGCTTGCTTTTGTGGCTGCCTACATGGCCTTTGGCCCCACCAGTTTGTCCACAGCAGAGGCATACTGGTGGATATATAGGCCGGGCAACATACCGCCTGATACTGTACGCTGCCAGCCTACATCTATACTGCCTTGTGAATTTTGCTTATTCTGGGCAAGGGAAACCTGTCCAGACTCAACCAGTGACTAACTGGTTTATTTTTCTTTGTCACCTTCCAGTTATCTACTCCTCACCCCTCCTTTTGGACAGGGTCCCATCTCCATCCCCTGCTGATATTGGGCATGACCGTCCAACATGTCTGCTTCTCCTGCGGGCCAGTGCCTGGATGCCTATAACTCTTGGGCCTGTCTTGAAGGAGAAAACCTCATTAGAGGCTAAAGATACTCTGAAACGTCAGATGGGAATTGATGTGCCGAGTAAATGGCTGGGTATAATAATAATAGGGGGTTCCACCACTGCTGGAATGAACCCCTTTTTGTTCACCTGCTTAGACATCTTGTCTTGCTCTGGGAATGGACAGTGTCATGAATCTGGCTGCTAGATTCACTGGGCCATGCCTCGACCTGCTCTAGCCGCCACCTTGAAGACTATATAATGCAACAAGGCCAGCCCTATAAGAACCTCCTTCCCAGGATACTCTCCAGTTCAGCATGGAGTCTCCTCTCTGCCTTTAGCTACTTGCTCTTATGCTCTTCCCTGTGTAACATTGCCCTTGTTCTTTGTTCTTGGACCTTTTCCTGTTTAACATTTTCTGTGTATAGTTCCTGCCCTGTTTAAGCCTTCTAGCCTGTCTGCCCTGCCTTGTCTTCTCTCTTGCCAGTGCTCCTTGTCTTGTTTGGGCCTATCGAGTCTCCCTGTATTCTGTGTCCTATCCTGTCCTGTCTAGGCCCTCCAGTGACCTCACTTGTCTGTGTATTTCACAAATGTGCTTCTGTTCCTTGTGAGCTTCCCACTAGCATGTCCTGCTTCCTGTTGGTCTCTCAATGGCCATTTCTGCTCTCTGTGGGCCTCAATGACCCTCCTGCTCCTTGTGGATCTCCCTGTGGCCTAGCTCGCCTGTGTGTTCCTTGCCCTGTATATTGTTTCGGTCTTGGCCTGTCTTTATTCTTTCATTGTCTGCACTGTTTTGCCAGTGCAATCGTTTTCCTGAGTACCCTGCTGCTGACCCAGTGCAACACCCTCCAGAAGACCCGCCAGCCAACTGCACTAGAGTGCTCAACCCAAAGGGAAGATGGCTAATCAGGCAGACGATCTATGCTGGTCTTGCCTGCTTCTGACCCCTGAAGATGACCGTACGTCTGACCTACCTGCTCCTGACTCCTGCTTGGGGATATCTCCAAATTGGCAAGCCCAGCCATGACAAGAGAGGTACCATTATGTCCAGTCTCACCCACACCTACTATTTGTGTGCCAATGGGCATGGATATTACTTCAGCTAGAGGAGGTATAAACAGGAGAAGGTCCAGAGCCCTCAGGTCACCATTCGGGTTTGGTACATTCTCCACTGGGAGACACACATTCAGTCTGGAGGTCCAGATCACCAAATGCTATATTTGGTACAAGAGATTCATCATTTGCCTGTTCAGCCTCCAGACTCACCTTTACATCCCTTGAATCATCAAGGGGCTTCCTCCCACTATGGGGAGAATCCTCTCTTGAAGGAGATACCAGTCACTCCCAAGCAGCAAACAGGGCAGTGGAAGTGGTCATCAATAACTCCCATTGACTCTTGGAGTCCCACTCCATTTCTTGTGGAGGAGAGATCAGTTCTGCATCCCTAGGTAAGTGATTCCTAAGGGCTCACTAATTCCCTGACATGACCTCCATTCCCTCAATCCCTAGGGATTCCCCTGCAGCAAGGGAAAAATCCTCTGTAGGGGGCAAGAAGTTCCCTTCTTAGGGGTTGCAAATGGTTAATGTGAGCTTCTTGGAATCATGGGTAATCATCACATCCCTACCCTGCAGATTGACGCAAGTCAATCTGTCTCCTCCTGGAGGATCAGGAATAACAGACTAATCTCTCCCCAGGAGTTCAGGGAAGTTAATATATTTTATCTTGCAGTATTAAGGAGCAGGGACCACCTCTTCAGTTTCTTTCTGGATCACGGAGGTTGCCTCAGCCTTGTCCTCCTCTGGGGCCCTCATGGTTTGGGTCCTTTGCTGGTGGACCAAACAGTCCCTCAAGAACAGCTCAGCCTCTTCATAATCATCTGGGAGGAGTTCAGAACACTGGCAGGTCAAGGGCCCTCATGGTTTGGGTCCTTTGCTGGTGGACCAAACAGTCCCTCAAGAACAGCTCAGCCTCTTCATAATCATCTGGGAGGAGTTCAGAACACTGGCAGGTCTCCTACCCCAAAGTCTCGACAATCCCATGGTTCCCATATATTTGGAGAATGATCAACTAAGCATGGGATGGAATGATCAACTAAGCATGGGATGGAAGATAGACATATTTTCGACATTGGACATTTATTGACATTTAATGCTAATAGTGAATTTTAGGTACTGGGGTGGGGTGGGATTGGGGAGGCTAACACTTGTAAAAGCGGTGTTCAAAAGTTTTTCTTGTATTTATACAGTTATGTATATTTCATGTTTGAAACCAATAAAAAAGTTAACACAAAAAAAAAATACAGTGCATTAGATGCATCTTTACCCTCCTTGGAAACATTTTCTGAAAGCATCTTTGGCAGCTATTACAACTATGAGTCTGTTGGAATAGTTCTCCACCAGTTTTGCACACCTAGATTTGTCAATAATGGACTATTCTTTCCAAAACTGTTCAAGCTCTGTCCAATTTCTTGGTGAGCGTTGATGGACAGCATTCTTCCATCATGCTAGAGATTTTCAATTTGATCAAGGTCAAGGCTCTGACTGAGCCACTCCAGGACCTTTACCATTTCCTTAGCCACTCCAATGTAGCTTTGGCTGTGTACTTCAGGTCGTTGTGTTAGGGTAGTGGACCCTTGGGCCGGCTGAGACTGCTGGTGTTGCATTGTGGGGACCCACAGTGGGCGTTGCAGCTGGGAGGCAGTGCTGTAGAGGTGTTCTGAAGAAGGCTTCACCACTGGAAGCCCGAGGTCCCCCCAGGAGGAGCCCTTAGGGACCCAGGCCTCTTGGACTTAGATGTGACCCTATGCGACCAAGAATCAAGGAAGCGGCTGAAGAGATGGTCGATGGGAGCGGTTGGGCCCTGGAGGCCAGAAGAGTCTTCACCCTTGGAAGCCCGCGGCTCCCCTGGGAGGAGCCTGTGAGAGCCCGAGCCGCTGGGACTTAGGAGAATCCTCTGGGCAAGCAAGAACTGGATACCTGTAGACGACAAGAGAGCTGAAGTCGGAGTCAATGGACAAAGCAGGGTCAGAAGCCAGAAGTCAGAAGCCAAAACCAGGGGCGGAAGCTGAATTCGGAGTCAAAGGATGAAGTAGGATCAGAAGTCCGAAGTCAAGATAGACGGGAGTCCTGGGACAGCAACTAGCAACTCCGAAGAGCGAACCTCATTGCAAGGCGAGGTCTAGAGGTGGCTGCAGGGTTTAAATAACCCGTCAGCGTCTAACGTTATCATTGGGGCTGCAGCGTCTCCCTCACGGAGGGGACGCCGCAGCAGACTGGGTTTCAGGCCTGGACGGTCGGGGAAGGGTTCCCACGGCCCGGCCTGCTCGCAAGGTAAGTGACGGTCCCGGGGCACGGCCCGGGACCATAACACGTCATACTGTAAGAGAAACTTCTGTCCTAGTTTTAACTTTCTTACAGAGCGCAGCAGGATTTCCTCAAGGACCTTTCTATACTTTTCTCCATTCATTGCCCCCTCTATCCTGACAAGTGCCCATGTTTCTGCCTATGAGAAACACCCCCATGATATGATGTTGCCACCACTATTACTACTTAACATATGCAGCTCTGTACAAACAACACATAAGAAATAGTCCCTTCTTAATAGAGCTTACAGTCTAATCAGGACAAACATACAGGTCAAGAGACTGGGGGAGTTTCATATAGTAAGACAGTGGTTAAAATTAGTTAATGAGGCTGAAAATGGACAATGAGGCTTAAGATTTAAAAGCAGTCTCAAAAAGGTGGGTTTTTAGATGGGATTTAAACAAGGTGAGAGAGGAAGCATGACGTACCAGCTCAGGAAGTCTATTTGAAGCACATGGTGTAAAAAGAGATAAAAGAAGAGAGAGGTAGTGAGGAGCTGCAGAGTGAAGACACTTATAGATGAGTAAGAGAAGCTTAAACTGTATGCAGGAACAGATAGGGAGTCAATGCAGTGACAACAGATGAGAGGTTTTATGGGTGGGCTGATGATCTCTGGCTAATATGCTTTATTGGGTTTGTTCCAATGTACTACTTTGCATTCAGGCCAAAAAGTTCTATTTTAATTTTGTCAGACCACAAAACTTCTTGACATGTGGCTACAGAATCTCCTGAATTTTCCTTTGCATACTTCAAATGGGATTCAAGGTGGGCTTTCTTGTGTAATGACCTTTTTTGCCATCCTATCACGCAGGCCAGAGTTAGGATGTGTTTGGGATATTGTTGTCACATGCACACTTTGACCAGTTTTGGCCATGGAAGCCAATAGCTCTTTCAATGTTGCCATTGGCCTTTCGGTTGCCTTCCTGACCAGTCTCCATGCTCATTTATCCTTTTTGGAAGGTTGGCCTGATCAAGGCAAAATCTTGGTGGTTGCCATAAGCTTTCCATGTCTTAATAATTATCTTGACCATGCTCTGAGGGATATTCAAGAACTTTACAATTCTGTTATACCCATCCCTAAGTGTGTGTCTTTCCACAACTTTGTCTTGGCTTTCTTTTGATATCTTCTGATGTTCTCATGGTTGGGTCTTTGCTTTGAAATACACTACCTGACAGAAAGGGACAATAGGAACTGCTTTTTTCCTGATGCCATGTGATTCAATACAGTTTAACAAACTGTTCTGTGTTTTTATTTACATTTCATTTTCTAAGGCATTCTGGAATATATTTTTCACTTGGGCAGTTGTGGGGGTAGCATGTATGGATACATGCAACAAACACTGTTTTAATGCATTTTCCTCCCAGTCTTTGAGGCAACAAAGAGTGAATATTTTGGAATACGATGTAGACTTTCTATAGCCACTGTATTTATTGCAACAGATTGACACTGTAAAAAGAACTTTGTCACAACAAAAGCCCTGAATGTGTATGTATGCATCAGCTTGTTTTAATTAGGACCAGAAAACAATAATAAGTTGAATACAAAGTCAGGAAAGCTGACTCCCCAGGCTGAAATAATAAATTTGAAGTGCTCAGCTTTAATTAACAGTATGTCTATCTAAGTGGGATTATTTAGGTTTAATTAAATAAATAAATGAACCTGTGCCTTTATCTCTTTGTATCTTACCCTGGAGTCTAATGTAGCTCCAGCTACTATAGTAACTATTAAGGATCATATTATATTTCACTTAAAATAACTCAGTTACATGGTGCTGCATAACTAATTGGAGTAGAAAATGTAACAGGCAGATAAATAAGACCTATATTTCTATAAACAATATATAGAGGTTCAGCTGTGTGTTCTGATATAAATTAATATTTTTCATCAGTTGCTTTTCCCTGTCTTCTATCAGTGTATCAGGACAGAATAAAATCTTAAAGCCATAAACAGAGCACTGCCTAAATATTACTGGCAAACCAATAGCTTCAAATTCAGCTCACATAACTCATCAGAACTTTGCTGAATTTTAAAGGCCAAGTCTGTATCTTTTCTTAACTTCTAATAACTCAGGAGCCTAGGTAACATACATTTTTCCTATAGACACAAAACAGGAAAAACCTTTTGACGCATCAGGCTCTCAGGGTTGTGGAGTAGGAACATTTTTAGGCTTTTCATGTAATGATGTATTAGGACAGCTTGAAAGTAGAAGAGGTTGTTTTTGGCAGAGGAACAAAGAGAATGCTGTAGCTCTTTCAAGGTTGCCATTAGCTTCTTGGTTGCCTCCCTGATCAGTCTCTTTGCTTGGTTATCCTTTTTGAAAGGACAACCTGATCAAGGCAAGGTCTTGTTGGTTGCCATACACTTCCCACTTCTTAATAATTATCTTGACCATGCTCTGATGGATATTCAAAAACTTAACAATTTTGTTATACCTATCCCCAGATATGTGCCTCTGCAAACTTTCTTGGCATTCTTTTGACAGCTCCTCATGTGCTCATGGTTGGGTCTTTGCTTTGAAATGTACAACCCAACAGAGAGAGACAATAGGAATTGCTTAATATTCCCTGTCACCATGTGAATCAATACATTTTAACACAGGTGGCTGTGGCCAAAGTGGCTTCATTTAACATCCTAAGTACCAAAGTACAGGTTTTTTTACTGTGCATGTAAATGTATTTACCATTTATGATAAAAATAAAAATGCCCTATGTGTTTTGCTCTTGCTGCTAAAATTCAATTAAACTATTTAGTACAAAGATAGCCTCTGTAACATTTTTCACAATCAAAGATGCAAAATGTGTAAATATGAGAATAATGAGCTGATTAGCCATTATCCCTCTATTTTGTGGAACACAATTTCCTGCAGGGTGATTACTGTTGTGAAAGGCATGAGTATGAACCCCTCTTGCCATGGTGCAATTGATGCAACCTTAGGGGCAGGGCCCTAAGGCTTGAACAGATGGCGGGTGAACGAGGTTTTGGCACCGGCCAGGCCAGGGGCAGTTCTATAATGAGGCAGGGTGAGGCGGCCACCTCAGGCAGCAGAATTTTGGAGCGGCAAAAAGTGACCACCAAAACGCTCCTGGGCTGCTGCCTCGCCATTTAATATTCCAGAAAAGCCCCATGGCAAAGACAGATAATATGCCCATGGGGTTCCCACCAAAATGGTCCAGAAGAGGAGCTTCACAGCAGCATGCAGAGGTGAGGGGGAGGGCCCGTGGGTCGCCAGCAGAGCTCAACCCACTGACAGTCAAGATCAGAGCTCAACCCGCCATTGGCTGAAGAAAAGAGAGTCCCAACAGCTGCCTGCTCCCTACTCAGTTTACCTCGCCCACCACAGCTAAAAAAGAAAGGGGGAGAGAGGGTAGAGGGATACTATATTTGTAAGACAACTTATATATATGAGAGAAAATATGGGCATGTGTATGTGAGAGAGCATGTATATGCATAAGAAAGCATATGTTGTGTATGTGAAAGTGAGTGTGTGAGCATCTGTGTGTGTATGTGAGAGTGTGTGAGAGTATGTGTGCATACGAGCATATAAGAACATTTGTGTGTGTGAGAACCTCTGTGCTATGAGAGAGAAAATGAATGTGTGTGTTTATAAGAGAGGGGAAAGTTCCTTCTCCTTTCCCTCCACACTAATCCACGGTAATCTCAGGGTGACTAGAAATCAAAAGTTTCCAGGTAAGGAAAGTGGAGATCTTTATTATCTTTATTAGTTTTAATTATTGGGTGTTAGTTGATGTGTCTGCTATTTTGAAATATTTTATTGATCTTTATATGTCTGACGCGGTTATCATGTTGATTCATAAAAAGGAGAGGGGTGGACTGGATCTGGGATCATACCGTCCAATCTCGCTTTTAAATTCAGATATTAAGATCTTGGTGAAAATCCTCCAGATGAGGTTAGAGCATGTTATGCCCAACCTTGTTAAAGATGACCAAATGGGATTTATTAGAAGGTGCCTCTCTACCACAAATACTAGAAGGCTATTTTATATCATGGCCCTGGCAAAGCAAATGAGCACAGCAGGTCTGATAGTGGCCCTAGATGCCGAAAACAAAGTGGGTCTTCCATCAGAGTTCAGGGAAAGGATTAAGGTACTCTATGCACATCCCAGAGCTAAAGTGCTTACAAAAGGTTACTGTTCAGCGTCCTTTCCCATAGCTAGGGGCACAAGAGACAGGGATGCCCTCTTTCTCTGTTGCTATTTGACTTGGTAATAGAAATACTGGTACAGATGGTTAGAGAAAATCCAGATGTGATGGGATTTCAGGTGGAGGGCATAAAACATGTCATATCCTTGTATGCGGACAATGTCCTTTTTTTCTTGACTAATCCATATTGTTGGTGTGCAGTAGACTAACTGGATATAAAATTATCCATACTAAGTCTGAGATATTTCCACTGGGGCCTTTGGAGATGGAGGAGATATCGATTTGTTTCTCTGCCTTTAAGAAGGCAAGAGACGGTTTTAAATATCTTGGAATATGGATACCGTGCAGAACAGCAGATATTTATAGATATAATTATTAACCAGTGATCAACAAAATTAAGAAAAACCTTAAGGGATGGGATGATCACTTTTTCTCTTGGGCTGGTAGGATTAATGTACTCAAAATGAATATTCTTCCTTGGCTATTCCTTGTTATCTGCCAGAGGGGCTTTTTTCTGTCCTTCAAGGGGTTATAAATAAATTTATGTGGCACCATAAGCCAGCGCCTATAAAATTGCGCACTGTGGCGCCCATAGGAGGCGGGTGGAATGGTGCTCCCAGATCTACAGAGCTACTATTGGGCATGCGGTCTGACGAAAGCTATCGTATGGCTCCATACAGAACAAATGGGGGTGGATTTACCAATGTTACTACTCCAGCCAGATTTTATAATTGGTGTAAAGAAAGCCAGAGGGGCAAGCTCACATATTACATATACATACAGGCCGATTCAGCAAAACTCGTGGGAGAGCGGACAAGGGCCCGCTCTCCCGGTGCGCGCACAGGCCACTCTCCTGTGAGCACGATTCAGTATTTAAATGAGGGCCCGCGGTAAAAAGAGGCGCTAGGGACACTAGCGCATCCCTAGCGCCTCTTTTTTGACAGGAGCGGTGGCTGTCAGCGAGTTTGACAGCCGACGCTCAATATTGCCGGCGTCGGTTTTCAAACCCTCTGATAGCCACGGGTTTGGAAACCGGACGCCGGCAAAATTGAGCGTCCGGTTTTCAACCCGCGGGCCAATTTAAAAATTTTTTTTTTAATTTAAAATTATTTTTTACTTTGGGACCTCCGACTTAATATTGCCATGATATTAAGTCGGAGGGTATACAGAAAAGCAGTTTTTACTGCTTTTCTGTACACTTTCCCGGTGCCGGCAGAAATTAGCTCCTACCTTTGGGTAGGCGCTAATTTCTGAAAGTAAAATGTGCGGCTTGGCGGCACATTTTGCTCAGTGAATCGCGTGGGAATAAATAATAGGGCCATCAACATGCAATTGCATGTTGCGGGCGCTATTAGTTTCGGGGGGTTGGATGCGCGTTTTCGACGCGCTATTACCCCTTACTGAATAAGGGGTAAAGCTAGCACGTCGAAAACGTGCATTCAAACGCGGGTTAACAGTGCACTCTGCCAGAAGAAAGCCTGATAATGAGCAAAAAAAGCCTGATAATGAGCAAAAAACTAAGGTTGCCTGTACAAGCACTTTCTGCGCTAACCCCACCACGAGGTAATCTTAGACTGGCACCTTCAATGTTGTATAGAGATACTATCGAATGGAGAAAAGTGGGTCTACAATTTTTAGGGCAATTATGGGAAGAAGAAAGTACTAGGCTTAAATCCTTTCAGGACCTCAGAGAAGAATTAGAGGTAGAGAGAGGCTCTGAAACTTTCTTCCAAAATCTGGTGGAAGAACTGGGAGGATACAAGAGACATGGGTGGAGGCCCAAAGAACTGGGTCCTGTAGAGAGGATATTAATACAAGAAGATATACCCCATAAGGGTATCTCTCATTTTTGACAAAGCCCTGCAAAAATGTCAAATTGAACAGGACCCACCTCTGGGTCTAATACAGCAATGGAATAGGGACTTCAGATAGAATTAAGCTGTCAAAACTGGGAAGGTATATGGAAAAAGGCACATAAGATTTCCATATGTAGTCATCGAACTGAAGTGATAGTCAAGCTACTCCACAGGGCTCAGAGGTACCCACTCTTTTTTTTTTATTATTTATGCATTTTTTACAATCTTTGATAGCAATACATGCATATCTTTAAATTGAACCATTAAGCAATATTTATCTCCATACTACAATGGTAATAATCCATAAAGAAGCAAAACAAAATATTTATAAAAAAGCACATAAGGTTATTCAAACATTTCAGTTCGTTATAAAGAAATTGGGAGAATCAGTTTTACTAGGAATTTATTCTCAAAAGAAAAGAAAACTTTTACATATTCAAGGGAGGGATAGCTCTAATATATAATCCCAAAACTGGCTTAGTTAGCACCTTGATTTACAGAGTTATATGCATCAAGAAAGGATCTTAACTGCTGCGGATCAAAGAATACATATCTTACGTTATTAAATTTCAAAAAGCATTTACTGGGGTAACAAATGGTTATCTGGGCTCCCATATCCCTAGCTTACTGACACAGAGTTAGAAATCTTTTTCTCCTTTGTTGGGTTATCTTAGTCAGATTTGAGTACATCCATATCTTATATCCTAGATACAATTTTCTCTATTACAGAGAAATAATCTTAGGATTACATCTTTATCTGCCATAGATGAAAAAGTGACCAACCACTTCCCACAATAATCTACTTGTTTTTTGGACGGTTGTTCCAGGAAATTTGTAAGGTTTCCGGTATCCAGTCTGGCAGCACTGGGGCTGCCAGGCTGGAGTTGGAACTTGGTTACTCTGCTCCTGAAAGTCTCCTCTATATACCTCTCTGTCTGCCTCAGCTCCTCCAAGTTTTCCACTCTTGCCTCCAGAGATTGGATTCGTTCTTTGACAGCCAGGAGCTTTTTGCATACAACCTCTCAACAAATGGTAAAAATATCATACATGTGACACTCAGTACAAAAGACTGGAAGGCCCCATCTTGCTGCTGGACTGCTGCCTTCATCTTAATATTATTGAGCTTTAGTTAGGTTGCTAGGGAGTAGGGATGAGTAAATTAGAGTCCTTCAAATTTATGTGGTTACTTGCTCTTAATCTAGTAGTGACCTTTAAAGGGATAATTACATTTTTGATTCGGGCTGGGAAGGATGAGTTTAGGGGTGGGTGGGAGGGAAAGACAGATATTTTAATTACTTATCTTATGTTCGCTTTTTATTTCAGGCACACACAAACTCTAAACAATTACCTACTTTATGCTAACTTTTTATTTCAAGCAGTGATGATTCTCTTCTATTGCTAACTGGGTAGGGGCAGGAGGTTGGGTGCCGGCGGAAGAGACAGTCTGCAGTTTCCGAGTTTCTGCAATGATCTTCCATCCTTCTCTGTAGATTGAGCAGCATGGAGGAGGGAGCAGCATCAGCAATCGAGTTGCTTCTTCTTCCTCTGCCACCAGGACCCAACTGCTGCTTTTAACTGCAAGGCTGTGTGTCCTTGCAGTCTAAAGTAGCAGTCCGGCCCGAGCAACAGAGGAAGAAGAAGCTGCCCATCTGCTGCCACTGCTTTCCTTCTCCATGCCACCCGATCTGCAGAGGGTCATGGGAATGATAGAGGAATCTGTCGGCGGACCTGGGAATGGGACCCCCCATTGAGAGTGCCTATGGGAGCCAAAGTCCCAAATCCAGCCCTGTCTCTGATGACAACTCAGCTTAAAGTCTTACCTAAAAAATGGGTTTTATTTGTGTTTGTTACAGATCTCTCTACTGATCCTGATGAACTAATTAATGTAGCAACAAAATTTCCCAAAGTCGCACGCTGTTTGGAGAGGAAACTTCGTTCCATCGTAGATTACCCCAAAGTTTCAGACTCGGTCCATCAATACAACAAGGAACAATTTAACAGCTGGAAACAAAGCTTGGGAGAGAACTACACTACCACGATCGCTAACCTTCGATGGCATTTGGACTGGTCCAAGAACCCAAAAAAGTATGAACATGCAATTGAGCAGTGGCTTAAAAAGAACACTACCAGACAAGAGGACTGTGGAACACATTTCAGCAAAGCAAAGTTTGTCAATCTATAACAATGAATGAGCACAGTGAATGCACTATATTAATTATAAAAATGCAAAACCTATCCTTGATTTATAACCTGCATTTCAGTAACCTAGAAATGCTTTACAAAGTTATTTACATTTGAACATTAGGGCCTGATTTACTAATGTTTTTGTATTGGCGCAAAACGCTTTTAGAAGCTATCCTCGGTGTACATCCTCTTTAACATTTCAGAAGGCTAGAAAGGACCAGTATAGGAACAGGAAATACATTTCTTAAGTATAGAAAGGTCTCTGTGAACAAAGTCAGGTTTACGGTAATTCTTTTTTTTTGGAGTGGATGTCTAAGATGCTAAACTTTCCATTCAGCCGAAAGACAGAACTGGTGGGATGAGCATCTCCAGGATCAATGGTGAAAAAGCTATGAGAAAATGTATTTTAAAAGACCATGTGGCCACAGTCCTTCTCAAGGGGGGAAACGATTCGTAAAGCTAGCTTTTCCCATGATCCTTCAGGAAGAGGAAAAGAAGGCTCCAGTTGGTATCTTTTATAAGAAAACAAAAAAAAAAAAAATCCTCTAAAGTTGTCTTGGTGTATCTCCTCCTAAGAGTTGGAGCTCCTGCAGAAAACTAACCCATGATGCCATGGAGCTTATTTTGTCCAGTAAGTCAGTTCCACTCATAAAACATTAACAGAGCCAACCAGTGGGAATCGATAACTATAGTTATAGTTTGGGACAGTTGCCGGGTTTCATCAGGTCAGGGTATCCAAAAGCATGTCATGTGGTTATACTTCAGAAGCAGTGCACCTGTTAGGGTCAAAGGTAACATCTGAATGCCATAGCATGGCCAAGCAACCTTCAAGTTGCTAAGAACAACTTCACTGTTCCCAGCAAAACCTTTGCAAGGCCGAAAGGCCAGTCTGATTCTGCAGGAGCGTGGCTTTTGGCCCTGGCATTAGGCTGATTTCCACAGGCCACCTCAGCCTTCCTCATTCCAAAAGTTTAGCCCAGTGTTCAGAACACTGCTCTGCTCCCCTTTCGTATCCCTAGCTCAAACTCCACCAACAACTGGACCTGACAGATCATTATCATGATCTGTTATGATCCAGTTTCATCCCACTTTTGAGAATATCCCTTGCTTATAGGCAGTATTTCAGCCCATTTCTAGTAGTGGTTTAAAAAAAAAATAGTATCTTAAATAGATTAAGGCCTCCGTAACCTACTTTTGAGCTCCTTTTTCAATTTTACTTCCTAGGAAAGGGGAAGAGAGTGACTGAGAAGAGCCACACTGTAAAATGGAAAGAGTTTGACAGAAACATTTATAGAAATGAAATAGTTTTGGTTTTGTCAAGTCCATTAAAGACACAGTAGATTCAGTTTTGTGGTCAAAAATACAGTTGGTACCAAAGACAGATATTGCCCTAAGATCCCCCATCTGCACACGCACGTTATGAAATATGATATTCTTTTTATATGCACCCACAAACCTAGTAACATATAGATACACAGCAATGATGGCAGATAAAGACATAATGATCCATCCACTCCATTCATTTCTATATACTCATGTTGGTAGCCAAATATACAAACTGAAATATGGATATTTTTGATACAAAACAGAGAGAGAGAGGTGAAGTAGTAAAATCCACCTGGTGCTATTTTCCTTTGCAAACCCCCCCCCCCCCCCACCCCAGCAGGGGAAGCATTCTCAACTAGAGTTTTAAAAAGTTTATCTATAACTGCCACGCCGTGCAGGTCGCCCTCATGTGTTCCATTAAGGATAGTAACTACCGCTCTGTGCAGGGTACCCCCATGCATTCTGTTAAGAATGGTAGCTTATCGTGCTGTGCCGGTTATTCTCCATGCAGAAATGTTACTTCTAAAGTTAACATGGGTTACCTCTTTTCTTCATTTCCTTCCTCAAGCCTTTAGAGATCCGCAATGTTTATCCCATGCCTTTTTACATTCACCCACTGTGCTTGTCCACATGTGCGCCAGTGATTTAAAAATGTGCCTTAAAGTAAAACAAACATCTCAACAGTAGAGTTTGGTATTCACACCAAAGAATTGCTTTCTAAGCATCATATGCCCTCTTCTTAGAATAACTTTTGGTGATGTCCAGTGGCCAAGAAAGGCCACCAAAGTGGTGGCAATGGTCCTCCCTCCCTCACTAGGCTTAAGTGCATCGCATCTATAGTGCACCTGAGCCCTGCTGGTCCTGTTAGGCAACTCAGATCTAATCTGTGGCACAACACATTGCATTACAGCCTGAGTCACAGGGCCAGCCCACACTAAAGAATTTCTGTGCTGATTTTACTGTCTACTCAGCTACAGTACAAGGGAAAAAGCATCCTCCTTTCTATGCAAACATAGCTTAGCGGTTTAAAAAGTTACTTAGTACAAATGAAGATCAATTTTACGTTCTTATTAAGGGAACATGGACTAGTCTAAGAATTCTTTAACTAGTGCTCCAGTACAGAACATATTACTGCACAAGGCTGAAATGTCATACCAGGCATAAGAACATAAGAACATGCCATACTGGGTCAGACCAAGGGTCCATCAAGCCCAGCATCCTGTATCCAACAGTGGCCAATCCAGGCCATAAGAACCTGGCAAGTACCCAAAAACTAAGTCTATTCCATGCTACTGTTGCTAGTAATAGCAGTGGCTATTTTCTAAGTCAACTTAATTAATAGCAGGTAATGGATTTCTCCTCCAAGAACTTATCCAATCCTTTTTTAAACCCAGCTACACTAACTGCACTAACCACATCCTCTGGCAACAAATTCCAGAGTTTAATTATTCGCTGAGTGAAAAATAACTTTCTCCGATTAGTTTTAAATGTGCTACATGCTAACTTCAAGGAGTGCCCCCTAGTCTTTCTATTATCCAAAAGAGTAAATAACCAATTCACATTAACCCGTTCTAGACCTCTCATGATTTTAAACACCTCTATCATATCCCCCCTCAGCCGTCTCTTCTCCAAGCTGAAAAGTCCTAACCTCTTCAGCCTTTCCTCATAGGGGAGCTGTTCCATTCCCCTTATCATTTTGGTCGCCCTTCTCTGTACCTGGCAGGATTTAATGATAGAAGCCATACTTTCCTAAAAATCTCAACATTCTGTGGAAAAAGAACATCTCCCATGCAGGCTGATATTGTCTGAGTTTCAAAATTAATAAAAGTTAAAAATTAATTATTCTCCCCTTGTATAATTTTAAAATATTGTAAACTGTAGAATTAATGATTATGTTTTAGTGTTTGGGGTATTTATTGTTTTAAATCTATTATACTTAACTTACTTGAGGAGGCTTGAAATTTTCCATCTTCTTACCTGCCAGCTCTGGGGGCACCAAGGGTGGTGTGGCACTTTCATGACAAATGAAAACATGTATATAGTTTGTGTATTTGTTGATTTTATCCTACGTATGATATGTTTTATTTGATTCTGTATATTGCTTTGACTGTGTATCACCAGAGGGGCGCGGTTGAGGGGGGTATGGTGGTGGCTCCTCTCCTTCTGAACACATCTTCATGTTCCAGTGTAATTACATGGAAGGGACCCTAACTTCCAATCGATTAATCTAAAAAAAAACAAAAAACATTTTCCCATGTTTTACTGATGCCTTAGGGTTAGATATTAAAAATTAATTAACAATTAATTGACTATTTTATTTCAGCAGTACTGGCATGAATGGAAATTAAGAATTTCAGCAGTCAAATAAAACCTTTCAGCTAACCTTGGGCATTCAATCAGCAGAAAAATAAGATCACAACTGATCTTGCAGCGATGACTCACGGGCTTCACTGGACGCTAAAGGTTCTTTGTTGGCACAGCAGTTCTTGGACTGTGGCAGCTGCGAAAAAAAAAGTCTGCATAAGGACAGAGTTGTTTAAAATGTGCAGGTTACGTCCACAGCTGTTATTTCTGCTACTGAGCCTACTGTGTTTAACAATTGTTCATATTTTCTAAGAAGGAACTTGAAAAACACTTAAAGAGTCTTTGAAATGCGTCAGATGGTAACTCTATGGGGCAGCTAATATTTTACTTGTGAAAGAATTTCTATTTCACCAGATTGAGATTTTATTTTATCTCAGGCAAAAGGGTAATGCAAAAGCAATTTTAACAAAAGCATGTTTGGGATTAATTTGAGATCAGTTCTCTGCACATCTCACTTTTCAAGGTGAATAGCTTTACAGCATTCTCCAGCTGTGTCATCTCCACCTCTGACACGGTGCACATATCCAGATGAGAGGGATTGGGGAGATGAAATGGGACTTTATTTCCTTATTTTCTAAGAAAAATGCTACAGTGAGGCTGAATATGTTCAGTCATTTTATTTATACACTATCACAAGGCTAACCAGAGAGCTCTTATACAGGAAAGCTGTGGCACATACACACATAATGTTATAAGAAAAATTGTTACTTAAAATGAGTTTGCATAGCAAGCGTTTATCATTTGTGCAGTTAACTCGTATAGAAACTAGCAACTCATTTGGATTAAGAATACAAACTCTTTTGAGAAAAAAAAACCATTATAAATGCAGCAATAGGAACATCTTTATGGTTAGAAAAAACTGCATAATTCAGAATTATACTTTAAAACATACATATTTAAAAATGTACATTTCTGACCAATTTATTACAAAAATACTACTCCGGTTTAACACTAATGAAATTCTTCCCTGAAACTACACTTTATACATTCAAGAACACAGATCAGTGTTTCTTAACCTGAGGCTCACAAGCTGCATGTGGCAATTAGGAGCCCTCACTGTGAGTCTTTCACAGCACACAATTTTTAAAAACACCACAAAAGCTTAGTTTTAATGAAAATAATATTTCAGTGGAGATACTTAATTCATAACTTGCTGGTGAGTTGATTAAGTGAGAAACCAAGGCAGTATAGCACTGATACAAAGATATAAATTGCATTCTAATTGCCCTTATGGTAAAGAAGTGATCCAGAAAAGGAACTAATGCCCCCGATAAAAAAAAAGCTCCTTAACAAATCGCTGCCTGAAGAGAAAAAATATGGTCCCTGTTGAGATAGACTGTCAAGGTTACTGTGGAATTGCAAACTACCTGAGAGCAGTTCTGAGAAATTCAAGTTGAGCCGTCTGGTCCTAGTGCTGGCTAACAGACAGTGTAATCTTCACCACTGGGAGCTCGTTGGGTGCTCCACTAATCACTGGCATCCCAAGCTTGTTTTCTTTGGAGCTTTCCGGATGGAGGAGGGAAACCGCAGTTTGAACATGTCGTAGCAGCTCGTGGGTGCCGTCCAGTAGAAGCATTGGGCATCTTAATCGGATGAATAAAACGAATGAAAGATGCTTGAAGGTGACATAAGCAAACCAGGGTCTGTGCACTGCAGGGCACCTGGCTGTTAACTTTCAGTTGGATTACTGGTGGGGTCATTTGCCCATCCTGCCCTACCTGTACCAGCCATGTAAGAGCAGATCTGAGCCAGCACTGGCCTAAAAGTGAACTGAAGGTTGCTGCAAAACGGATCACCGGCTCTGGTTCTAATGGTGATGTACAAAGGTGTTGTCAGGTAGGATTATAGTCAATCATTTAACTCCAGGTTTGTCAATTCAAGTTCTGTTAATTGAGTTGCTTTCATTTGGCTCCTAAATGTTCTGGGGTCCTCCCCCTTGATTGTGAACTAACTGAAGATTCGCCATACCAATTAATATTTTTTCCTTTGATGTTCTTTTTTCCTCTTTATATTTTATTATGTCATCTCTAATGCTTGGCAATCTGAATTTCTCTTAATCAAAGTTCTCTTGGTGATGTATTTTGAAACTTATAAACAGAAGAAAAAAAAGAGGGAACTGTGGCGCCATTTCTGTGCAGCCTTCTCTCCATTCTCCTCCCTCAACCTTCGTGTGGGGAGAGCTTTTCCCTTCCTCCGTTGTGTGGGGAGAGCTTTTCACCTCCTCCGTTAAAATAAAGCAGCACCTTATTGGCCTCTTTCTGCCCTGCCGCTAGAGGGAGCTCTGGTCCCCGGTGACTCTGATCTTTGGCAGGAAGTAGGGGAAGGACCTGGAGCGGCCGAGATAGGGGGAGGTGGCAGCGGCGGTGGTGCTGGTGCTGGTGGCAGTGGTGATGCTGGCCTAGGGGCTCCTTTTTTTGCCTGGGCTTGCAGTGGCAGCAACAGCAGCAGGTCAAGCAGATGCACCGCTCCAATTGCCGCAGGTATGCATTATTGGATTTGAAGAAGAGGTAGACGTAGGGGTTAATGGCACTGTTGGTGACTACAAAGATGCCCAGCACGGCTACAGCTTCCTGGTTCCAGCCCGTCAGGCCACCAAAGGCCATCTTGAGCTCCAGCACGAAGTAGGGCAGGCCGCAGAGCACAAAGAGCAAGATGATGACCAGAGTCATTTTCAGCATCTTCACCTTGGCCCGGGGCAGGGAGCTATTGGTGGTCACCAGCCGCAGGGGTCTCTTGGGCAGAGATGTCTGTGGGTGGCCCACGGGCTGCGGCCCCTGAAGCCCATGCTCCTTCCTCCAGATAACCCACAGGATGTGGCCATAGGCAATGAGTAGGATGCAGAATGGCACAAAGAAGACAGTGAGGGCCCCATACAGGATGTAGGCCTGGAAGTGCCAGCGGGGCAGTTTGTCAAACATGCTCTTGCACTTACCCCCACCTGTCACCCTGAAAACAAAAGCCTGTGGCATGGAGAGCAGCAGTGCCAGCAGCCAGCCAGCAGCAGCCAGGCCTCGGACAGGCAGCGGTGAGTGCAGGGGCTGCACGATGACCCGCTGCCGCTCCAGGGCGATGAGGGCTATGATGTTGGAGGAGGCCATGAGGCCAAACACCTGCAGCACCTTCACCAGACGGCAGGCCAAATCCCCGGCCAGCCAGGCATCATCCAACAGCTCCCAGACCACCTGTGAAAGCAGGGTCACCCCAGACACACAGAGGTCAGCCAGCACCAGATGGGTGAGGAGGAAATTGATCTTGCGCCGCCGGCCATGGCTCCTGCACAGACGGCACAGGGCGGCAACATTGCCCACCAGCCCAACGACCATGATCACCACCATGCTGACAAGCCGCACCTGCCGATTGTAGTTGAGCGGGTCCTTGGCAGCCGGAGAGCTGGAGGAGGAGGATAGATGCAGGCTGCTGCTGCCACTGTCCGCCGCCACCGACAGGTTGCCCAAGGGCGGGAAACCCAGAAGATTAAAAGGCTCCTTGTCCATCCTTTCCCTGCCCCTGGGGGAGGGCACTCCACAGAGGCTGAGGGAGAGGGCCGGCAGTGCCACCTGGGCACTCTCCAAAAAAATAAAACACAAATGTTACCTATTCCTGTAATATAAAGGAGGAAAAAGGAGAAAGTCGAGGGGGAAAAAAAAGTTTTCCTTCTCCCCCTTTCAACCAATGGCTGGGAAGCTGGGCTGGACTGAGCTCTGCACTCTCTCAGCACGAAGCAGCAGCCGGGTGAGAAGTGCTGGGAAGGATTCATCTCTCTGTGCTCTTTATAGCCGGTACCCGACACTGGTGGGGGTTGGAATGGGACAGACAGAGAGATGGACTGAACCACGCCCCCCCCTCCATCCCCTCCCGGAGCCAAGTCATATGATGGGAAGAGGGAAAGCAGAGGAGGCTGTGCTGATCCAGCTTTCTCCTCTTCTCTGGAGCCTCACTTCAGACAGACAGTCGGTGCCTAATGCCGGCTTCAGACGGATGAGATTGAAGCAAGCAGGTTCTTTCTGGGCACAGGGGAGGGTTGCAAACATTCTTTTCTTAAGTCCTTAAAAGAAATGAGCTTATTATTTAGTCGCCATGGCTACCCCTGGGCGGCCAAAGGTACATAACACAGCCACTGCCCTTCGCCTTCCCTCTGTACTTTTTAGCCTTTGGGTCTCCTGTGATGAGGGACAATGGTAGGAGGGACACAGCCCCAAGGCGCAGGGCAGGAGCGGAGGTAGGACAATTTGCATCCCAAGTCCGGTTGGTAGCGAAGGGGCGGGGGAAGAGAGGAGAAAGTAAAGATAATAAAAGGTCCAGGTCAGGGCAGAAAATAGCAGCAGCAGGAGAGAGGCAGGGAGGTAAAAGAGACTTTTAAATTTGCCAGAGGTACAGCTGGGAATCCTGGTTGTTTCATTTAGTATAAAGGCCACCCAGGCATTGCTTTTAAGGAACGAGGCATGTGGGATTCCCAATCAGGTACCACCAAGGAGATCCGAAGCACAGCGTGCCAACCTGGTCCTGAACAGGGGAAACAGGAGAGGAGATTGGTCCACAGTGCAGCGGACACATAGCAGCTGAATATCAGGTACATTAGGTAGTCTATAAAGTAGCCCTCCACATTAAGAAACAAACTAACAGGACCTGTAAGAAGGTGATTTCTATATGTGGAGCATGAATTTATGAAACTAAAGCAGCGCAGTATTGATTGGGCAGAGTGTGTTTTTAGTTTACCACCTGAACTTAGTTTCAATACATGGCTGTAGAGCAGGTGGAGTGGTGAAGACTGTGATGAAATAAAGAGGAAGCAGATAAAGTCAAGAGTCTCAGGACAGCGAGGGACAAGAGGGAGAGAGAGATGAGAAGTGGTGGCACAGGACGGTGAGGGACCAGATAGAGATGCAGACAGCAGAGGGTCCTGAAAGAGATTCAGACAGATGCAGAGCAGCAAGGAACCTGAGAAAGATGCAGACACGATGAGGGGCGGCAAGGGACCAGAGAGGCAGAAAGACTCAGATAAGTGGAGACCAGAGAGAGACTCATGATGCAGCAGAATGGCAGGGTACCAGAGAGAGATGCAGGATGCATTGGGAACACAACACACTAATTGAAGCCTGCTATGTGGCGGTGCAGAGAGAACCCCACTGGCCCGAGATCAGATGGACTGCAGGAACTGAGAACACGAGTATGGTGTTTGTGTATGTGCGTGCATGTGCACACATACACACAGACTGGGGGGAGGGAGGTGAGCGAGGGAATCTTCTAAGATGATGTTATCTTTTGAAAGAAAATGAAGCTGTTTTAGATATACGAGGCCATGCTAATAGATAGGCTCTCCAGTAATAACAAACCTCACCTTTCTATAAAAAAAAAAAAAAAAGCAAATTCACCAGTTAGGAGTTGCTGGAAGAACCTGATAACACCAAGCACCATGGATTTGTAGTTAGGGGGATGGTGAGGGGAGAGAGAGTTTGTAGCTATGTGTACTGTATATGTGTATAGACAGTGTTACGCACGTAGGGGGGATTACACATGCCGGGTCTATTTAAAAAAGGCCCGGCGACGCACGTAAAGCCCCGGGACACGTGTAAGTCCCGGGGCTTGCAAAAAGGGGTGGGGCCAGAGGCCTGCAATACAGTGGCCATTGCTGCTGTATCGAGGGATCGTGTGCCGGCAGCCTGCTGGCGCATACAACTTGTGCCTGCCCAGTGGCAGGCGTAAAAGTTAAGATAAAACATTTGGGGAGGGTTAGAGTATAGCTGGGGGGGAAAAGGAAAGTTCCCTCCAGGCCGCTCTGATTTCGGAGCGGCCTGGAGGGAATGGGGGAAGGCAATTGTGCACCCCCTTGCACGTGCTGACCCCTGATTTTATAACTTGCGCACAAGTTATAAAATCGGGTGTACATGTTACAAAATCTACCCCTAAATGTGGCATACAGAATTTATATAGCTAGGATGAGACATATACTTATTAACTTTTTATTTAGCTTGTCTACAAGGAGTTAACTTAAATAGCAGAGCATACAGTAAAATAATAGTTCAATTAAGTTTTGCTAAACTTACAGAGAATGTAACTTTGATGTTACATTATGACTTACAGGGAAATGTAAGAACATGTGTCTTCTAAAGTTTCTAGAGGAGATTGATTTAATTTATAATACCAATAGTCTTTCAGTGAGTTAACATCTTAATTTAAAGATGGTTTAAAACATTTAACATAGAAAACATAGAAACTGATGCAGAAAAAGACCAGATGGCCCATCCAGTCTACCCCACACTCTTATATGAATTAGATTCACAGACCTTTAGTCTGGACCCTTTCTTGGCCATTTTGGTTACATCTTCAATTTAATTTTTTTTTTTTTTACTGCTACCCCCATGTTTCTTAGTTTTAGCTCCTTAGGAATCCACAGAGTCGATTCTATTCCCTTTTGAAGTCTGTACTGATTTCTTCCTCACTATTGTTTCATTTGCAGAAATGGCTATTGCTTCCTTTCAGTAATAATGAACAGGCAGCTGTTGCGCTACGGTGGAAGGGAGCGCTAGAGGGTGCTCCCCTGAGCAGGACGAGGGATGTGTGCCCTTGCGGCAAGACTAAACATAGTCTGGGACTGGAGCTTGGAAGTCTGGAGACAAAACGTGGAGCTTGGAAGTCTGAAGACAAGACGTGGAGCTTGTCAGTCCGAAGACAAGACGTGGAGCTTGGAATTCCGAAGACAAGACGTGGAGCTTGGAATTCCGAAGACAAGACGTGGAGCTTGGAACACAGGGGACGAGACAAGGTGAGCAAGGTCCCTCAGGTGCCTTACGCAGCCCATAGGCTGGTCATGGACCACGCTGTCCTCTGCGCATCCTACTCAGCCGAAAGGCTGGTCACGGACCACGAGAGGAGCGGGCAAGCTCTGGACTTGGACACAGGTCAAGACAAGTTACCCCTTGGATCCTCCGGAGTTGACTTGGGTACTCTCTCCTCGGGGTCCCTTCTGCTTTCTTTCAGGTGCCTATCCTGGGATATCAGTCTATCTCACCTACAGCCTCAGCGCTCCACATTCGAGACTTGTTCCTGTTCACCGCACTGCCTTCACCTACTCAAGAGTGACGGGACCTCTCTGCTGAGGATCCCTGGACTACTACTGCTAGAGCTACCTTCCACTGCTGTCCGCTTCCCGGGCAGTGCCACTGTGCTGTACAATAAATACAACTTCTCTGTGTTTGCGTATATAGAGTCTAGCCTGGTACTGCAGTTCCCCACGGGGCTCCTCTCCATGGGAGCGGTCATCACTGCAGTACCCAAGAATCCACTCCAACAACTTATATCCATAACAGATTGCTAACTCCATGGATTCGGTTCAGCTCTCGGCCCTGCGAGCTATTCCTGGTATGGCTCAACGCATCTTGGAGCAGCAGAGGAGTTTGGAGACTTTGTTGACTTCATTTGACTCAGTGAATGCTCGTTTGGACTTCCAGGCAGCGGAATTGACGATGCTCAAGTCATCTCCCAGTCTTAGTAAAAAATTTCAAGATCTCCAGTCCAGCGGTTCTCAACCGGTGTGTCGTGATACACTAGTGTGTCGCCAAGCACCGGCTGGTGTGTCGCGTGCTCCCGGTCTCTCCCGCTGCTCTTTCTTCCCTGCTGCCGTTGCCACCGGGCTATCAACACGTTCAAGCCCAGTGGGAACGGCAGCAGTGCTAAAAGAAGCTGTGGCACTTGTGGCTGGCCTTTTCTTCTTCCCGCGCCTGCCCACCGCCCTGTGACCCGGAACAGGAAGTGATACGCGGTGCGTGGGTAGGAGAAAGAGCAGTGCCACGTGATAAAGTAGCAGCGGCGGCTGCAGCATCGGCCCCCGAGCAATTGAAGCAGACGGTAATCGGGAAAGGAGACAGCAGCATGAGCCTCCCACGGCCGATGGGATTCTACTTTCTTGGCTTGCGGGGGCTGGAGGAGGAGGCTGCTGCAGCTACCATTTGTGCTCGGGGAGGGGCGGGGAAGAGGAAGTGAGTGAGAGAAAGAAGCAGCCAGCCTGCGTGTGATTGAGAGCATGTGTGTGAGTGAGAGAAACTGGTCAGAGAGCTGATGTATGTGTATATGTGAGAAACAATGAAAGTGACTGCTCAGGGAGATGACTGATGTGTATGTGAGAGTGTGAGACATTAGTCAGGGAGGTGACTGATGTGTGTGTGTGTGTGTGAGAGAGAGAAAAAGCATTGAAGTGAGAAATCTGGGTATGTGAGAAAGCATGGGCGTAAGAAGCCTGCTGTTGGGGGGGTTGGGGGGGGGGGGGTGGATGTGTGTGAAAGAAAGCATGGGAGTGAGAAGCCTGATTATGTGAGAGAGAGCATGGGAGTGGGAAGCCTGTGTGTGTGTGCATGCATGAGAGTGAGAGACTGGTTGGTAAGGTGACGGTGTGTATGAGAGAAAGAGACTGGTGTGTGTGAATATGAGAGAAAGAATGTGATTCAGGGAATGAGAAGCCTGTGCAGTGGAGAGCGAGCATGGAAATGAGAGAGAAACTGGTGTGTGTGTGTGTGTGTATGTATGTGTGTGTAACAGAGAGAAAGTGATTATGGGAATGAGAAGCCTGTGCATGTGAAGAGAATGAGCATAGGAGTGAGAAACCTGGGTGTGTGTGAGACACAGCATGTGAGGGAGAAGCCTGTATATGTAAGACAGAACATGGAAGTGGGAAGCCTGTGTGTGTATGCATGAGAGATATCAGGTGACTGGTGTGTGTGTGTGTGTGTGTGTGAGAAAGAAAGTGATTATGGGAATGAGAAACCTGTGCATGTGAAGAGTGAGCATGGGAGTGAGAAACCTGGGTGTGTGTGAGACACAGCATGGGAGTAAGAAGCCTGTATATCTGAAAGAACATGGGAAGCCTGTGTGTGTGTGTATGCATGAGAGAGATCAGGTGACTGGTGTGTGTTTGTGTGTGTGTGTGAGAGAGAGAGAAAGAAAGTGATTATGGGAATGAGAAGCCTGTGCATGTGGAGAGAACAAGCATGGGAGTGAGAGACTGGTGAGTGTGTGTGAGACAGAGAAAGTGATTATGAGAGTGAGAAGCCCGTATATGTAAGTAGAACACGGGAGTGGGAAGCCTGTGTGTGTGTATGGCATGAGAGAAACTGTTCAGGAAGGTGACTGGTGTGTGTGTCAAAGACTGTTTGGGAGATGATTGGTGTGTGAGAGACAGAAACTGGTCATGGGGCATGACTGGTATGGTGTGTGTGTGTGAGAGACATGGGCATTAAGGAAGAGGACCATGAATATAGAGCTTAGCCTCTACTGCTGCTTCTGCTGTGTGCTACGGCCTGCATGGAAGAGGAGTAGGAGAGCTGCTGGAGGGGGTAAGTAAAGGTGGCTTTTTAAGTTTATTTTTCTTGTTTGACTGCCATTTTAATTATTTAATATTATGTGATGTGTCTGCTTTTTTTGAAATATTTTATTGGTGTTTGGAGAATTTTTAATAGTTTTTATGAGGTTTTAATTGTTGGATGTTATTCTGTTCATAGCTGTTTAGAAACATTTATTCTGCTTATTAGTATAGTTTTACAATTATTTCTGTGTGGGGATCTATAGCTGCTTGCTAGTTCTGTTTTCTTAATAAGAGGTGTATTGGTTTTTAGGGCCTGATTTAATATTTATAGTGTTGCTTTTTCATAGATAGGGTTGCTCCTATTTGAGTGTATTCCATAATACAGGTGTAACTGTGTGCGGATTAGTTTATGTGCATTACTACAGATCCTGGGAGTATGTTAGGTTGGTTCTGTGTCTGTTACCGAGATGAGATATTTTACTAGCATGTAAGAGTTTTATCAGTCTTATTTGTGTGTTTTCTCAAGAGGACATGCATTGGTAAACTGCTGTCTTTTCATAAATAGGGCTATTGAGCCTGGAAGTAGAAGGAGTTTGAGTTGCTGTTACTGAGATGACACCAGAACCAGAATATCTTTTTTTGTAGGGTGAGTTGTATGGGGAATGTCATAATTCTGCTTTACATCCATTATTGTGGGTCAGGGGGGTTCCCGTGGATGCAAACTGTACTTTTACATCTAGCCCCGTGACGATCATGGGTCAGTGTGTCACGCATATGAGAACCATCTGTCAGGTGTGTCCCGACAGAAAAAAGGTTGAGGTTGGAGAAAAGGTGGCAGAGTGGAAGCAGGTAAATATTAAATAGCGTAGGGGAGAGGGATGATCCTTGTGGTACTCCTCGTGTTGATTTGATAGGAGGCGATTCTTCGTTATTGATTTTAACTTTATAGAATCTATTCTCCAGGAATGATTGAAACCAGCTATGAGCTTCTCCTTGAATTCCTATATCGGATAGCCGCTCGAGAAGGATGGCATGATTGACTGTGTCAAATGCGGCGGATAGGATATTAGTTCTCTCTACCTATTGAAACGTTTCCCATATTCAGAACATGTAAAAGGTCACTCCTGTGTATCTCTTCTGTTGAGCCTGCATTTCCTCCTTCTGACTGTTTTTGGGAACACCACATCTCAGTATAACCAAGAAAAAAGAAAGGTGGGAGAACTAGGCTGGTCTCCTAGAGATGAACAACAAAATAGTAAGATAGAGAACTAGTAAAGAGATGAAGTGGGAGGAGAAATGCATTTTTTTTTTCAAATACATTTTCTGGGGAAAAAACACTCCAGTAAAACCAATAAACAGAATGGGAGAACTAAACTGAGATCCAAACAGCAAACACAAAGGCACCAAAACTCTCATGCTAGTATGTAATAAGCATGGCAGGTACACAGAGCAGTGGCAGCAAGACCCCTAACATGATATACCAGGGGCAAGGCAGGTAGCCAGAAAGGTAGCAGCAAGACCTCTAAGGTATTATATTAGAGGATTGGCAGGTAAGAACCTAAGAATATAAGATTTGCCATACTGGATCAAACCAAAGGTCCATTAAGCCCAGTATCCTTTTTCTAACAGTGGCAAATCCAGGTCATGAGTACGTGGCAGGATCCCAAAGGATCAATAGATTCCATGCTGCTTATACCAGGGATAAGCAGTAGATTTCCCCAATCCCCAGTTCACCTTAATAATGATTTATGGACTTTTCTTTCAGGAACTCAGGAATGAATTCCAGAGTTTAATTAAGCATTGAGTAAAAAAAGTGCAAGACCCCTAAAGTACATCTGGGACATAGCAGATAGGTAGAGTGGTAGCAAGACCTCTAAGATGGTACATCTGGGGCATGGCAAGTAGGTAGAGCAGTAGCAAGATCTTCAATGTGTTTTCAGTTATCTTGCCACATTATTATTTATTAAAATAGTATATATAGCTGTAAATCATGTTAACCAAGTGGAGTACAATGCATGGAAATTCTGGAAACCCAAGCAAAGGCAGATTGATTTAAAAAAAAAACAAAACAGCTTTTTCATCCATTCTGATGCCAGCCTCGAATGATACGAAGGCTCATGATGCCCCCTGTCATTGAGAAAGACATGTTCATTAGTTGGAAAGATAGGTCGTTTGGTCGTCTTCTGCTGTCACTTCTATGTTTCTATGTTTCCTGTGGAGCCTTCCTGTGGTCCTGTTGTCTGTTTGTTTCCCTATCTCCTGTTGGGCCTTCTAGTGGTCCTCCTGCCTGACCCTTTTCCCCTTTTCCTATGTGGCTTCCCTGTGCCCTCTTGCCTGTTTTCAGTCTGGTCCCTGCCATGCATTCTGTTTTTGTTCAGCTCTGCCTTGATCTAGCCTTATGCCTGTTTAGCCTTATACTCTGTCTTTCTGCTTTGTTCCTATCCTGCTTCTTTGGCCCTAGTGCTGGCCTTAGTGTCTTGTTTGTCCAGCACCTGTTTTGCCTTGTACTCTGTCCCTGCCTTGTTTCAGTTCCTGTCAGTAGTATAATGGGTACACTCTTTTGAACTTAACCACTACTTTTGACCTTTTGACCTTCAACTCTGTTCTGCCGCTCCTACTCACCAGCATGGCTGCTTCCTTAATATAAATTTGAACCTTCCGCTATTCAACAGCATAGAAACTGCCTTGACCTAGTCCTTTAACTGCTGTCTCTGAGTTCTCCATCTCAGTTCTTTCCTTTTAGGGTAATCATCTGATAACTTTCACACTTAAATAGCCTTCCCCACAGCCTCATCCAATCACCACCACCCTGCTCATAGCTGGGTAATGAAGACTGACCCCATGCAAAACACTCCTTCACCAAGTTGTGAGCGTTTTTTGAAAGACAGCAAAGAAGGTTTAATTTGTGAAAAGTATAAAATATAATGTAATTCAGTGATAAAGAATTTGATTTAACTTAAATGTATTCAAATTGTTGTTATATCTTAATGATACCAGATGCATTACACCCCCATTTTTGTAAGGGCTTGTAGTTAAAGCTAATTGTATAGATATATTTCTTGGGCTATTTTAAATTTAGAGATTCAGAACTACAAATTATTCAGTTTCATTCATTCCTGTTACATTTTTATTTTAAATACTGACATATAATTTGGATTTTGATACCCAAAATATAGAATTCCTAGACTGACTTTTGGTCTGGTTTCAAAGTGGAGATTATTCTCAAATTGTCTTTATAGATGTTACTTTTTGAAATCACATTTAATTATTGCAATTATTTTTATTTTTTCTGTTTTTGTGCTTTTTCACTGATGACAGACAGGGCAACAAAGAGCTAAAAATAATTTATTTTTGTATCTCATTTTTCCTTAAAATGGAGAATGTTTTTGAAAGAAAATGAGACTGGCTTTTGAAGGTGTTTTCTGAGAAAACAGACTAAAGAATAATTATAGTAATAAAATCAGACTGTGTAGATAAACTCACTGTATTAATTATAATTACTACTCCAGTTTCAGTCTAATAAACTTTTAAAATAAGAATCATAAAATGTATACATGTGTACAAACAATACATACTGAAGAAAAAAACTAAGGGGTGGATTTTTAAAAAGAACATGCATGCGTCCATGTGCTTGCACTATTCGTCACGCGCACATGGACGCGCGATTTTATAACATGCGCAAAAAGGAGCACGGGATGGTATAATCCACACATGCATGTGCAGGCGGCGCGCGCAGGGGGGAAGGGGGGGCTATTTTATAAGATTACGCGTGGCGATGCAATTGGGCCTCCCCGAGTTCTCTCCCAGTCTGCTCCAATTAAGGAGCAAACTCGGAGGGAACTTCCTACCCTCCTATCCGTACTCTCTCTCTCTTCTCCTCTCCTCACCACCCCCTAAACCCTTTCTCCTACATTTTGTTATTTTTGTTTTGTTGCTTACAGCTCCGTTGGAGCAGAAGCAACTTGTGCACACCGGTCAACTGCCTGCACATACTTCCCCAGCACAGCGGCAAATGGCTACTGTATCGGCTGCCTGCCTTTTGCCTGCCCCAACCTTGGCCTGGACCTCGACACCACTTGCTTGCTGTATGCCCTGATCTCGGATTTCTACGTGACTTTGTCTGACTGCTCCTTATAGGACCCTTGCCTAAGCCCTGCCAGCCCCTGGAACCCAAGGACTCAACCTGTGGGGAACAGGGTTAGTATAGGTGAAGTCTTAGTCTTAGTGAAGGGGTGTGGCCCTTCCCCACCTGAAATGAGGACAGCAACTTCTAACACCAGGACTCCATGTACCAGAATCACCCGCTTCACAGTGGGTCTACTGCCTGCAACAAATGCTTATAGTTAGGACAGAGAGAAACTCTATGTATTAGCGAGTCTGTCATCAAGCTTTCATTTCTTTTAGGCTTTCACTGTTCTTATTGTCTGATAAGCTTTCACTGCTTGCCTGCCAAGCAGTAACCTTGCTGGACACACTGCTATGATTAAAACAATGGATGTATTATGTCTAGGGCAGTATTGCTGCAGACTCACAAATTCCTTTCCAGAACTGCAAGTCCCGGCAGCCTCTCCTGCAGAACACAGGAGAAGTTTCAGGAAAGTTCCAGGCTGGGAAGAGGAGGGGGTCAGTTAGCCCCTCAGCCATGATATGCTTGCTCAGCAGTGTGTAGAACGCATGCGTGTAAGATAAGAAATGTGAAATGTATAAAATGTTTCTCCCTGCTTGGGAGGGTGTGCAGTTTTACTGAACGATTCAGCTGCATCTACTTTGCTAGCAAAAATAAAAACTTTTCCTTCTCGGACCAAGTGCCTGAAGTCTTCTGTTTGTACCTGCTGTTTGTACCCGGTTACATTGGTGAGCCAGCCAGGAGGCTTTGGAATTTGGGGTATTTTCCACTTTCCCTCTTGTATGTTTTAATCGACCCGGTGGGATAGCCAACGGCTTGCGCCTGGACGTTCAGTGAGTGCGCACCGCTGATTTCAGTGACCGAGCTTCCAGGGGCTGCCGTGGGCACATCGGACCGAGGCCGAGGGGATTGGTGGTCCGAGAGAAGGAACTGTCCTGTCCAGAGCAGAGATTCCAGAACCAGGCGAGTATACTCAAGGGTAGACTGCCGGTCTCCACCGAGACCGAAGAGAGGCCTAATCAACCTCCAAACAGAACAAGCGCTTAGTAGGAACTAGGTTCCGAAACCCGCCTGCCAGGTACTGGGAGGAACAGGGAGGGGGGCTTCCTGTTGTGTGAAAGAGAGTGAGTGTCATCACAGTTCTGAATCGGGCGACCGCATTCCAGTCGGTGGGAGTGTGACCATATTGTGTCTGGTGGATCAGGACCCCTTACCGGTCCACCATCCCTTCCCTCCTCTGTCTGTGAACCTATCCTTTGGCAGATCATATAGGATGGACGGGGGTGGGTCCACACCGTTGTTTTTAATGACTAAGCATTTTGAGGAAGTTTTCAACCCCAGTGAATGTACAAAGGGTGGCATGATACAGAGATGCCAGGTTATGTGGCCCGGCCTCTGACAATCGGTTGACTGGCCCGAGGAGGGCTCCTTCGATTTTAGCTGGGCTGCTAGAGTCCAGAATGTAGTGACAGTCGAGGGAAACCCCAGATGCCCGGATGATATTCCCTACATTGAAGGGTGGATTAAAGTCATTCACAATCCGCCTAAGTGGGCCAAGTCCAGAGTAGAAAAGGCAGCTCTAATTATGCTCAGTACCCTCAAGAAAAAGAAGGGACCAGCGTGAAGTAGAAGCACTGTTTCGCTTTTCCCTGCCTTGAGTCCAAGGGCTAAGCGAGCCGGGAGTGGCATGCTGGAACCTGAAGTTACCGACCCCAGCCGGTCACGCGAGCCAGTTAAGCCCATACTCCCTGTAAGTCATGAGGAAGACTTGCCACCCCCGGAATATGTCCCAATATATCCCGATTCACGCAGGTATCACAGAAGGGAGGCAGACGAGATGGAGACCTCCGAGCCGGATGTCTCGGATTATGATGACGTAGTGGAATCTCTAGAGCCTGTTAGTTCCTCCACTGGGTCCGCCCACAGGACGAGGGCTATGGATGTGCGTCAGGACGCATGCAGGGAGTCATCTCAGTGCCGGAAGGGAAGAAGGCCCCGGAAAGTGGCCGAACCTCCGGACCAGGGGGGCCCATCCCAGCAACCCGGAACCACGGCCCAATTGTTCCCTATCAGACAGACTATGATATATGTCCAACAAGAAGAAGAAGGGGGTAGGGTACGTCCGGTCCCAGACCTGCTCAACTGGAAGTTACATGGACCATCATACGAACATAAGAACATAAGAAAATGCCATACTGGGTCAGACCAAGGGTCCATCAAGCCCAGCATCCTGCTTCCAACAGTGGCCAATCCAGGTCACAAGAACCTGGCAAGTACCTAAAAACTAAGTCTATCCCATGTTACCATTGCTAATGGAGGTGGCTATTCTCTAGGTGAACTTAATAGTAGGTAATGGACTTCTCCTCCAAGAACTTATCCAATCCTTTTTTAAACACAGCTATATTAACTGCACTAACCACATCCTCTGGCAACAAATTCCAGAGTTTAATTGTGTGTTGAGTAAAAAAGAACTTTCTCCGATTAGTTTTAAATGTGCCCCATGCTAACTTCATGGAGTGCCCCCTAGTCTTTCTACTATCCGAAAGAGTAAATAACCGATTCACATCTACCCGTTCTAGACCTCTCATGATTTTAAACACCTCTATCATATCCCCCCTCAATCGTCTCTTCTCCAAGCTGAAAAGTCCTAACCTCTTTAGTCTTTCCTCATATGGGAGTTGTTCCATTCCCCTTATCATTTTGGTAGCCCTTCTCTGTACCTTCTCCATCGCAATTATATCTTTTTTGAGATGCGGCGACCAGAATTGTACACACTATTCAAGGTGCGGTCTCACCATGGAGCGATATAGAGGCATTATGACATTTTCCGTTTTATTCACCATTCCCTTTCTAATAATTCCCAACATTCTGTTTGCTTTTTTGACTGCCGCAGCACACTGAACCGATGATTTCAATGTGTTATCCACTATGACACCTAGATCTCTTTCTTGGGTTGTAGCACCTAACATGGAACCCAACATTGTGTAATTATAGCATGGGTTATTTTTCCCTATATGCATCACCTTGCACTTATCCACATTAAACTTCATCTGCCATTTGGATGCCCAATTTTCTAGTCTCACAAGGTCTTCCTGCAATTTATCACAATCTGCTTGTGATTTAACTACTCTGAACAATTTTGTGTCATCTACAAATTTGATTATCTCACTCGTTGTATTTCTTTCCAGATCATTTATAAATATATTGAAAAGTAAGGGTCCCAATACAGATCCCTGAGGCACTCCACTGTCCACTCCCTTCCACTGAGAAAATTGTCCATTTAATCCTACTCTCTGTTTCCTGTCTTTTAGCCAGTTTGCAATCCATGAAAGGACATCGCACCCTATCCCATGACTTTTTACTTTTCCTAGAAGCCTCTCATGAGGAACTTTGTCAAACAACTTGTGAAAATCCAAGTATACTATATCTACCATGTTTATTATCCACATGTTTATTAACTCCTTCAAAAAAGTGAAGCAGATTTGTGAGGCAAGACTTGCCCTGGGTAAGGCCATGCTGACTTTGTTCCATTAAACCATGTCTTTCTATATGTTCTGTGATTTTGATGTTTAGAACACTTTCCACTATTTTTCCTGGCACTGAAGTCAGGCTAACCGGTCTGTAGTTTCCCGGATCGCCCCTGGAGCCCTTTTTAAATATTGGGGTTACATTTGCTATCCTCCAGTCTTCAGGTACAATGGATGATTTTAATGATAAGTTACAAATTTTTACTAATAGGTCTGAAATTTCATTTTTTAGTTCCTTCAGAACTCTGGGGTGTAAACCATCCGGTCCGGGTGATTTACTACTCTTCAGTTTGTCAATCAGGCCTACCACATCTTCTAGGTTCACCATGATTTGATTCAGTCCATCTGAATCATTACCCATGAAAACCTTCTCCATTACGGGTACCTCCCCAACATCCTCTTCAGTAAACACCGAAGCAAAGAAATCATTTAATCTTTCCGCGATGGCCTTATCTTCTCTAAGTGCCCCTTTAACCCCTCGATCATCTAACGGTCCAACTGACTCCCTCACAGGCTTTCTGCTTCGGATATATTTTTAAAAGTTTTTACTGTGAGTTTTTGCCTCTAAAGCCAACTTCTTTTCAAATTCTCTCTTAGCCTGTCTTATCAATGTCTTACATTTAACTTGCCAATGTTTATGCTTTATCCTATTTTCTTCTGTTGGATCCTTTTTCCAATTTTTGGATGAAGATCTTTTGGCTAAAATTCTTTCACCTCCCCTTTTAACCATGCCGGTAATCGTTTTGCCTTCTTTCCACCTTTCTTAATGTGTGGAACACATCTGGACTGTGCTTCTAGAATGGTATTTTTTAACAATGACCACGCCTCTTGGACAATTTTTACTTTTGTAGCTGCTCCTTTTAGTTTTTTTCTAACAATTTTTCTCATTTTATCAAAGTTTCCCTTTGAAAGTTTAGCACGAGAGCCTTGGATTTGCACACTGTTCCGCTTCCAGTCATTAAATCAAATTTGATCATATTATGATCACTATTGCCAAGCGGCCCCACCACCGTTACCTCTCTCACCAAGTCCTGTGCTCCACTGAGAATTAGATCTAAAATTGCTCCCTCTCTTGTCGGTTCCTGAACCAATTGCTCCATAAAGCTATCATTTATTCCATCCAGGAATGTTATCTCTCTAGCGTGACCCGATGATACATTTACCCAGTCAATATTGGGGTAATTGAAGTCTCACACAACACTGGTGCAAGATCAAAGTTTAATCACCACAATTTCTATGGTGGTTATTAGCAATTCCAATAATGAAAGGAATCAATTTTTTATAGTGGCAACTCCATGCGTTCAACAGAACAGAATTCAAACAGGTCCCCCGACACGGTCCCGTGTTTCGCTGGGCTGCTTCGGGAGGGACCAGGGGTATATTATAATCTAAGACATAAAACAAATATCAATGAGTATAAATAATGGTGAAAAAGGGCTACACAGTACCGAACTTTACGAATGTACATACCTTTATGAAAATACCCGGAGCGCGCAAGCTCACACAGGTGTAGGGCATTTAAACACAGAAAAGGCGCGAACGTGACAGCTCTCGCGAGAGCTGTCAACTTACAGCTGATCTCGGCGGATCCGCACAGTGGATACCCATCTAATAAAACAGGTACCACTCAATTTCTTTATTGAGGCCAGAGGGGGCTACCGTGTCTAAAATAAAGATCCATCTCTGCTCCCTCCTGCCTAGGATCTCGGGGTAGTTGCCTCCCCGGGGAGGGCGGCGCACAACCTCGATCACCAGGAAGGAGAGATCAGAGATGGTATGTTCGCATTCAATGCGCCGCCCTCCCCGGGGAGGCAACTACCCCGAGATCCTAGGCAGGAGGGAGCAGAGATGGATCTTTATTTTAGACACGGTAGCCCCCTCTGGCCTCAATAAAGAAATTGAGTGGTACCTGTTTTATTAGATGGGTATCCACTGTGCGGATCCGCCGAGATCAGCTGTAAGTTGACAGCTCTCGCGAGAGCTGTCACGTTCGCGCCTTTTCTGTGTTTAAATGCCCTACACCTGTGTGAGCTTGCGCGCTCCGGGTATTTTCATAAAGGTATGTACATTCGTAAAGTTCGGTACTGTGTAGCCCTTTTTCACCATTATTTATACTCATTGATATTTGTTTTATGTCTTAGATTATAATATACCCCTGGTCCCTCCCGAAGCAGCCCAGCGAAACACGGGACCGTGTCGGGGGACCTGTTTGAATTCTGTTCTGTTGAACGCATGGAGTTGCCACTATAAAAAATTGATTCCTTTCATTATTGGAATTGCTAATAACCACCATAGAAATTGTGGTGATTAAACTTTGATCTTGCACCAGTGTTGTGTGATACTTGCTTACGTGCAAGGGTTTGCTCCTTCTTCATTTGGACTAGTGCCGCTCTATCGGAGCATGTTATGGCTACTGACGATTACACGTTTAGTTATTCGGAAGCCGCAGTGAACGCGGTACTTACAGCTAATCCTTTCTTTGAGGACTCCTCCTTGGATACCACTCCTCCAGTGACCTGGACGGATCTGATCAATACTCAGAAGCGATTGACCAGGGCTGAGCTCCACTCATCAACACTTATAGAATACTGTCGCATTCGCCGGATACCCAGGGGACTCCGTATTCAAAAAGAGCCTCGTCTCCACACTGACAACCCCGCATTTTTAGCGTGCTGGAACAAAATACTTAATAAATGTTCTTTGGATTTGATGGTGCTGATCATCGAGACTAATAAAGAGCTTATTGATCAGTTGAAAGCAGAAGTTTCTCTTAAAACTGAGACGATTAAATCATCTACAGTGGTGGACCTGTTCGATCAGCAACTTCAGGAATTTCAAGCAAATCTATCTAAGTTCCGCTCTGAATTGAAAGCGGTCAAATTCAGTAAATTCCAGCGGGACGCTACCGATTATCAGACAGGGTACGTATACCGATGGATGAGTCAAAAACCTGCCAAGAAGGTTACCTTTGCCGAGGACTCTTCCTCGTCAGGAGACTCCTCATCAGAAGAGCAGGCAGCACATCGCCCTCGGGGAGGGGCTCAGCGTTGGAATCGCGGACAACAACCTCAAGATGGCGCACCGCTAGTCAGCGAACAAACTGGTCAAAATTCCTCCGACTCTGCTTTGGGACTCTCTGCATCCTCTCGGTATGCATCGATCGCGGCATCTTTTTTAGACTCGGGCCACGGTCAACGCAACACCCGGGGATCGCGAGCGAAGGGAACCACAACAGTCCAGCGAGCACAGAGACCAGCTCGTGTAACACGTTCACAAGCGGATCCGTGGCAGTAAACCGTGAGACTGTGTTTAACTTATCTTCACATAATCTTTCTGAATGTGAATTAAGGGTTTTAGAGAAGGGACTTTCCTTTGTCCCCACGATAAAGGGGGATATATTTGATGTATTTACACACCTTCACCGCTTTTTTCGCTTGTTGAGACTTAAATTATTCTTTTTGGATTCTGACACATCTACGGATATGTCAGTTATGCGCCCGCGGTCTCGGTGGATCCCCCCAGGCCCTATTGATGTCTCCCTCGGTGCTTTTGAACGCCTAGTCAGTAGGGATGTACGTAGTATCTTCTTATCCAAACGATTTATTCGTTACAACATGACTAGAGACGAGACACATGCTTTAATGTCCTTAAGCAAGGATCATTCCATTATGATTAAACCAGCGGACAAGGGTGGCGGGATCGTCGTCCAGGACCGTTCTGATTATGACACTGAGGTTGTTCGCCAACTGAGTGACCGTGAATTTTATAGCCCACTATTGACTGATCCCACCGAAGAACTACAGGGGACTATTAAACAACTTATTCAGGAAGCAGTAGACCGACATATTATTACAACTAAAGAAGGGAAATTTCTCACCACCCCACATCCTGTTACGCCACAGTTCTACACGTTACCCAAAATCCATAAAACGCTTACGCATCCGCCTGGTCGTCCTATCGTCTCGGGCATTGGTTCTCTTCTTGAACCCTTATCCCAGTTCGTGGACTTTTTTCTAAAACCTTTTGTGTCGCTAATTCAGTCATATGTGAGGGACTCCACTCATTTGATCTCCATATTATCTGAACTGCCATTTCCCCCTAACCCATTCTTTTTTGTTACACTTGATGTTATTTCACTATACTCAAATATTCCTCAGACTGCAGCACTTCAAGTGATCTCACACACTTTGGATAAACGCCCACGACCTCATCGTGTACCTACTTCTTTTTTAATGCAGTTATCTGAACTAGCCCTCACTGAGAATTTCTTTCAGTTCCATGACTCATATTTCAAACAGATTAAAGGCACAGCTATGGGGGCCACTATGGCCCCCAGTTTGGCTTGTCTTTTTATGGATAACTTTGAGAGTCAATTTATTTATTCCTCTGAGTGGTTCAGATTCATTTATCTTTGGCGTAGGTACATTGACGACGTCTTGGTTATTTGGATGGGCACAGATATACAATTTTATTGTTTTCTGGATTGGCTCAACTCTCTTAATGCCCATATACAATTTACCTTCTGTATTCACCGCTGGAAAATCGCTTTTTTAGATATTTTGATTACAGCAGGTCAGGAGCATTTTGAAACATCTATTTATCGTAAGCATACTGACCGGAACACTCTATTACAGTATCAGAGTTGTCATCCTCGCGCTTTGCGCGACAATATCCCAACAGGCCAGTTCTTACGTTTACGCCGTTTATGCTCCACCCGCTTGGAATTTTCTACACAGGCAAAAGTAATGATCAACCGTTTTCTGGACCGCGGCTATCCTTACAGGGTAGTCAAGAGAGCTTTTAAGAGAGCGCTATACACAAACCGGGACTGGCTATTTTTACCATCCTCCAGTTTGCCTGATGAATCTAACAACTGTATTTTGCCATTCTCAATAATGGGGAGTACCATTGCTGAGACGATACGGCGACACTGGTCGGCACTTTCACTCACTGAACTGTTACATGGCCCGCTTCGTTTTACTTTTAAGCGTGGCAGAAATCTACGAGACAGGCTAGTGCACACTTACCCATTCACTGATTCGTCTGACAATTTAGGAACACATGGTCCTTGTGGTCATTGCACAATGTGCAGCCACACAGCCGATATGTCAGAATTTATACATCCACGCACGGGGCGGGTGTTTAAACTTCGCTCTTCATCGGACTGTCTCACTAAAGGGGTGATATATATTGTGAAGTGCCCATGCCCGTTGCTCTACGTGGGCAAAACTACACGTATGTTAAAAACTCGAATAATTGAACATTGTTCTAATATTCGTTTAAATAGACTTGATGAACCCCTGGTGTCCCACTGGCTTGAATGCGAACATACCATCTCTGATCTCTCCTTCCTGGTGATCGAGGTTGTGCGCCGCCCTCCCCGGGGAGGCAACTACCCCGAGATCCTAGGCAGGAGGGAGCAGAGATGGATCTTTATTTTAGACACGGTAGCCCCCTCTGGCCTCAATAAAGAAATTGAGTGGTACCTGTTTTATTAGATGGGTATCCACTGTGCGGATCCGCCGAGATCAGCTGTAAGTTGACAGCTCTCGCGAGAGCTGTCACGTTCGCGCCTTTTCTGTGTTTAAATGCCCTACACCTGTGTGAGCTTGCGCGCTCCGGGTATTTTCATAAAGGTATGTACATTCGTAAAGTTCGGTACTGTGTAGCCCTTTTTCACCATTATTTATACTCATTGATATTTGTTTTATGTCTTAGATTATAATATACCCCTGGTCCCTCCCGAAGCAGCCCAGCGAAACACGGGACCGTGTCGGGGGACCTGTTTGAATTCTGTTCTGTTGAACGCATGGAGTTGCCACTATAAAAAATTGATTCCTTTCATTATTGGAATTGCTAATAACCACCATAGAAATTGTGGTGATTAAACTTTGATCTTGCACCAGTGTTGTGTGATACTTGCTTACGTGCAAGGGTTTGCTCCTTCTTCATTTGGTAATTGAAGTCTCCCATTATTACTGCACTACCAATTTGGTTAGCTTCCCTAATTTCTCTTAGCATTTCACTGTCCGTTTCACCATCTTGACCAGGTGGATGGTAGTATACCCCTATCACTATAGTCTTCCCCGACACACAAGGGATTTCTACCCATAAAGATTCAATTTTGTATTTAGTCTCATGCAGGATGTTTATCCTGTTGGACTCTATGCCATCCCAGACATAAAGCGCCACACCTCCTCCCGAGTGCTCCTCTCTGTCATTGCGATATAATTTGTACCCCAGTATAGCACTGTCCCATTGGTTATCCTCTTTCCACCACCGGAACAATTCATAGAAATGATAGCAGGGCTTGTAACCAGCCACAACCCCAATTGGGCCGATATACGTCAACTAAACTCTTACCTGCTCACGTCAGAGCAGAGACGCCAAGTACAACAGAACCTGGAAGAGGCTGTAAGAGCCAGTACCCCCCAGGGAAGTGATCCCGTCGCTCGAGTTGCGCAACTAGCCCAACAGACTAACCCCGCATGGGATCATCAACAGGGGAAGGGCGGATATTGCCGCATACCAACAGGCCTATCTGGCGGCCTTGAAAAAGGGAAAGAGGAAAATAACCAATATGAATAAGATCCATGATGTCATACAAAAGAAAGACGAAAGCCCTGGAGATTTCCTGGAACGAATCATGGATGCATACCGCAGACACAGTCCGTTTGACCCGGAGGACCCTGGAAACCGACAAATGGTGGTCATGAGCTTTGTAAGTCAGTCAGCCCCTGATATCCGAAGGAAGCTGCAGAAGGCCGAAGGCTTTGAGGGCATGAGCCTCAGCCAGTTGAAAGCCATAGCAGACCGAGTGTTTGGAAATAGAGAAGTAGAAGAGAAAAGAGAAGCAAGTAGACATATGAGAGAGAAAGTGACCCTGTTGGCCGCCGCCCTCGAGGACACCCGAAGTCGAGACGTCGACGGACCGCGAAGAGGAGGGAGGACAAGGCCCCCTCTATGTTACCTTGGCCAATGGCGTCGGGGTTCCGTCCCCGATATCGACTGCCCGGTCCCGCACTAACCGGAGCGTTGCCGTCGCGAAGGGTGTCAGGCTTTCCTCCCCGTCGGCGACGCAAGGACGTGCCAAATGAGGAGTGCTTCGTCTAGTGACGTCGGGGGTTCCTCCCCCCCCCCCGCCCCTCTGACATCAGACGCCGACCGGGGTCAGATTGCGCGGGAGATTGGCTTCTTATTCAGAGCCTTCTCCCACGCTTACTGCTTTGGCCACTTCAGTTTTGCTGTAGTATTGCTGCTTGAGTTTTTCCTGGAGTCTTCTGCCTACCTGATCTTGGACTGTATTACTGATTACCCTGCTGTGCTGCCTGCCCTGATCTTGGACTGTATTACGGATTACCCTGCTGTGCTGCCTGCCCTGATCTTGGACTGTCTTACGGATTACCCTGCTGTGCTGCCTGCCTGGACTTGGGACTGTCTTGGGCTCTACTGTCTACATTCTGGTCCGGAGAACACTCCCTCATGAGGTAAGCGCACTTCGATCTGGTTCCACGTTATCAGAGTAACAGTTGGCTGAAGCCATGGATCCAGTCGATTTATCTGCGCTACAGGCCATTCCCGGATTGGCTACCCGAATTCAACAACAACAGGGGGTCCTCGATCAAGTAACGGGGGTTTGGATCGTCTGGTAGCTCGTATGGATGCGTTAGCCCATACTCCGGTAGTACCCCTAAATAGTACTACGATAACTCCCAACCCCATCAGGGTACCTCCTCCGCCTCGATTCAACGGAACTGCTACACTGTGTAGAGGATTTATTAATCAATGCCGAATGCATTTTTCTTTACAACCAGCTTCTTTCCCTGACGATAAAACAAAGACTACCTTTATTCTTTCATTGTTGGAGGGGTCAGCATTAGCATGGGCATCTCCCTTGTGGGAGAGAGACGACCCTATTCTCACTAACTTGGATCGGTTCTTAAAAGAATTTCGGCTCATTTTTGACGAACCTGGACGTTCTACCTCCGCCGCAAACGATTTGCTTCAGATTAAACAAGGTTCACGATCTGTGGGGGAGTACGCTATCCAATTCCGGACCTTAGCAGCAGAACTCGCCTAGGGAGAGGATAGCTTACTGGCTATCTTTCGACAAGGTCTTGCAGAAAATATAAAGGATAAACTCGCTGGCAGATATCCTCCGGAGACCTTAGAGGGATTGATTCGGCTCGCCATCCGTCTGGATCTTCGTTTTCAGGAAAGGACACGAGAGCGAGCCGCCTCTCGAAGGACTTTTCGTCTGGCTCCTAATTTTCAGCAACCTCTGTCTGTCCCACAGGCAGCAGAAGCATCAGGGAGCACCGAAGAACCTATGCAAATTGACAGGTTTCGCTTAACTCCGGAGGAACGACATCGAAGGCGAGTAAAGAATCTCTGTCTGTATTGTGCTGGTCCTGGTCATTTCATTAATAAATGTCCCAACAAGTCGGGAAACTTCCGGACCTAGGACGGGTGGGAGAGGCCTCCCTGGGTCCCGGCATTTCCTCTCCTCAATTATTACTTCCTGTAACCATCTGGCTGAAGGAGGGAGCGGTCCCATTTCATGCGTTCATAGATTCAGGGGCGGCAGGCAACTTCATTCAGCAAGAATTGGTTAAAACATTTCAGATTCCGGTAGAACCTTTAACCACTCCTCTATCAGTTACGTCAGTTTCCGGGCGTTCTGTGGGAATGTGAATATGCTACATCACCAAGCCCATACTTTTTCAGACTGGAATTCTTCATCAAGAACGCATTCAGCTTTATGTTCTACCATCCTCGGTTAATCAAGTAATTTTGGGCTTACCCTGGCTAAGGATTCATCAACCTCATTTAGACTGGGCCTCTTTACAACTCACTGCCTGGAGTCCATCCTGTTTGCAGAATTGTTTACAATTGGTTCCAAAGACGGTAATCCAGACCACACGACTCTCCTCTAGCATTCCGGCTCCCTATCGGGGCTTTGAGGACGTCTTCAGTAAACAACAAGCAGAATCATTACCACCTCATCGACCGTATGATTGCGCCATAGATCTTCTTCCAGGGAAGGTTCCGCCCAGAGGAAGGATTTATACATTATCTGAGCCTGAATCCTCAGCTTTACAACAGTACATCAAAGAGAACTTAGCACGGGGTTTTATCCGACCCTCAACATCTCCCGCAGGGGCGGGCTTCTTTTTCGTCAAAAAGAAGGACGGGTCCTTGAGACCCTGTATCGACTACCGGGGACTTAACAGCATCACCAAGAAGAATAGGTATCCCATCCCCCTCATTTCAGAATTATTTGATCGGATCAAAGGAGCTCAAATTTTTTCAAAATTAGATCTAAGAGGGGCTTACAATCTGATAAAAATTTGAAAGGGGGATGAATGGAAAACGGTGTTTAATATACATGACGGACACTATGAATATCGGGTCATGCCGTTTGGCCTTTGCAATGCTCCCGCAGTCTTTCAAGATATGATCAATGACATTTTTTGCGATATCCTTTACTCTCATGTCATTGTATACCTAGATGACATTTTGATTTTTTCAGATACTCTGCAACAGCATCAGCTTCACATCCGACAAGTTCTACAACGTCTCCGTGAGTACAAATTGTTCGCCAAATTGGAAAAATGTGTTTTTCACCAAAACAAATTATCATTTCTCGGGTATGTTATTTCCAACAGAGGATTGTCCATGGATCCAACCAAGCTCAAAGCCATTCTGCAGTGGCCCCAACCAGTGGGCTTGAAAGCCTTACAAAGGTTTCTGGGGTTTGCGAATTATTATAGGCAGTTTATTCCAAATTTTTCCTCCCTAGTAGCCCCCCTTACAGTTCTTACCAAGAAAGGTGCTCCTATACAGAAATGGCCGGAGGAGGCTTTCAAAGCCTTTTTACAACTAAAGGAGGAGTTCACCAAGGACTTATGTCTCCAACGTCCCGATTCCACTAAACCTTTTATTCTCGAGGTAGACGCTTCCGCTGTGGGTGTGGGGGCAGTTCTTCTTCAGAAAGATGACGAGGACCACTTGGTGACTTGTGCTTTCTTTTCCAAGAAATTTTCCTTGGCGGAGAAAAATTACACGATTGGTGATCAGGAACTCTTAGCAGTTAAGCTGGCCTTGGAGGAATGGCGTCATCTCTTAGAAGGCGCCCGTCATACGATTACTATCTACACGGATCATAAAAATCTGGAATACCTGGCCAAGGCCCAGCGGTTGAATCCCCGGCAAGCTCGGTGGGCACTTTTTTTTAGCCGGTTCAATTTTGTGCTGCATTTCCGACCTGTGCAGAAGAATGTACGAGCAGACGCTCTCTCTAGAAGTTTTGATCTGGATGACACCCCGGATCCTCCTCGATACATTATAGATCTGGCTCACATTCAGCTGGCAGCTACATTCACAGTTCCTATTGGGAAAACAGTTGTTCCGAAACGCTTACGATTAAAGGTTCTCTGTTGGTCCCACGATGCACAGGTAGCAGGCCACGCCGGAGTTTCTCGTACCAAGGAGTTAGTTTCCAGACACTACTGATGGCCACGGTGGGAGACAGATGTTAAGAAGTATGTGGATTCCTGTCCAGTATGTGCAGCGCAAAAGACCCCTCGACGGAAGCCCCTGGGACTCTTACAACCCCTGCCTATTCCTAATTCCCCTTGGACTCATATTGCGACCGATTTTGTCACGGATCTGCCGCCTTCAGAGGGTAATACGGTCATTTGGGTGGTTGTGGATCGTTTTTCCAGGATGGCGCATTTCATTCCTTTACCTGGATTACCTTCTGCATCCGAATTAGCCCATCTCTTCCTGCATCACATTTTTCGTCTGCACGGTCTACCCATCAGTATTGTGTCCGATAGAGGGGTACAGTTTACAGCCCAATTCTGGACGGAGTTCTGCAAACTTCTCCAAATTAAACTCGAATTCTCTTCTGCTTATCACCCCCAGTCCAATGGACTCACCGAAAGGACAATCAATCTTTAAAGACCTTTTTGCGAGCTTATGTCAATCAGCGACAAGATGATTGGGCTCCCCTTCTGGTCTGGGCAGAGTTTTGTCACAATAATCATGTGAGTCACGCTACTGGGAAGTCCCCTTTTTTTGTAGTTTTTGGGAGACATCCACATCTTCCCCTGCCTCTTACCAGCACCTCGAATTGTCCAGAGGTTAATTCAACCATGGCTTCTATAACTCGATTGTGGACAGAAACATGGGCCTTACTAGTGAAGAACGCGCTCAAAATGAAAGCTCAGGCAGATAAGAGTCGGTGTCCTGCTCCTCAACTCCGACAGGGAGATCTTGTCTGGTTGAGTACGCGCAATCTCCGCTTACGTTTACCCTCAGCTAAATTTGCTCCTCGCTTCGTTGGTCCCTTCACTATCCAGAAGCAGATCAACGCAGTCACCTATAGACTGCACTTACCATCCTCCTTGCGGATTCACAATGCCTTCCATATATCGTTACTTAAACCTGCCATTTTGACTTGGCCCAACAGAAGACGGAAGGCTAATACACACATCATACAAGACGATGATCAATTTGAAGTGGAAGAGATCTTGGATTCCAGAAGAGTTAAGGGGCAACTTCAATATCTAATCTCTTGGAAAAACTTTGGTCCAGAGGAAAACACATGGGAACCCTCTTTTAATGTGCAAGCTCCTCGGTTACTTAAGAGGTTTCATCACCAATTTCCTTGTAAGCCTAGACCTAAAGAGAGGAGGGGCGGGTCTTGCAGGGGGGGTACTGTTACCTTGGCCAATGGCGTCGGGGTTCCGTCCCCGATATCGACTGCCCGGTCCCGCGCTAACCGGGGCGTTGCCGTCCCGAAGGGCCTCAGGCTTTCCTCCCCGTCGGCGACGCAAGGACGTGCCAAATGAGGAGTTCTTCCTCTAGTGATGTCAGGGGTTCCCCCCCGACGCTGGCAGCCAATCCCCGCGCAATCGGGGGTTTGGACACGCCCCTCTGACGTCAGACGCCAACCGGGGTCAGATTGCGCGGGAGATTGGCTTCTTATTCAGAGCCTTCTCCCACGCTTACTGCTTCGGCCACTTCAGTTTTGTTGTAGTATTGCTGCTTGAGTTTTTCCTGGAGTCTTCTGCCTACCTGATCTTGGACTGTATTACGGATTACCCTGCTGTGCTGCCTGCCCTGATCTTGGACTGTTTTACGGATTACCCTGCTGTGCTGCCTGCCCTGATCTTGGACTGTCTTACGGATTACCCTGCTGTGCTGCCTGCCCTGATCTTGGACTGCCTTACGGATTACCCTGCTGTGCTGCCTGCCTGGACTTGGGACTGTCTTGGGCTCTACTGTCTACATTCCGGTCCGGAGAACACTCCCCCACGAGGTAAGCGCACTTTGATCTGGTTCCACGTTATCAGAGTAACGCTCTAGAAGGAATCAGTGTGCGTATTGCAAGAAAGAAGGTCATTGGAAGCGAGACTGCGAAGATTGGCAAGAGAAATATGGGAGCCCGGCAGCGGATACTGATGAGAGATGGACCTGCACCGCCGCAGAGGGGCTGGGGAGGTAGAAGATCGGACAACCCCCACTGGCAGATGGCGGTGGAGGCGACAAGAGTGCATACAGCCTGAAGGGACCGGAAGGAAACGCTCCTGAAACAGGGAGCCCTGAAAACAATCAGATTTGCAGGTTCCGCAGAATACAGGCTAGTCCAGGACCTAAGGGAAGGTCAATAGCCTGGAAAAACTCCTGAAGCAGTCAGTCCTGGAAGAAATCAGCTCTGAGTCAGAAACACTCCTGAAACAGGGAGTCCTTACAGCACCCAGATCTGAGCGGAACATGCCACTGTTGCCGGTAAAGAAACCAGGTCCCGCAGAACACAGGCCTGCCCCGGTCCCCAACCCATATCCCACCATGGCTCAGATCCCAGCAAACACGAAGTGTTACAGTGTACTTGATCTAAAGGACGCTTTCTTTGCTATTCCCCTGGCGGAGGACTGCCAGAAATTCTTTGTCTTTACATGGAACTGACTTGGACACATCTCTCACAAGGATTCAAGAACTTGCCGACCCTGCTTGGAGAACAACTGGCTAGAGACCTGAAGATGTACCAGGTCGAGCCGGGGCCAGTTGTTCAGTATGTCAACGACCTTCTAATCGCCCGGGAGACGTACGAGGTAACACAAGCCGGACCTGAGGGCCCTACAACAGCTGAAACAGGCTCTTACGACGCCCCAGCTTCAGGCCCCGGAACCAGTAACACATGACTGTGAAGAAATCATGACCACCATACATGCCAGCCAACCCGACCTGAAGGACCAGCCCCGGTGTTCACCGATGGCAATAGTCAGGTCAAGAACCCTTAGGTGGGCTAAGGACAAAGTAATCACTATATACACAGATTCCAAGTATGCCTGAAACCCAAGTGGAGAGGGCCCTGCATTTAAGGTTGCTGGCACTCCAACCTGGATACAGTGGACCAGAATCAAGCCAGTAGCCACCCCAGAGTGGAGGGTGGTCAAAGGGAATGTGTTAAAGATGAAATTTCACAGAGGTTCACCCAGTCCTGTTTAGTTATTATATTCTGGTCTAATTACCACAGGCACATCATTGAAGAAGGGGAATGCTCCTCCTCATCTGGCTGTTCTCACTCCACTCCTGTTCGGCTTCCCCAGCTCGCACCACCTTCAGCACAGACTGCGCAGAATGTATAAAGGTGGTGACCCATATGCACGGGAAGGTGCGGAATCAGTCCAGAACTCTCATCTACCAGACACAAGCCCCTGAGGGATGTACCCCTGCCCCTGTTTGCACCGTCTTAACTACGCAGGGCAAACAGAGCCTCCACAGATGCGTTGAGCAGAATAAAGTCATTTGTCACACCCCCTCGAGCCCCAAATACTACAATATGACCATATATGCTGGGCTGGCACGAACGCCGGCTGGCCCCTTTGTGCAAGGGGATGGCAAACTATTTTATGTCAATTCCACGCGTGTAATGGTGGGGGGCCCGAACACCTGCACTTTCTGGTTTGATGCTTGCACTGTCATCTCCCTCCATCCCATGGCAAGGACCTGTGGCTCAGCTGCCTGGAAACAAGCATACGAGTTTAACCACAAGTGGATGTGCGAGCATTATCTATACCCCCCTGAAGAGTTACAACCCTGGTGGCCCTGCCAGGGCTGGGGATGGCGTAGTGTATGCATATACACTGGAGGGGGTGAAGGGTTTTATGACTGCTCGGGAGGCATAACTGGCCTGACCCGCTGGGCTGGCAATTTAGTTTCCCTCGTGTGGCGCATTAAACATCAGAACCAGCCGTGGATGAAATCCTGGTCTTTTGGTATTGATGGCACTGGATAGGATCCTTCCACCTACCTAACCATTCAACAGATAGAAAAGCCTCCTTCTACTGTCTATAAGTCTGCCGTTCTGGGCTATCAGGAAGTATATGATGAGATTGAAAAAGCAGAAATAATTTCCAGAAAGGCCTCAGTCTCGACCCAAGCGAAAATCATGTTCCTGAACCTTGCTGAAAACATTGCGCTCACTCTTAACGTCACTAATTGCTATGTGTGCGGGGGCACCAATATGGGCGAGCAGTGGCCCTGGGAGGCGAAGGAAATGTCCCAGCACGAGTTTAATGCGTTGAACGCTTCCCTCGTATACAATCGTACTCAGATCCCCTATCAGTGGACACTCCAGACCAGTATCATCGGTCAGCGTTGTGCCTCCAGAGTGCCGGGTAACACCTACACACATCCTATAGGGGACACTGTCTGTACTGGGGTACTTACTTTCACCCTTAACTCCACCACTTGGTGGCACACTGATAATGATTCCCTTCCTACCCCTCTGTGGACGGACAAGGTGCTCAATCTGACCTGGTCAAAGGGGGGATACACTAATATCACCTGGATTGCTCCTGATGGGTATTACTATATCTGCGACCGCTGGGCATATGAACGACTGCCCCCTGCCTGGGCAGGGACCTGTATCTTAGGTACTGTCCGACCCAGTTTCTTCCTGCTGCCACTCACTGCAGGGGAACAGTTAGGAATACCTGTATACGTTAACAAGGGCCGGGCTCAAAGATCTGCCACGACCCTGAAAATTGGTGACTGGGAGGATAATGAGTGGCCACCTGAACGCATAATCCAGTATTATGGCCCCGCCACCTGGGCAGCGGATGGCTCATACGGTTATCGCATTCCCATTTACATGTTAAATCGGATCATCAGGCTTCAGGCAGTCCTGGAGGTCACCACCAACGACACTGCTTTTGCTCTTAACCTCTTGGCCAAACAAAACACCAAGATTATGACCGCCGTGTACCAGAATAGACTGGCTTTAGATTACCTACTGGCTCAAGAAGGAGGCGTATGCGGTAAATTTAATCTCTCTAATTGTTGTTTGCAGATAGATGACCAAAGCAAGTTTATCCAGGACATCACTGATCGCATGGTCAAGATGGCACACGTTCCTGTCCAGCAGTGGAATAGTGCTTGGGACTGGGCCAATGGATTCGGTGGTTGGTTTTCCATGATTGGTGGACTTAAGAGCTTGTTTGTTATCCTAGCCAGTTTAATTCTGTTTTGTCTTTTAGGACCCTGCGTTATCCCTTTCATGCTCAACCGCCTTCGTTGGATGATGGAGGATATCGTTGAACGCAAAACTGCCACGCAGCTCCCGTCACTGCACATGTATTCCTCTGTGCCTACCTCTGAGCCTATAGAGCCTGTTTAACCATCCCCCTGTTTCACTCTCGGCTACCTTCCCATACATGTCAAGTCGGCTACAAAGGGGGGTGAAGCCAATATGGGCCCATCCGTCTCAAACCCATGAAGAAACCACCAGACTGTTTGGGAATTTAGGGCCACCTGTGCACTTAAGTTACTAACTTAATCTCTGTTTCTGTTTCTTTAAGACCTACTGCTGTTTTGTGATGGTGTGATAAGTATCAAAGGGGGAAATGAAGGGGTGTGGCCCTTCCCCACCTGAAATGAGGACAGCAACTTCTAACACCAGGACTCCATGTACCAGAATCACCCGCTTCACAGTGGGTCTACTGCCTGCAACAAATTCCCGAGTGAATTCCGTCGCCTAGTTAATACTGCAGTCATTCAACTCTTCATTATTTCCCTCTTAATTTAATGAAACCCGTACGTAAGCTACTGGTATCTATTCTTAAGTTATTAACTCCTGTACATTTTTTTTCATCTGTACATAGTTTTCCCTCTATTCTTATTTAATTTGTTTTTTTATTTCATCTTCCTTCTGCCTTGTCCCCTTCCCCTTCTCATCCCCTCATATGGTTAACTGTTATTGTTATTTATTATTATTGTTATTAATATTGTTATTGTTATACTGTATCTTCCACCTGAGTTCATTGTAAACCGGCATGATGTGCTTCACGAATGTTGGTAAATAAAAGTTAATAAATAAATAAATAAATAAATAAATAAATAAATAAAATGCTTAAAGTTAGGACAGAGAGAAACTCTATGTATTAGCGAGTCTGTCATCAAGCTTTCATTTCTTTTAGACTTTCACTGTTCTTATTGTCTGATAAGCTTTCACTGCTTGCCTGCTAAGTAGTAACCTTGCTGGGCACACTGCTATGATTAAAATAATGGATGTATTATGTATAGGGCAGTATTGCTGCAGACTCACAAATTCCTTTCCAGAACTGCAAGTCCCGGCAGCCTCTCCTGCAGAACACAGGAGAAGTTTCAGGAACGTTCCAGGCTGGGAAGAGGAGGGGGTCAGTTAGCCCCTCAGCCGGGATATGCTTACTCAGCAGTGTGTAGAACGCATGCGTGTAAGATAACAAATGTGAAATGTATAAAAAGTTTCTCCCTGCTTGGGAGGATGTGCAGTTTTACTGAACGATTCAGCTGCATCTACTTTGCTAGCAAAAATAAAAACTTTTCCTTCTCGGACCAAGTGCCTGAAGTCTTCTGTTTGTACCCGGTTACATTAGTCCTTGTAAGAGTGCGTCCACCAGCTGTCGGTGTGGAGCTAGAGAATTCACCTATTAGGCTACGTCAACCATGCCACAGCCAAGAGCTCACATACGTATCACAAGGCAATAGAAATAAGGCTCCCAGTAGGGAATGGGGTCCCCTAATCAGCAATGGTTCTCCCTTCCCAAGATTAGAAAAATACCTGAGGTCAAAGATATTCTCCAAAGACTGATTCTCCCAGTTCTTTCGGTTTCAGGGGCAGAGACCCGTATGAGGGCCTCTAAATGAAATCCTTTGTAGTTCTCTACTCTGTACTGAGATGTTAACTAAATCTTTTTGGGTAAAAGGCCCAAAAATAAACACTACATAATATTCCCATGTAAAAATCCTGCAATAGGAAAAAAAAATGCACCAAAACCTGCATTAAAGCCCTGATGCAGAAAAACCACGGGAAAAAAACAGCATTAGAAATAGCACTAATTTAAAAAATGCTGCAGCATTCCTTATTGGCTGGTAAAAGTGACATGGGCCAAACTGTGATGTGATTGGTATTAAGAACATAAATAAATAATAATAGAATAATAAAAATGAATAATTACCTGGGACTAAAGCAGGAGCAGGACAAGCAAAAGCAGAGTTCCAGGGGTAGCAAGAATTTTTTCTTTAAAGAAGTAGAGCTGTCATTGAGGTTATTTTTTTGTGTAACAACTGCTGCACTTGTAGGGAGGAGTGTGGACAAGGGAGAGAGGGCTTTGAAAGCCCCAGTGCTGTTTAGGCACGTCCCAGTGCTGTTCCAGGCAGGTTTGTTTTGTTTATTATGTTGGCAAAGCCGGCAGGGTGATGTCTGCTTTAATGCAGATGAAAAGAGGGTGTTTCATATGTTTGTTTAGGTTAAACGCCCTCTAGCAGGAGGGAGGTCTTTACCTGCCTGAAGCAGGGCACTCTTTGCTCTGATGCTGGTGGCAGGCAGTGGGTAAGTCCCTGATGTTTGTCGCTGAGGCTGACCGCTGCTGCCACCTTGTCTATATAAAAAAGGAGGACATTGACAGCGGAGCCCTGATGGAGAAGTGAAGTGTCTGGGCCTCTGTGCAGTTATAAGTGGTGACATCAGCAGGGCACTCGTTACTCCGAGGGGGGGAGGGGAGGGGGGGCTATAGCCGTAACCAGGGCTAACGTGCGTTTGGCTCCCCTGGTTACAAGTGCAGGGGTCAGTGATAGCTGAAGGACAGTTTAGAATTTCAGGATCTGAGGCATCAGTTAAGCGCCTGAAGTCAAATGTATCAGAAGTGCTGTAAATGCACTCTGACTTCAAGGGCCTATATAAAGAGCCTGCGACTCAAAGCTAAGGAAGCAGGACACAATGGGGGCGTGGAAGGCAAGGGGCCAGGGGAGGGGTGGGGGCAGGTAGAAAAGGGAGAGCCAGCATGGGCGGCCAGGCACAGAGCAGCTTCATCTTCCCTTGTGCAGCATTGAAAACATAGTAAACGTTTTGCGGTTCAGGTGGCTGAGTAAGTTTAAGGTTCTGTGCTGGCCAGGCCCATGCTGGGGCTGTGCATTTCCAGGCCCAAGCGGGGGCTATGCATTTGGGAGCAACCGGTACAGCTGGGGCTCTGCATTTCCAGGCTCACGCTGGGGCTCTGCATTTTTCTGCCAGGCTCCGGCAGCATTAGAAACATTTGTAGCGTTTTTGCAGTTCATGTGAAGGAGGAAGCTTAAGACTCAGGAGGGGAGGGGGGAGTTCGGCAGAAGCAACATTGAATACATTTCAGGAGCTTAGGCAGCATTTCAGCATTGTAAAGGTTAATGTTCCTGGCAGGCATGACAGGGCTGGGAGCAATCCGTACAGCATTTCAGCTTTTTCTTTTTGTGTTAGGGCTTAGTCTTTCCTGAATCGGGGTTGGAAAAACAGGGCACTCCCTTTCTTTCTGCTAGGCACAGCATAGGGTGCAGCCAGTTGACTAGCACAGCCGGCAGAATTTTTCCCTTTCGTTTCACTTTCGAAATCAGGTAGCCAGGCATGGCGTTCTTTCCTCCTTACTTCCGCTTTAGCTGGAGTCTGCAGCTTGCTCGTGAATGGAGCTGAACGGTTCAGCAAAGGTATTTAATTCTTTCTTTATTTGTAGAGTTTTATATACCGTTATTCGGTAGAGCCATCATAACTGTTTACAAAATATGCAATTATCATACAAAATATGCAATTAGCATACAATCAAATGGAGTTAACATGGTAGTTGGGAACAGTAGAGTATTGTGAACAGTAAACATTTTTTCTTAGTCGTTGAATAACAATAGTGAGGAGAGCATTTTCAATGAACTTAATGAATCAAGTGAGAGCAGGAAGGGGTGAAAAAGGAGGGTACATCAGGAGAGCATGAAGAGGAGGATTATGCTTGCGAGTTTTGTTGAGGGCTGGGATGATCAGGTGTCAGATAGTTAGAATAGAGTTTGCGGAATAAAAATGTTTTAAGGTCTTTTTTAAAATGTTTTCAGGATGTGCTAGGTCCTCAGTTCTTTAGGTAGGGTGTTCCAAATTTTGGGGGAGGCAATGGAAAATGCTCTTTCTCGTGTAGTTCAAAGATGAGCGTCTCTTAAGGTAGGGATGTTTAAGAATCCTGCGTTGTTAGAGCGTAGGTTTCTTTGTGGGTTTTGGGGGGTTATGTTTAAGCCTTTTAGTCCATGAAGGTCATCATTTAGGATTTTATGAATGATGGTCATTGATTTGTAGGTAATTCGTGCAGAAATAGGTAGCCAGTGAAGAGAGGATAAAATGGGTGTTATGTGTTCGTTTCTTTTTTTTTCCTGTAAGGATTCTGGCAGCTGAATTCTGCAGTATTTGGAGTGGTTTGAGGGATGATGAAGGGATTCCAATAAGTAATGAGTTGCAGTAATCGAAGGTGGAGAAAATAAGCAACTGCAGGACGGTTCTGAAGTCAGAAGAGTTGAGAAATGGCTTTATATGTCTTAGGGTTAGTAGCTTGTGGTATCATTCTTTTGTTTTATTTACAATGTGGGATTTGAAAGAGAGATCAGCATCGATGGTAACTCCAAGGTTCCTGGTATGGGTGGTAGGGATTATCGTTATCATTTGTTTATCTAGTATTGTCAGGGGTGGAGGAGTTGGATTGGGGTTTTTATCCATGAGTAAGATTTCAGTTTTGTCAAAGTTGATTGAGTTTCAGGGAGTTTAGTAGATGCTTGATGGAGATAAGTATATCTGAGGTTTTTTTGTATGCGTCTTCAATTGAGTTTTGTACGGGAATTAGAAGCTGAATGACATCAGCGTAGAGGAAATGTGAGATTCCATGATCTTTTAGTAGTTGGAAGATGGGTAGGAGGTATATGTTGTAGAGGGTAGCAGATAAGGCTGAAGCTTGGAACTCCAGTTTTGAGGTCAATCATTTTTGATGGGGTGTTGATCACTACTTGGTATGTACGTTCAGAGAGGTAGGACGAGAACCATTGTAATGTAGTACCAGAAAGGCCAATATTTGACAGTCGTTCTAACAGTATATTGTAGTTTACTGTGTCGAAAGCGGCTGAGAGGTCAAGGAGTATGAGTAGGTATTTTTCACCTTTGACAAAGCCTCTGATGATGATGTCATTTAGGGAGATGAGGAGAGATTCTGTATTTAGGTTTTTTCTAAATCCAAATTGGGATGGATGTAGGATGTTGTTTGACTCCAGATAATCTAGTTGGGTGTGTACAACTTTTTCAATGGTTTTGGCTAGGAATGAAAGGTTTGATATGGGGCAGTAGTTGGTGAGGATTTCTGGATCCAGGTTGTTCTTTTTGAGGATTGGTTTGATGACAGCAGATTTGAGGCATTTGGGATAGTAGCCTTCGGTCAATGATAAATTGACGATTTTGGTGATGGTTTTAGCAATGGTTGGTTCGATTGTTTTGAGGGAGGTTATTGGGATGGTGTCCAATGGATGGTTGGCTGGGTTCATTTTGTTTATAATAGTTTTAATTTCAAGAGTGGAGGAGATGTCGAAGTTTGACCAGGATGAAGTTATCATGCTGTTGAGTTTGTTGTTCTGGTTGTTGGTTATGTTGGATTGGATGAGATGAGCTATTTTGTTGTTTAAGTCCACAAAGTCGTCACTTCCATGTTTGGTGCATGTAGAATCTTGGGTGGTTTTGGTAAGTTTTTGAACTATTATGAACAGCATTCTGGGGTTATGATGAAATTTGGAGAGTTTATTGGAGAAGAAATTCTTTTTTGCATTGTTGATGATATTTTTGTATTGAGTTAGATTGTTCCAATAGTTATTTAGTGTGGTAGGGTTTTTGTTTTTCTGCCATTCTTTCTTTTTTTCTGAGTAGACGTTTGGCAGTTCTGATATTTTCATTGTACCATTGGTTGTTGTGTTTGGACTGTATATATTTTGTAATGATGGGATTGATGTTGTCTGCTACTTTTTTTGTGATATTCAGCCATGATAAGATAGCATTATCAGCGTTAGGTTGATGTTTTTTAGTTCTGATTGAAGAGTTTTTTGTAGGAGATCTGTGTTAAATGGTGGACAGTAAGATATTATTTTTGGGGTGCTTTGAAGTGTTTTTAGGTTGAGGTTGGTGAGTAGTTTAGCTTGGATTAGGTGATGGTCAGACCATGGTATTTCTGTAGTGTGAGTAGATTGATTTCCAAATTTTAGTGTTGATAAAGATGAGGTCAATTGTGTGGCCTGCTTTGTGAATTGGAGATTGGATTATTTGTTCAAGATTTAGAGCTGATAGTGCATCAATGATCGTTTGGCAGGTTTTTGATTGGAAGGGTAAGTTGAAGTGTATATTGAAGTCGCCAAGTAAGATGATGGGTTTGTTGAGGGAGATGTTGTTTATGAGAAATTCAATTAGAGGTGAGCAGTTTTTCTCAAGTGCTCTTTGTGGAGAGTAAACGATGCATATCTGAAGTTTTGGTGAGTCATATAAGGCAATTTCAAAAGGTGGAGGAATGGTAGATGGACGAAGTTTTAGTTGAAGGTTTTTTTTAGATATAAGCATTAAGCCTCCTCCTTTTTTATTTTTTTCTGGGAATTGATGAGATGTTGTAGTCCTGGTTGGATAGTTGGTTTATTAGGACGGAATCTGTGTTTTTTAGTGAGGTTTCCGTGATTGCAATGAAATCTGGTTTGCAGTCGCTGAGTAGGTCATTAAATAGAGTGATTTTTTAAATTATTGAGCGAGTATTGATAAGTATAAATGAGAGAAGCATATAGCTTGAGAGTTGGATGTGTGTGTTTTTGATGGAGGTTGGCTTTTTTACATTGTGTAGAGGTTTCGAAGAAGAATGTTTTTATTTGTGCTGAGAGTTCCTTAGAAGAAGTGGGAGGGTTGATTGGAGAAGAGATCTTGTTCATCTTCAATTTTTTTTTTTTTTTTTTAGCGTTTGGAAGGAGCGGGAAGAGGAAGGTAGGAGTTTGGGGTGGGTAAGAATTATGGGCTGCGTGCAAAGGGGCCTGCTCCTTTGGATGTGCTCCTTTGGCACGCAGCGCCTGGGGTGAGTGTAAATTTAAAATTTACTCACCCGGCCCCTCCGGTGACGTCAGAGTGCTGGCTTAGCTGCAGGTCAGGTGGTGTAGTTGCCAATCAGAGGCCTTTCTGGAAGGCCTTGAGTATTTCCTTGTCGCCTGCTGTGATCTGGTGGGGGGAGGGGCATCCCGCGGTGTTCCTTCAATTCAGGCAGCAGCGAAAACTGCGATAGTGATCTGCCTTCTGTGAAGCCCCTGCGGAGCTTGCCTTTAGCGTGCTGGGTGAGAGGATAGTCAGTGCTGGCTGAGTCCCAGAGAGATGGTAAGTTGGGACTAGCTTTTTGAACGGTCCTCTGGTGATATGCTTAAAGGGCCAGCAGTCCTGTATTTATTATTATACGTTTAATTGTATTATTATTGCTTATGTTTAAGGGCCAGCGGCCCACAAATCTGTGTTTTATTGCTTCTAAAGTATTTGTTTATAGGGCCAGCGGCCCCATGGTAATTGTTTTTTCCGCTTATTATTTATGGTATCTAAAAGGCTGGCAGCCTGCCATACTATAGGGCCAGAGGCCCTGGTGTAATGTTAAATTCACTAGAGTTCTAATTAATTTATTGCATCTTGAAGATATAAACACATATTTATATATATATATATAGAATCGAGTAATTAAAGACTAGTGGCAAAAATATGTCTACCATTCAGCCAGGTTATGTTAAAGCCAGGTAATTTTAAATTGCTGTTGCCCCTTGCAAAGGGCCATATGTACTTAAATTTATTTCGGCTAGAAGTGTTTTGTTATAGGGCCAGCGGCCCCATGGTAATGTCCCCTGTTACATTACTAATCAGTATTTAGGGCAGCTAAAAAGGCTAGTGGCCTGTTTATTCTTTTAAGGCCAAGGGTCCTGGTGTAATGGGTATTTGCATACGTAGATATAAGTTTGGTATTTTAAGGATTAGCAATACATAGGTATATATGTTTAAAGGTATTATTAAATAGCCATCTGGTATTATTAAATAGCCATCTCATATATTGCATATATAGCATATACCGATCCCCCCCCCTCTGTTGTATGAGGTATCATGTACATTATAATTGCTAGCGTCCTAAAAGAACAAAGGCCACCGCAGTGCAGTACACATTATGTGTTTAAAGGGCCAGCGGCCTGTTTGCAGTGCATGTCTTTGTATGCTGGGGTGGCAGCACATGGCAGCAGCCGTTTTGGGGAACAGCACAGGACAAAGGCCACAGCAGTGCAGTGCACATTATGTGTTTAAAGGGCCAGCGGCCTGTTTGCAGTGCATGTCTTTGTATGCTGGGGGGGGGCAGCACATGGCGGCAGCCATTTTGGGGGGGGCAGCACATGGCGGCAGCCATTTTGGGGGGGCAGCACATGGCGGCAGCCATTATGCCAGTGATCATTTTGGGGACTGCACTTGGAACACAGGGCGGCAGCCAGGTTGGGGAGCAGGGTTTGACAGCTGCCATTTAAGTCATGTGGGCCGCATGGCTGCAGCCATATTACCAAGGATACAAATAGCAGGGGTTTAAAAAAAAAAGGTTTATCAATTAATTTTAACTTTGCAATGCAGTAATAGTCAGTTGGGGGATGGTGTCTACAAGTCTGTTGCAGTCTGGGAAGCTGCAGTCCTGGTGTGAACCCTTGAGCCGAACTACCCAGAAGGCTGAGTAGGTCGGGAGGCGGAGCCATAGGCAAAGGTCTTCACCCGGGAACCAGGAACCCCCCAGGAGGAGCCCGTAGGGTCCTAGAACCTTGGGACTTAGGAGCACAGTAACAGTCTCAATAGAAAGAAGTCTTGGGCAAGGAGTAAACCACAGAGTCCAGTAAGCAGGGAACAGGAAGGCCCGGCGAGAGCGGGGCGGTCTGATAGAGTCTCTAGCTGGCTGAATAGAAGCAGCCTGCGAGCAGGCCCGAGGTCTGTAGTAAGCCGTGGAGCGGAGCAGATAGATAACAGGAACAGAGTCTGTAGCTATAGTGGACTATGACCTGTTGAAGGCAGGACTGGAGTCAGTAGCGTGCAATAGAGCTGGAACGGGTGGTGAGTAGGAACGGAGACGAACCCACGTCAGGCTGGCAGCCAGTAGAAGCAGTCTCAGGAACAGGCAAAGGTCGGAGGCTGGCGGCAAGCAGGAGCGGAGTCGGGCACAAGCTGAGGTCAGTGGCAGGCGGCAGGCAGAAGCGGAGTCAGGAACAAGCTGAGGTCAATGGCGGGCGGCAGGCAGAAGCAGAGTCAGGAACAAGCTGAAGTCAATGGCGGGCGGCAGGCAGAAGCAGAGTCAGGAACAAGCTGAGGTCAACCGGAATGCAGAACAGAAGAAGCGCAACTAAGAACTACCAACAGTAGCGACCCTCGTTGCAAGGCAATGAGAAGGCAGGCGAACGCTGGTTAAATCAGGCTTGGGGCGTGGCGTCGTTAACCCAGGCGGGGCCAGACTTCCGGCGGCCATGCGTCCATAATGCGCGTCCTTGCGCGCGCGGCAGCAGCGAGATGATCTGGCAATGGCGGACGCCCTGAAGGCCTAGCGGAGCCGCGGGAGCGGCATTCCCCCCATTGGAGGTGAGTACCAAGCACAGCAGACAGAGGGGAAGCGGTGGAGACCGCAACAAAGTCAGCGGTCAGCAGCAGCAGAAGGGTCCTCGGCACATCAACAGGCCCCCCTCGATGTAGCAGGCTCAGAAGGTTCGGCTGTGAGAGACCGAGGTTAAGAACAGGATAATCAAGCCAAAAGCGAGCAAGCAGACCGCAGGGCAGTGCAGGCGCAAAAAAACAGGGGGCATCCAATACTGCAGCAACAGCATCCAATACTGCAGCACCAGCTGTAAGTGACATGGATCAGTGGCTGTTAGAAATTAAAAAGCATGTAGCTGCATACGGAATGGAGTGGGTAAAGCAGTGCATGGCGGGGTCTCCCCCTTCATCGTCTCACGGACGGGGCAAAGGTGCTTCGTCTGGAGAGCCCGAGTGCTCACCAGGAGACAAACTAGTGCAGGATATAACAGCTCCGCAGGGTCGGTTGTCAGCGTTACACAAGAGGAGCGCCAAAGCACAGCAGCTAGGGGCATTAGCGGACAAGAAAAGGCATCCTGTGGGCCCCAGAAAAGCTATTAATTGGCCCTGATGCGTCACTGGGGCATCCACGATGGTCTTAGGTTGCGGGGAAGCTTCACCGGCCCCCGACCCATTAGCTACAGCTTCCATGGCTCCTAGCACAGAGACTACTTCATATGACAGGGGACGAGGTAAGCCTTCGAATTGTGATACTTTTATTGTCGTCTGATTGCAGTGATGCCGGAAAGGTGTTAGCCAAGTCGCTTTGCTTTTGTTCTGTTCTCTCATAAGAGGGAAGAATGCAAGACAAAGTGGTTCGGCAGCGGTAGTCTTGGGTTCTCATCTTGTGAATGAGCATGAGAGTAGTGGGCAAGTGGTTACTGAGGCAGAAAGGATCCCTATTACTCAGGCTACCCTTTGCCTGTCAACCCCACCCTCGATTCCGGTGCTGCAATCAACAGTTTATTTATTTATTTAGATTCTTTCTTTTTTTATGCCGAAGTATAGCGAGAAGCCTTCACTCCGGTTTACATTGAACAACTTCATACATGGAAACATTTAATAATATAGAATATAAACATAAAACATTAGTATTATAATTAACATCTCAGCTAAAGCAGAGTGATAAGGAACATCATTAGATATCATAACTATAGCAAGTATCATATACAAGGCGAAATACCAATGACTGAGGTGGACATCAAGTTTAGGCTGTGAATGTTTGCTTAAATAGCCAGGTTTTAAGTTCTTTTTTAAAGGATTTGGTATCCCTTATTGAGCTTAGATATGTTGGTAAGGAGTTCCATTCTATAGGACCAGCTATAGAGAAAGCTCAATTTCTGGTGCTAGATAATCTCGCATCTGAGAGAGGGGGTATGATTAGCTGTAATTTATTAGAGATTCTTGTTGATCGTGGTGGTTTGTGTAGTTTAATCATGCAATCAAGAAGAAAGTTGTTATCTTTGTATATTTCATTATGAAGAATAGATAATGTCTTGTATTTGATTCTTTGGGAGATAGGTAGCCAATGTAGATTCATCAGGGTTGGTGAGATGTGGTCAAATTTCTTCTTTCCAGTGAGGACACGTGCTGCAGCATTTTGCAGTAATTGTAGGGGTTTAAGAGTGGATTTAGGGAGTCCGATGAGTAGAGCGTTGCAGTAGTCAATACATGAGAAGATGAGTTTAATAGTTTGCCAGCCTTAGTTCATACTCCTCAGTCGCCAGTAGACGTCAATCCTTCCCTTAGCCCCCGCCAGTTTGGCTTCTCAAAATCCAGCGCCACAAGTAGCAAGCGATGTTTTATGTGGGGTCACATCCTTAGCCCACAGTGTGCCAGCATCAATTAAAGAAAACATATAGAAGCGGGATTATATTGATGTATTTTCGCTCCTTATTACTGATATGGAAGTTGAGCCAGAGAAAGGGGGATCAAGTGAGGTGAAAGAAAAGAGACCCAAAGTGGCCAAGAACATTCAGAATTGGATCAGGGCTTTCCACATTTTCATGACCGTGATTGTGGAATGCGAGCCTGAACGTTCCCTTTTCCTCATAAGATACATGGACACCATCATGATAGCGCAGAGGTGGGGAGGTTGGGCTTGGCTGAACTACGACATTTGTTTTCAGAAAAATATGGCCCAAAACCCCGCCGTCTCTTGGCAGCACAGATTGATTGACCTGTAGTTGGATGAGATGACTTTACAGAAGTCCTCATGGACGGATAGAGCGGTTCCTTCATACAATTATTCGAGAGATAGGGGCTCATACATGAGAGAGAGAGGTTCATTTCAGGGTGCGGGGAGGCGGGACACTTGCAAACAGTTCAACGCTGGTCACTGCATGTGGAAAACTGTAAGTTCAGACACATTTGCTCCACCTCCGGTTTTCAGTGCACACCCGGCCATTCAGTGTTGCACCTCCAGAGATCACAGACAGTTTTCAGCAGCAGCAGGGTGGGGACACTCGGCTGAGTTCATGGGCCCCAACCCCAGTCAGCTTTGAGGAATGCGCCCATGGCTTGATCGCTATCCTTACCAGGACGAGGCTGAGCGGATTTATACTGGCTTCATGCACGGCTTCTGGATCCCTAGTCAAATTATAGCCCCTATTATGCTGGAACCCCCTCCAAGCAATGCACGTTTAATAGTGATGCATGAGGAGAGGGCAGGGAAAAAGTGCAAGCTGAATTAGCTTTAGGTAGGATAGCGGGCCCCTTCCCTTATCCACCTTCGCCAAATTTGGTATTATCATCCTGGGTATGGTTCCCTAAAAAGAGCCGGGACGCTTCCGGCTGATAAATAACCTGTCTTCCTGCCTGGTAATTCGGTCAACGACCAAATTGACCCTCATTATGTGCGGTGTCGTACTCCTCATTTGACGTGGCAATTCAGATGATCAAGGAGGCAGGACCCGGCGTGCACAGGGCTAAGGTAGACATAGTCTGCATTTTGCCTTCTGCCGGTGCACCCAGACTCCTTCCACTTGCTGGGTTTTCATTTCAAGGGGCAGTATTATTTCGACCGCTGCATGCAGATGGGCTGTTCAATCTCCAGCACATTGTTGAATTATTCAGTTCATTTTGCATTGGGTAATCGAAAAGCATGCGGATAGAAGGCAGATAGTGCACTACCTCGATTTCCTGTTAGTGGGGAGGAACGGCGCCGACTGCTTTAACCTACTGGTCATAGCAAAAGAGGTAGCTAGACACTTCGGCGTCCCGTTAGCTGAAGAGAAAACGGAAGGACCAGCTACCACAATTACCTTCCTTGGGATTGAGCTGGATGTGGTAGCCCAACAATCCAGGTTGCCTGAGTTTAGTGTTTAAGCTTAGGGAGGCAATCTCTGAAATGCGCTGCCTTAAGAAGGCCACCTTGAGGCAGTTCCAGTCCTTGATTGGGTTACTTACCTTCGCTTCAAGGGTGATTCCTAGGGGCAGGGCCTTTTTTTACCCAGGTTATCACTTGCTGCAGCTGGGGTGCGTGAAAAAACACCACCGTCTAAGGGTTTCCAGTGCAATTAAGAGTGACCTGGTTGTGTGGGAGACCTTTCTAAAGGACTTCAATGGCGTTGCATTGTGGCAGGACCCCCTAGGCAGAACATGAGTTGGAGTTATTCACAGATGCGGCAGGAGGCGCTGGATTCGGGATTTATTTCCATGGAGCTTGGTGCGTTGAGTGGTGGCCACATCCGTGGTGCCGGCACAAAGTCACCAAGGACTTAACATTCCTAGAGTTATTTCCGATTGTGGTTGCTCTTCTTATCTGGGGAGAGTCACTTGTGCAGTCTCACATTGTGTGCAGATCCGACAACATGGCTGCGGTGCAAGTGATTACTGCACTGTCCGCACGCACTTTTGAATCGAATGCTCTCATCCGGCATTTGGTGCTCATGTGCTTGCGCTTCAATATCACCTTTAGAGCGGCTCATGTCCCAGGTAGACTCAATAACATTGCTGACTCTCTCTCTCCGGCTTGCAGTTCACAACATTTCACAGCCTAGCACTGATGGCAGACCATTACCCGACCCCCTCACCCGAGGTGTGTGGCTACTTGGCCCTCCGAACTTTGGAGCATGATTTTGGGGTCCTTGTCGGTGAACACGCGGAAGAGCTACCTCTTAGCGCTTCGGGAGATACTAGATACAAGGCTTGAAGAGGGAAAACTGACCCGTCGCATTCACAGGTCCAAAACAGATCAATTGAGAGCAGGAGCGAATATCACCCTCCGTGAATGGTATTGCGAGCCCACTTGCCCAATGTGTTGCACGATAGCATATTTGCAGATACGGTGTACAACATATGGAGGTCCGCTGTTGGTACATGGGTACAAGCATCTGGGGTACCATTTACGAGATACCAGTTTTGTCAGGTATTGCAAATGGCTTTAAAATCCTTGGGTCTGGGCACAGAGGGCTATTCGTCGCACTCCTTCCGCATAGGGGCGGCGACAGCGGCAGCTAGTTTGGTGAGGTCATGGCAATTGGCAGTTGGCACTCTGGAAGGTTCAGGAGATATGTTAGGCCACCGGGCTATTTTACATATAGCGGGTAGTCGGGATTATTGACCCTCCCCGCTTCATGTGTTTCTTTTCTCTTGCTTTAATTTGCGCAGATCGTGGGTGGAGGATGTCATTTGCGTGGATGATTGGGCACTCTTATGTGCGGTGGGCACATAGGAGGGCCCTGCAATACCCGACAGGGGAGCACCTAGGGATGGCACCTCAGCGACTGTTTTTGATTTGGAAAGGGATTCCAGGGATGTTGTGGGACCAGTTATTACCGACTGTTGGAGGTACGCAATCGCAACCCTGACACTCCTTCGGCAGGCGTCATACATCTTGGCGGTAATGATATGCCTCATACCAAAGCGTCTCTCTCACCCAAAAAATGCAGAAAGATTTAATGGTATTGCATAGCATGTTCCCGCAGTCGGTGATGGTCTGGTCCTGCATCACCCCTCGCAGAATATGGAGAGGTGAGCGCTCTTATTCAGCAATGGAAAAGGTTAGGAAAGATTAACAAATGGATGGGAAAATTCATGTGTGTCTTTGGTTTGTCTGTTACACACGAATTTATAAATGAGTCCAGGGATGTTTTCGACCTGATGGTGTACATCTATCTGACGTCTGCTCGGACATTTTAATTCTGATCTGCAGGATGGTCTTCAAGCGGTGTTGCACCTTATGGCCGCAGCCCGGTTGGGTTGTTGGGGGGTCCCCGGTAAGCAGTGTCGCTACTGGGGAACCATGGCATGGTGACTGGCAGAAGCGACAACCCCCCCCCCCCCCCCCCCCTGCATTTAGGAGAATCGAACAGGCAGTTCGGACTGGGCAAGCGGCCTAACAGATCCGGCACAGTCCCTCGACGCTTCAACGGCCAAGAGGGAAGAAGAAAATGCTGGGGCAATTAGAACAAACATTCCTGACTTTCATGGTCGGGTCGCCGGACACTATGGCTTTAACGGCCAGGTGTCAAAGGACAGCTCCACGGCTTATATGGCCAAGGGGTGTGAGCCCGCCTCAGATGACTTTTATACTTACCACATAGAAGCGGGGGGGGCTTGCTGGTCACTAATTTAGTTACGAGTTGTTATGGTGTTTTGTACAGTTATGATGACGTTATTGATATGTTTGCTAATTGCTGATTATTCAATGTCTATGGGCTGCGGCCATCTTTGTCCAATCAATAAAATCTGCTTTTTGGAAGAAGTTATGTAAATTGTGCAGTATTTGAGAAGTGGGGAGGGGGGTGTAAACGCAGCCTTTACACTGCCCCACATTGTGCAGATGAAAAGAGGGTGTTTCATATGTTTTAGGTTAAATGCCCTCTAGCAGGAGGGGGGTCTTGTCCTGCCTGAAGCAGGGCACTCTTTGCTCTGATGCTGATGGCAGGCAGTGGGTAAGTCCCTGATGTTTGTTGCTGAGGCTGACCGCTGCTGCCACCTTGTCTATATAAAAAAGGAGGAAATAAACAGCGGAGCCCTGATGGAGAAGTGAAGTGTCTGGGCCTCTGTGCAGATATAAGTGGTGACATCAGAGGGGGGGGGGCTATAGCCGTAACCAGGGCTAACGTGCGTTTGGCTTCCCTGGTTACAAGTGCAGGGGTCAGTGAGAGCTGAAGGACAGTTTAGAATTTCAGGATCTGAGGCATCAGTTAAGCGCCTGAAGTCAAGTCAAATGTATCAGAAGTGCTGTAAATGTACTCTGACTTCAAGGGCCTTTATAAAGTATAATAAGTACTTTTTAGTAATGAAAGGGCACTCACACTGATAGGAAAGAATGAGTAAGTGTTTGTAGGTTCCTGCTAAAGGTGACATCAGCAGGGCATCAATAATAACAATCACAATCACTCACAATCTAGCATTGATTCTAATAATTGCTGTGTTAACACACGGTACAGCAACAAAGTTTACCATTCATAAAGTTTTCAATAGTTCATATTTAATTGTTAATACACACACAGCCCTTTATTACTTTTATTACTTTTTTGCTATATACACAATTGTATGTTTTCTATTTTTTTATTTGGTATTTTCTGCTTATTTTTCATTTTATTCTCAGTCTAATTTGCCCTTCAATAATGGTTACACTATGGCACAACACCAGCCCATTTTTTAATACATGTTTATTTTTGGCGTGAAAAGTAGCCATTTAAACAGCAGTCTGTAGTGCGCAGATCTCCATTTACTCAGCGTTAGCCAACCTATGACACGGCGATTCCATTCTCAGTATGTCTTGTATTTTATTATGCGTTACATAGTGCAAAACAGTTTATTCCTTTCTTAGATTTAATGTTTCAGTGGGTTTATTATAGTGAGCGCATATTTATCTGTCTGTTATTTACTACAGTCATCGATTTGTATATGCTGTCACACGAGTCTCCATATAGGTTCCAGATTTGTGCATCTTTGAATGGTTTTTCAGCGATTTGTATTCCTTCTCCCCAGGTTCATTCATAGCTTCTGTTATTTTATTTTAATTTGACTAATTTGTTCTTTACAGCATGGCACAATACCGGTCCATTCTTTAAATAGCAGTCAGTAGCGCGCTGGTCTCCATTCATTCAGTATTAGTCAACTTCTGACACGTTGTTTATGTTTTTCAGTTTCTTATATTTTAAATGGTTTCACACAGAGTATAGTAGTTCACTCTTCTCATCACAGTAGCTCATAATTCTCTGTTTTTTATTACTGCCTTCAGGCTTCATATGCTATCCCACGGGTTTGTACACACATTGGGCCGGATATTTAATATCTAAGCCTGATTTTATAACATGCGCACAGCTGCGCGCATGTTATAAAATCCGGGGTCGGTGCAATTCCCCAGCCCGGGAGCGATTTCGGAGGCCTCGGCCACGTCCCCGGGGCGGAACCATGCCCCCCGGGAAAGCCACGAACATCGCGCTGCCCCCAACACGCCCCCTAGCAAAGCACGCGCGTCCCGGGGCTTGCGCGTGTTGCTAGGGGGCGCGTAACCCTTTAAACCCCGCGGGATGCGGGGTTTAAAGGGTTACGCGCATAACTTATGCGCGTAACCCTTTTAAAATCTACCCCAGTAGGTTTAACAACTCTTCAGGATGGGGTGTGTCTCTTTCATGTGATCTCCACTTCCTTTGAAGCGCTCTGAATTCTCAGTTTTTCAGAGTTCATCAATAATAGCAATTACAATCACTCACAATCTAGTATTGATTGTAATTACTGTGTTAACACGTGGTACAGCAACAAAGATTATATTTAAACTTCCCTAAATTACATCTTACCTTTAGCAGCACCTACAAACACTCACTCATTCTTTCCTATCAGTGTGAGTGCCCTTTCATTACTAAAAAGTACTTATTATACTTTTATAAAGGCCCTTGAAGTCAGAGTGCATTTACAGCACTTCTGATACATTTGACTTCAGGTGCTTAACTGATGCCTCAGATCCTGAAATTCTAAACTGTCCTTCAGCTATCACTGACCCCTGCACTTGTAACCAGGGGAGCCAAACGCACGTTAGCCCTGGTTACGGCTATAGCCCCCCCCCCCTCCCCCCCTCGGAGTAACGGGTGCCCTGCTGATGTCACCACTTATATCTGCACAGAGGCCCAGACACTTCACTTCTCCATCAGGGCTCCGCTGTCTATTTCCTCCTTTTTTATATAGACAAGGTGGCAGCAGCGGTCAGCCTCAGCGACAAACATCAGGGACTTACCCACTGCCTGCCACCAGCATCAGAGCAAAGAGTGCCCTGCTTCAGGCAGGACAAGACCCCCCCTCCTGCTAGAGGGCGTTTAACCTAAACAAACATATGAAACACACTCTTTTCATCTGCATTAAAGCACACATCACCCTGCCGGCTTTGCCAACATAATAAACAAAACAAACCTGCCTGGAACAGCACTGGGGCTTTCAAAGCCCTCTCTCCCTTGTCCACACTCCTCCCTACAAGTGCAGCAGTTGTTACACAAAAAAATAACCTCAATGACAGCTCTACTTTAAAGAAAATATTCTTGCTACCCCTGGAACTCTGCTTTTGCTTGTCCTGCTCCAGTCCCAGGTAATTATTCATTTTTATTCTATTATTTATTTATGTTCTTAATACCAATCGCATCACAGTTTGGCCCATGTCACTTTTACCAGCCAATAAGGAATGCTGCAGCATTTTTTAAATTAGTGTTATTTCTAATGCTGTTTTTTTCCCGTGGTTTTTCTGCATCAGGGCTTTAATGCAGGTTTTGGTGCATTTTTTTTTCCTATTGCAGGTTTTTTACATGGGAATATTATGTATTGTTTTATTTTTGGGCCTTTGACCCAGAAAGATTTAGTTAACATCTCAGTACAGAGTAGAGAACTACAAAGGATTTCATTTAGAGACCCTCATAGGGGTCTCTGCCCCTGAAACCGAAAGAACTGGGAGAATCAGTCTTTGGAGAATCTTTGACCTCAGGTATTTTTCTAATCTTGGGAAGGGAGAACCATTACTGATTAGGGGACCCCATTCCCTACTGGGAGCCTTATTTCTATTGCCTTGTGATACGTATGTGAGCTCTTGGCTGTGGCATGGTTGACGTAGCCTAATAGGTGAACTCTCTAGCTCCACACCGACAGCTGGTGGACGCACTCTTACAAGGACTAAGACTAGGACTTCACCTATACTAACCCTGTGCCCCAAAGGATGAGTCCTTGGGTTCCAGGGGCTGGCAGGGCTTAGGCGAGGGTCCTATAAGGAGCAGTCGGACAAAGTCACGTAGAAAGCCGAGATCAGGGCATACAGCAAGCAAGTGGTGTCGAGGTCTAGGCCAAGGTTGGGGCAGGCAAAAGGCAGGCAGCCGATACAGTAGCCATTTGCCGCTGTGCTGGGGAAGTACGTGCCGGCCGTTGGCCGGTGTGCGCAAGTTGCTTCTGCTCCAACGGAGCTGTAAGCAACAAAACAAAAATAACAAAATGTAGGAGAAAGGGTTTAGGGGGTGGTGAGGAGAGGAGAGGGGAAGAGAGAGAGTACGGATAGGAGGGTAGGAAGTTCCCTCCGAGTTCACTCCTTAATTGGAGCAGACTGAGAGAGAACTCGGGGAGGCCCGATTGCATTGCCACGCGTAATCTTATAAAATAGCCCCCCCTTCCCCCCTGCGCGCGCCGCCTGCACATGCATGTGTGGATTATAACATCCCGTGCTCATTTTTGCGCATGTTATAAAATTGCGCGTCCATGTGCGCGTGACTAATAGTGCGAGCACATGGACGCATGCATGTTCTTTTTAAAAATCTACCCCTTAGTTTTTTTCTTCAGTATGTATTGTTTGTACACATGTATACACTTTATGATTCTTATTTTAAAAGTTTATTAGAGTGAAACTGAGTAGTAATCTACCTTATAAATGGGCCCTGACCGACGGCCCGCAAATGCGCAGTAGAGCACAGCTCTACTGCGCATGTGCGGGCAAGGACGTCGGTCTCGGCCAGCGTCAGAAAAAAAAATGGCGGCGTCGGGTGGCAGCAGCGGTGGCGTCGGGCGGCGGCGAACGACGACGAGGAGCGGCGGCAGCTGCGGCCAGTAGCGAGGGAGGGAGGAGAGAGAGAGAGAGGGGGGGAGGGATTGAGTGAGGGGGAGGGGGAGGGACTGAGTGAGAGGGAGGGAGGGGGAGGGGAAGAGTGAGGGGAGAGGGAGAATGAGGGAGAGGTGAGAGACAGGGATGTGAGTAAGTGGAAGGGTAAGAAGTTTTGGAGCAGAGAAAAAGGGAGTGGAGGAGGGCTGAGGGAGAGGGGATGGGATTGAGAGAGGGTGGGGAGTGACTGAGGGAAGGGGAGGGAGGTGAGTGAGGGGAAGGAGGCAGTGGGAGACAGAGTAAGACTGAGGGGTGGGAAGGGGGTGAGTGACTGGGGGGAATGAGGGAGAAAAAGTGTAGGAGGGTGCTGCGAAAATGGACCGAAAACAAAAATGTAATGTAGCCCGTTGTGACGGGCTTAACGGCTTGTTATAATTAATACAGTGAATTTATCTACGCAATCTGATTTTATTACTATAATTATCCTTTAGTCTGTTTTCTCGGAAAACACCTTCAAAAGCCAGTCTCTCATTTTCTTTCAAAAACATTCTCCATTTTAAGGAAAAATGAGATACAAAAATTATTTTTTAGCTCTTTGTTGCCCCGTCTGTCATCAGTGAAAAAGCACAAAAACAGAAAAAATAAAAATAATTGCAATAATTAAATGTGATTTCAAAAAGTAACATCTATAAAGACAATTTGAGAATAATCTCCACTTTGAAACCAGACCAAAAGACAGTCTAGGAATTCTATATTTTGGGTATCAAAATCCAAAATATATGTCAGTATTTAAAATAAAAATGTAACAGGAATGAATGAAACTGAATAATTTGTAGTTCTGAATCTCTAAATTTAAAATAGCCCAAGAAATGTATCTATACAATTAGCTTTAACTACAAGCCCTTACAAAAATGGGGGTGTAATGCATCTGGTATCATTAGGATATATCAACAATTTGAATACATTTAAGTTAAAATCAAATTCTTTATCACTGAATTACATTATATTTTATACTTTTCACAAATTAAACCTTCTTTGCTGTCTTTCAAAAAACGCTCACAACTTGATGGAGTGTTTTGCATGAGGTCAGTCTTCATTACCCAGCTATGAGCAGGTTGGTGGTGACTGGATGAGGCTGTGGGGAAGAGTATTTAAGTGTGAAAATTATCAGATGATTACCCTAAAAGGAAAGAACTGAGATGGAGAACTCAGAGACAGCAGTTAAAGGACTAGGTCAAGGCAGTTTCTATGCTGTTGAATAGCGGAAGGTTCAAATTTATATTAAGGAAGCAGCCATGCTGGTGAGTAGGAGCGGCAGAACAGAGTTGAAAGTCAAAAGGTCAAAAGTAGAGGTTAAGTTCAAAAGAGTGTAGCTGATCAAGAGGCAATAGAGCAGAGATGAAGGTCAAATTTGTGTGTTATGGAAGCAGCTGTGCTGGTGAGTAGCAGCGGCAGAGCAGAGTTGAAGGTCAAAAGTAGAGGTTAAGTTCAAAAGAGTGTACCCATTATACTACTCCTGTCTTTGTCTGCCCTGGTTCCTGCCTGCCCTGCCTTTCCTCCACCTTGGACTGACTTCTTGTTGCTGATCTAGCCTGACCTTTGTTGTTGCTTGGCTTGATGCCTGCCCTGACCTCAGCCTGACTCCTCTATGCTTGAATCCCTGCCCCATGAGCACCACCAGTGAAGTCTTGCCAGCCACCAGAACCTGCAGGCTTAACCCAAGGAGGAAGTGGCCAGTCAGGCAGAAGACACTGCACTGCCCAACTCGAGTCCTGTACAGCTCCTCCCCGAGTGTTATCTTTAACTGATCTGCACGGCCATGACAAGAAGCTACCCATCTCCTTTAACTGCTGCTTGCTAGCATGGTGAGAGAACAATCTAACTTTTAATTCAGAGGTCTGAAGTTACCTTTAGTTGGGGTAGATAGTTGGGATTGTTCTGAATTAAATCTGTGCAAACTGTGATCAATAAGTTGTAGTGCTACTGTAGAAATTGTGAACTGGCTTTAGTTTTCTGAATCACCTACATAATCGTTATATCAATTGATTATATTTTAATTGATAAAATCTCTTAACTTTAGACAAATTGAACGAGTCCTTGCTCTGATTAAAATGAATTCTGATCAACCATAGCCTGAGTAATAAATTCATAAATAGTGCACATTATTGAGGTTCCAGTATCAATAATTACTCTCTTATTAGTGGAGCTACATTACCTACATAACCCCTGAGATGCACATAACTTTTTTTTTCACCAAAAGTTAGACTTTTTTGAGAATTGCTATATGCTTACTGTATTTGTGAGTGAAGCAGCAGAGCACTGAATTGGACCATCAGCTATACGTTTCTATCTTTTACTAGGGAATGCTTACTAGTCAAGCCTTACTGCAGGTTGGCAGTCATGGTTGCTGAAGGCCATTTCTGGCATGCGCCACCAAGAAAGATAATCACTTTCCAACGTTTGCTGTCTTCAAGCAAGACTTAACAATGTGTTTATATTTGTTCTGTTGAAGATTGTTGTTTTGGCATATGAAAGTTGTAAGATGAGTAAAAAGAAACCTGTAAAACGTCACAGGCAGTTTGGCATTGCCAGAGGAAAACCAAGGAGAGTTGGGTTTGGGGAAGGGCATAAACAGGAATTACCTTCTGAAACTGGCACAGAAAACTTAGTGCTGCCAGGTCCCACCTATGGCTGTTCCTACCCCATCCCCTAGCACATTTCCTATAGTGTCATCCAGCACAATCATCATCTTATTACTAGGTGGATATACAATTGCCAACTGCATAGTTTTTAATGTAATTCAAAAATTTGAAAAGCACTATTAATTTTGATATGGGCTCCTAGTCATGCAATTGTCTGCCCTGGGAGTTATCCAGACCTTGTTGATTTGAACAGCAATAAAATCATTTTGGTTTTTTTTGGACATATGCAGTTTTACCTTTGAAACCTAATGGTTTGTTTATACAAGACACACGTTATAGGCCCTTATAATTAATATATTCCAGGAACCACAGTTGTAATCAAAACTTCAAAATATTAGTGAACCCGGTATAGTTTTTAACACTTCAGATAGCTACACACTATGGGGCGGATTTTCAGAGCCCTGCTCGCGTAAATCCGCCCAAAACCGGGCGGATTTACGCGAGCAGGGCCCTGCGCGCCGGGAAGCCTATTTTACATAGGCCTACCGGCGCGCGCAGAGCCCCGGGACTCGCGTAAGTCCCGGGGTTTTCAGAGGGGGCGTGTCGGGGGGCGTGTCGGGGGCGGGCCCGAACTGCGCGGCGTTTTCGGGGCGTGTCGGGAGCGTTCCGGGGGCGTGGCTACGGCCCGGGGGCGTGGCCGCGCCCTCCGGACCCGCCCCCAGGTCGCGTCCCGGCGCGCAGGAGGCCCGCTGACGCGCGGGGATTTACGCCTCCCTCTGGGAGGCGTAAATCCCCCGACAAAGGTAAGGGGGGGGTTTAGACAGGGCCGGGCGGGTGGGTTAGGTAGGGGAAGGGAGGGGAAGGTGAGGGGAGGGCAAAGGAAAGTTCCCTCCGAGGCCGCTCCGATTTCGGAGCGGCCTTGGAGGGAACGGGGGTAGGCTGCGCGGCTCGGCGCGCGCCGGCTATACGAAATCGATAGCCTTGCGCGCGCCGATCCAGGATTTTAGCGGATACGCGCGGCTCCGCGCGTATCTACTAAAATCCAGCGTACTTTTGTTTGCGCCTGGAGCGCAAACAAAAGTAGGCTATTCGCGCTCGTTTTAAAATCCGCCCCACTGTTTGTAGGACCATGCCTCACAGGGTCTAGGTATATTTAACCTGACACTTTCTTGTGGGTTTCGGTCCGTATTAATTTGAAAATTTTTGCACTTATTTTTTACAATTTTTTCATTTTTTTGTTTTTTCAATCTTCACACTGACTCTCAGCACATTATTATCAAGCTGCTGGAAACTTCAAACATAGTCCCGTATCAAAGAACTTCAAAAGTCACTTTTTATAACCAGAAAGTAATTCATTTCACAACAGTACTTATCCTGTTGCGATTCCAAGCGGGGATCGCTGTTATAAAGAATGATTTGATATAGCAGTTCAAGACTTCTCTCCATCTTGTGTCACAAAAGAAAATTAAAAGTTTCGTCCCCCTGAAGCAGGACCGTTAGAGCGTGGGTCCGAAACGCGATCGTGTCGGGGCGCTACAGGATAAGTACTGTTGTGAAATGAATTACTTTCTGGTTATAAAAAGTGACTTTTGAAGTTCTTTGATACGGGACTATGTTTGAAGTTTCCAGCAGCTTGATAATAATGTGCTGAGAGTCAGTGTGAAGATTGAAAAAACAAAAAAATGAAAAAATTGTAAAAAATAAGTGCAAAAATTTTCAAATTAATACGGACCGAAACCCACAAGAAAGTGTCAGGTTAAATATACCTAGACCCTGTGAGGCATGGTCCTACAAACATAGTGTGTAGCTATCTGTTTGAAGTGTTAAAAACTATACTGGGTTCACTAATATTTTGAAGTTTTGTTTATACAAGAGACAGCATGGGGAAGTAACTTTCACACTCTTTGTCACTGTGCAAGAAATCATTTGAATACCAGTGGCATTTTGAAAACAAATATTATAAAAGTGCAATAAGAAAATTATATAGCATTTATCATATTTACAGGACTTTCCAGTGAGCTATCATGATTTTGTTCAATGAAAACGGAGAAGCAATGCCCGTCACAATGTGTTTTGTGAAGTTGCTGAAAAGGCAAACCTGCTGTGTCTGTTTTTATCTGCCTGAGCTCCAGCTTCCTTGCCAAGCAGCCACACGGTACCATGGACCCAAAGGGCAGAAGATCAGCAATTATTTATTCGCTTTAGACCCTTCACTGCCCTTTAATAAACCCTTAGGTTTATTAATATACTTGTACTATTTTGTCCTTTAAATTTTTATGTATTGTAATTTTACTTATATAAATGGATTCTTCTCTAGAAATGTTATAAAGACCATTACAATAGATGCTTGTTTATAATAAATGTCAGTCAAAGTAACTTGTGCAGTTTTTGTTATAGCAGTCAAATTTTGTTTTTATAACAAAGCCTCTTTATAACAGATCTGTTGACCACTAAGCCTATCGTAAAGAGGTACCACTGTAAGAATATAGACAAATATGAATTATGGAATATGTTATAAGAAAATCACCATAGATAAGTACAGATGATTCCTTTATAGTGCTAATGACTAACTTAAGATCAAGTTCGGGCACTGGCCCAGTAGTAGCTCATTAACAGTACTGTGCACTGCAATGAGGGAGACCCTGCTTTTGTTCCTCAGACCATGTGGGACTGGAGAGGTGGTGAAAGGAATGTTCACAACTCCTGGAGAGAGGGAGTCTGGACCATTGTACAGCAATGACACTTGAGGGTTCATATTCAGCTGCTAGGCAGCTGGCAAATTTAGCCTGCTAAACTTGACAGGCTAACTTTGGCAGGATATTCAGGGCACATAGCTGACAATCTTAAAGTTAGCCGAATAAGTTTATCCAAGTTTAGCCAGTTTATCATAGGACAGCTCTACGGCATAACCAGTTAGCTAGGCAAGCCATCTGGCTAACTCTGAATATTGAAGTTAGCTGGATAATTTATTCAGGTAATTTAACTCTACCCAGAATGCCTCCAGGTTATCCAGCTAAGTTTTGTTTGGGTTTTTTTTTTTTCCTGGCTATTAGCCAGATAACTTGGAGGCAGTCAGTGGGAATTTTCAGATCCCATCATTTGTCTGGTTAAGTCCAAATGTAGCTGGACAAATGTTGCTGAATATCAGCCTCTTAGTTCCACTTAGAATGCAAGCATACCTTACTCTGGAGAAAGCTGAGATTTATGGCCCTTGGCCAAGGACATTTTGCTGCAGTGGTTGGGATAGTTGAAGGGGGTGTTATATAATATGGGGGGGAGGAACCCAGGTAGCTGCAAAGGAAGGCTTATGATGTCATCAACTAATAGAGGCTGATTCTGACAGCAGGAGGAAGCCACTGGGCCAAACATTGATTCGGAGCATGGTCCATGCTGGGTGGTTTGGTGGATTTGGAGTTGTTGTGGAATATGTGTCCACAAATCATTTCCTCCAAGCTACTTTCAGATGTGCTTTTAAATATTTAAAGTGTGGTTTGTTTTGTTTTTTTTTCCCATTTTGTTTTCAGTTATCTAGAGAACATGAACCAAAACCTCACAGTGGAAAACACTACCAGAGAGGAAGAAGATTTATCCGTTTGTGTGGGTAAAGTGGAGGACATAAAGAAATCCAAACGAATAAGCGCTGTAGTTAATGGCAGAGAAATAGTAGTTTTCTACCATGAAGGAAAATTTTATGCTCTGGACCTTCACTGTTACCGTAAGTTTTACAGTTTGCAGCATTTTTGTAGTGAATGTAACACTGTATCCTTCAACTTTTGCATCTGATTCTATATTTGAATTTGTTTGCAGATGCAGGGGGACCTTTACATCTTGGAGAAATAGAGGTAAGTCACCTTGCAGATTCAATGTACAATTTTAGCTAGATGATTATTATTGTTATTATTGGGTGCAGTTTTCATGCCCCGTGGGGAGCTTGCAGATCCTCAGGCATACCTGCCAGTTGCTTATCAAAGGAAAACTCCCTGCATATTTTCCCTTTTGAAATTTTGAGGCCTGCGGGAATGTACACACAGTCATTTCAACTGCTTTATAGCGGGTGCAAAGTAAGCATGGTAACATACATGTGGGGATTTCAAAATTAAATCACCATGCATACTTTAACTCCCTCGCTGTGTTCTTTTTTTGCTGCCGAGGGAAGGGTCACTTTTAGCATGGGGAATTTACCTGGGCACTTAAACATTGCTACCTTGGCAAATTCCTTTGAAAATCATTGCCAATATTTGCAGGCTGCAACCCAGGATCTTACCCTGAGGATGGTCAGAATTTGCTGATTCCAGCAGACTCTCTTCAGAATCCTTGTCTTGTCCTGGAGAACCCTACAGGCTCCCGCAAATCTGTTTCTTATAACTTCATTCCAGCTGTGATAATTTGTCATTTCAAAGATCTCAATTAGTCAACTACTTTCATTCTCCTGCAAGAAACAGTCATTAAATTTTCTGAATGTTTGTATTTTTTTTTTTTTTTTGTAATGCAGGATATTAATGGTCAAATCTGTGTAACTTGCCCATGGCACAAATATAAGATCACTTTGGCAACAGGTGAAGGATTATATCAGGCCATAAATCCTAATCTTCCATCAGCTTCAACAAATTGGTGCTCGAAAGGTGTAAAGCAGAGGATTCATACTGTAACTGTGAAAAATGGCGACATCCACGTTACTCTATCAGATACAAATATTAGTTTTGAATCTGACTACTATGCTGATAAGTACAAGAAACCTGTACACTCCAAATAATTGAAATTATTTAGTGCCTCAAACTTTTTTGGGACTGTAAAACAGATTAGTGTGCATTAACATATACCTGCAAGATGGTTTCACATAACACCCACGTGTGCATAAGAGTGTTGGCCGGCCTGGTGACTCAGGTGGTAAGTGCTGTGCACTGCCATGTGGAAGGGCTCAGTTTGCTCCCTGGGTCATCCGGGGCTGTGGAGGCCACTGCAGCATCTCCAACCCCCAGGGAAGAGGGGAGTCATGGTCATTGCTTAAGGGTGACACCTAGTGGCTAGATTCAGGGCCTCTCATTTGCAGAATTCTAGGAGGAGGCCTGGTGCACAGTCCCTGGTCCAGGAATATTATCACAATAAAAGGACTAAAATGCAGTTTGGGAGGGGACGTAAACTTGGGTATTTGTGAATGGTAAAGAAGGCCCATGGTGCCAGATCCTAGCCGTGGTTCTGATTGAGCTGGAAGTACCAGGAAGCTGCTGGGTGGAACAAAGACCAGTGAGTGTGATTTTAAAAAGCATTTACTCCAGTAAATTGGGTTTTACAAGTGTAAATGCACTTTACTCAAGTAAGTGAGTTTTTGAAAATTGCTCCATTATATGCTATTGAATTGTCCATAGGATTTACTCATGTAAGTGCACTTTACATGAGTAATTGGGTTCTGAAATTTTTGCTACAGTAGTATATTACATTTACACACGTAACGCATTTGAAAATTTTCTCCAATGTATTCTGATTCCTATAAGCAAGGTAAGAAATGTTAATGATATGAAATAGCTAAAAGGAATCGCCCATTGTAAAGATTTTAAATCCTAGAATCATCTCACTGCATACAATAATGTTTAGAGCTTGTCTGATTTCTAACATTGTTTCCTTACAAATTGATATCCTGCATATACATGTCAATTTTATGAACAGATCTTAAATGACAATTACAATATATAATTTCCTAATCTAGTTCATCTTTTGTCAGTGGCCAATCCTGTTTTCAGGCTAATGTAGCCAGATTGCCAAATGTTTAAAAATAATGTATAAAGAAACCTTTCCTGAATCTAATAAATGATTCCAAAATGGATGCAAAGTGTTCATTTCTTTTTAAAGCCTCATTGACACAGTTTTAGCATGCTAGCTTGAATTTCCTGATTAACTCTTTAAGTTTCATAAATAATTGAGAGAGATTTGAAATCTTTAAGATAAATATTTTATAATTAATTCCTATTAGAGTCCAAAAATAGGTCTTATTTGTCATAGTTGCTTAAAGAAGTAAATTGGAAGAGCTTTCGCTTTATTTAAGGATGTTTTGATTTCTCTGTTGGAGGGATGAAATATAAAATACATCCTTCCTTCTGTTCTCTGTTGGGAATAGTTTTATGAAGACATGACATGCTCGCCTGTCACAATGTGTGCTTATTAAGGGGCACCTGTTATTTCTTACTGTTGCATTATTACATTAATTGCAATGTACTTATATTGCAGATATGGCAGTTTAGCTATTTCTTTTCCAACTGTTGTAGCTCTGCTCTTTCTGTTTAGCAGATATTTGTTTTAATGATGTCCCATTAGGTTGTAAATATTTGATTATTTGTTTGTATCAGTGCATTTTTTGAACTGTTTATTTTATTTTATATTTTAAATGTGTATATATGCTATGTAACCCACCCCGAACCTTGGAGGGCACCAAATAAAAGTAACTTTAAATAAATAGTTCGTCAAAGCTACTTACACAATTTGTAGAAAGCCATTCCTCCATTTTCTCTGGTTTTGTGGTGGTGTTTGGCACACTTATGTTTTTGTGCTTGATTCCAGCTGCAAACAGTGAGCAAGCTCATGCAATGGAAGGACCAGGAAGTATTGGGAGAATCACTACAAACTTGGTACTGGCACTGTCTAGCAAGGCTTACATGGACCTAGGAAGCTGAATGTTCTGGTAATAGATTTGATAGCTGTTTGAATTGTTGCAGGGCTTGGTGGTAAAACATAAGAGGTGCTAGGTGGTGGATTAAGAATGGAGTTTTATTTACTCATCTTTGTAGGATGGTAGATAAACCAAAGGGGAAGAGTACTTAGCTACTTTCCTCTGTTGTCTTGGAATTAGATGCTACTTGAGCTGCGAACTGAGCTTAGTTATTTAACATTTAGAAAGAAGTTGAAATCATGGCTTTTCGTTAAATTCTTTGGAGACCGATTTATAGTGAGAATGCACTTTGGAATTTTCAATGCTGTGTTGAAAGGATATTGGTTGGGGAATTGGGGTGAGTGGGCTTGTGTTAATTGTATTGTTGATTGTAAGTTTTAATATATATATACTCTGTCATTTGGGGCAAATATATTTTTGTAACATGCCAGGAGCCTGATAGGAAGGGCATTTAATCAAATATAAATAAAACAAAAAGAAGTGTACTCCCATTCAGCTTCATGTGTAGGAGTGCATTATTGTGCTCTCAACGTATTCCCCTTCTGGTAAATTAAGACCAGACCTCCAACTTCTATCTAGGTTGGCATGGCTGCCTACATGTCTCTTTGAGTGTGCCACTGCTATATGCTCTCTATATACCTGTCCCAGTGGTGTCTTCCTGCTAGCATCCAATTTCTCAGGGCTATGGAGTGCCTGTCACTGTGATGTCACTGTGGCTTCCTGCTGTAGCCTGAATGATTCTAGTGCTCTCTTAGATGGTCCTAGCACTGATTGTTTCCATTTACTGCAAACTTCTCATGGGTCCTGCCTGTCAAGTGTTGGAACAAGAAATCGACAGGACCAGCAACCTTGAAAATTGAGACATGGTGCTACACCATACAGCTTCAATCCCGCAACTTGCAATACCATGGCTGCTGTAGTCTCCTCTGTGATACTAGGTCACAGACAAATAGCTACAACCTCTAACGTGTTGTTGCTTTACTTTGTACAAGAACATTAAAAAAATGATTTGGATACGATGTGATATCCTAAAAGCAGCTACACTCCTATGACTGACAGCTGGGATATATCCTTGTAGTATGGATAGGAATAAATGAGTAGACTGGAGGGACCAGTTTGGTCTTGTTCCATCTATGATTTTATTATGATTAAGCAGTGTAGAATGGTGGCAGCACATTCTGTGATCCTGCTGAAGTTATTGACATTGGAAGTTACAGGTTGCACTCAAATCTATATGTTGATCTTTCCAGAATCAATAAAAAGACAACATAGGTTCCAGGGAAAGTTTGATTAATCTAATTCACTTTTTGGAAGTAAATGTTTATTGTAACTTGCATTCTGTAATCCTATTTAAAATGAATCCATATTGACTTAGTGGTTGTATTGAGCGGTAAAAACTTAAGTGTTTCATTATATCAGACAGATGCTAATGAAAAATTTTGATGTATCAATAATCTAAGTATGCTTCTTTACCATATGAATTGTATAGAGTCAAATTACTGCAGTACACATCTGTAACTATCCTAATATCTATCTGACAATTGTTTCAGCCAAAGTTGGTAATCAATTAGCATTGTAAAACTGTCACAATTCAAATCTGTTGGAATTTAAGAAAGCATGTGGCAAACAGAAAGGATCCTTAATGGTAGGGAAGTTAGTACTGAAATGTTAATATATCTGACTTTATAAGTCTAGCCGTTTGGGGCTTCTTATTCTGTGCTAGAGGAGTGAAGGAAAGGGACTTTAATGGTTACGTACCTGTTTCTTTTAAAAACTTGTATGTCTGTCCAGGGATTACTAACTGAAATGTTCATTTATCTGATTTTGTAACATCTTTTTATTAACAATGGTCAAAGTAGTACTTTGGAAATAGCTTGACCATTTTTCTCAAATCCCCCATTACACATTTAGAACAACACTGAAACACTTTACTAAAGTGTATTTTTCTGTTGACTTTTAGTGTCATCGTAATACACCTAGCACTTTTTCTGTTATAGATGGAATATAAATTATTTTAAATAAATCGTGGAGAGGAATACCATCACAAGAATTTGCTGGAACTTCATCTATTATGTATTGGTTTATGCAAGTTAATTAACATTATACTTCACATGTCTCTGAACATCCATTGGCAAAGACCTAATATAGGACCCCCCCCCCCCCCCACACTATTTATAGAATTCACTTTTCACCTTCTCAGACTTCAAAATTTATGTCTTAAACTCCATGTATTGCAGATCTAGTATCTGTCTTCCACATTTCACTTTTCAAGTCATTTTATCAAAATATAACCCTTAACTACTAGGGTTGTTTTTAGTAAAAATAATTTGTGATACTTGCCTATAAATGTGTTTTCAGATATGTGACAAAAAGGGCAAAAGGATACTATTTTTGGCATCGCCCATTTGGACAATGTTACAATATGATGTGAGAGGATCTCCCTAAATTGCTGAACACAACTACAATCCCAGAGACAATGTATTAATGTTGCATTCTCTTGTCCATACTTTAAACATTTACTAGACAGTGGTGAAAAAAGTCATTCTGTGCATAACTGTTCACATAGCACAACATTTTCAGTAGTTTTTATATACTGAAGCATTAATAGTAAACATATCCTCTTGAATAATTTGAACTTTGACGTCTTTTTTTTTCCCAGACATCTGCTAATGCAGGAAATATTTTGTAATCTGTAGCACTGTGTAAAAATTAGACTGGGTAATATACCTTTATTAACTTTATATAATTGCATCAGCCTCTGAAATGCTGGCAAAGAATACTTAAAGACAGCTTGAATAGTTTTGTAATGTAATTTTTTAAATTGATAAGCAAATAAATCTTTTGAAAGTCCAGTTTCAATAAATAATAAATGATTGTATGTGTCCTGGGTTTGGGATCAAGTCATGCAATATCTTAAGTCCTGAAGCCTTAGTTAACTGGATAAGTTTAAATATCACAAATTTTCCATTAATAAGCAGGCTGAGTTATTTACCTCAAACTTGAATTTTTTATACAAAACCTTTTTCTGCTTTGCATGTTGCTTCTGCAGCCATACATACAGCACTTTAAGTGCTACAAATTTAAAAAAAAAAAGGAAACTTTCCTCTCACAGGATGTCAGACTACAAGAAAAAGTCAACAACTGTGAGTGGATTAAACTGCCCATGTGGGGAAAAAGTCATGTTCCTCACTGATGACCATGAATTATGCTACTCCTGTCTAGGACCTGACCAGGACCAGAAAACTTGTGAAACCTGTGAACGGATATCCCAGTGCTCCAGGTCTGTGCATAAATCTGAGTGGCAGTAGATCTGCAATACAGCATCACCTCCTCGGGAAAGCTTTTGAGTTGGAGCTGTTCCAAAACTCCCCCATCGGCGAGGTCCACGGTCACGGGGTGAATTCAGCTGCCCAAATGTCATTGACGTTTAAGCAGCATCACTTTCTTGAGCTGGCCCTATCTGCATCAATGTAGATAACATCAAGCCCATCTCTCTCAGCATTGCCTATGAAGACCTCTTCCCAGCATGTTGTGTCAATGCATTGAAAGACTGATTCATCCACCTAATCTGCATCAAATCACAGTGCACTGATGCATTTGAAGCATGGAGCTTTGACACATCTGAAGAAACTGATGCATTCAATGCTCCTCAAAGCATGGAGCATCGACGCACCTGAAACATGATGCATTGCATCTGAGGCCCAGTCCAAATGCATGACACTCCAAATGCAAGGTGTATCTGTGCACAAAGCTGAGCTGCACCAGATGCATGATGATCAGACACAAGGTTTATCCGCTTATACTACCACCAAGTACGATGCACCGATGCAAGTTTTGCTGACCCACTTGATGCATCTTGATTCTTTTGATATGATCATGTTTTCTCTACATTATTTCCTGGTGTACCCGATGAAGGCCATGATACATTACACCTATTCTGTGCTCCTCGATGTTCTTGATTCTTCTTTCACCCTACAGCCCAAAGAAGCTCAAAATCCTCTATTTCTCCCAAAGATTCTGCATCAACTTCCTGGAATCCAAGAGGAATACCTACACAGATCTACAGCAGAATTAGTAAGGGTACCTTTTATCACCTCCTCCATTGCTGAGATGGCTAACACCCTCAAGGTTTGTACCTGAAGGTCTTTGATTACAAGCACCAGATCCTATCTGTTCAATAGTACTGCTGACCTCAAATCTACCACATATTACAGTGCAAGAACCAGTCCTAGTGTCAGAAGAATATGTTCCTCTGCTAACCCTAGACAAAAGTGCACAGCAGTATTAGTGAGAAATTTCTTTACCTTCCTAGCAAAAGAGACAGATGAAACTCTTCATTCTCTCTTTTCTCCTTTTGCTTTGGCAGTTCCTCAGTCTGGCGTCACAAACTCACCTTTACTTGTGTCCCCACATCAGAACCTCATGTTAGAGGACCTTCCTTGACACACACTATTGCAGTGGAGTCCACCTATTTGGAGGCAATAGACCAGGCTCCTCTTCTGAAATCTCATCAAGAGCGCTGTCCATCTTCACTTTCTTCATCTTGGGAATCCTAGTGAAACCAACCGCTACCTCCACACTCTGATGCAGAATCCACTGGAATACTGTTGGACCTACCTTCCAGATCTTTTGGAGCATTCCTCGTTCCCAAAAGACCTCACTTAGTGAAAAGTTGGCAGCAGCATTAGGTAATCATGTCCATAAGAAGATAGACCCACAGACCAAACTCTTTGGTCTCTTAAAAATTCTGGATACACTGGCAGAATCTGCCCCCTTACCAGCTCATGACACTCTTAAGGCACTACTTTTAAAACTATGAGAAATGCCTATATCTTGCCTCCCCACCTCTAGAAAACTGTATCTTAATTTTCCAGAATTTGGCATGGTATTACAACATCAATCTGTTGTAATAGAATCAGCTGTGAAGAAAGCAAAGAAAACACAAATTTAGTCCAACTCCTCACCTAGGAAAGATAATAAACTTGAGGATGGTTTCGGCAGAAGAACATTCCAGAGTGCAATGCTCTTTGCATACATTGTCATTCATCAATTCTATATGATACATTATATTCATAACTGTCTTCAAAAGTTGAAACCCTACTTACCTGCTTCTGAACAGAATTCCATCCCTCAGTCATTTTGGGATATTGAGGAAGTGGTTTGACACCTGCTTCATTTTGTCTGAGTCCTTTGACTCTGAGCATTTATTGGAACATGTCACATGGCATTCCTATGAGCCATCAGAGAGGATTATTTATTATTATTATTTAATACATTTATATACCGTTTCACCAAGTACAAGAGATGACCGAAGCGGTTTACAATATTTTCAAAAAGAAAATTAAAATGTAAATTTAATAAAAATAAAAACACAAATGAGAAAACTAAAAAAAAACAAAAGTTACATCAAAACATCATGATCAATAGCAAACAAAACAAAATAAAAATAAGAAATAGAGTTAACTTTTTTTTTTTGTATTATGTTTTTAATTACCTTCTGCCTTTACCTTTCTTCCAGCTTTTAAGCTTCCAAGTTTTTTTACTCCTTGTTAAATGTAACTTTGCCTTATTCACTTCTCTTGTTAATTACTTTTATTTATTGCTTCAGTTATACCCTTGTTTTATGTAAACCGATCCGATATGGTTATTACTATGAAGGTCGGTATAAAAAAGTGTTAAATAAATAAATAACTTTAACATTAATTTATAAATAGAAATTTAAAACAAAACAATTTACAGAATTTATTTGATTTTTTCGACAGCTGAGTGACTAACCTATCTAAAGGTCTATACAGTATGTAGATTACTGAAAGCTTCTTTGAAAAAATGAGTTTTTAGGGCTTTTTTAAATTCTTTTTTATTGTAAATTTGCCTTAAGGAGTCAGGCAAGGCGTTCCACAGTATAGGTCCCGCAACTGAAAATGCTCTTTGTTTGGTGACATTTAAGACAGCCTTTTTTACTGAAGGGCCTTCCAGAAGATTTTTTTCTTTTGATCCCAATGCTTGGCGGCAACCTTTTTGGAGAGAAACTCTGAGAAATGATCTCACAGATAAAGGACCAACCTGCCTAGCCACATTGTCCTTATTATCCATTCAAATGTCCATACTTTCACCTACTTCAGTATTGACCTTTTCAACAGTACCAGCCGCATCCTCTTCCAGTACAGTGTCAACAACTTCTGGCTAGACCTAGAAGAAAGGGAATGCCGTCAAAAACAACTAATCAGATGCAGCCTAAGCTAGGGCCCTTTTTTTTATTCCATTGTCCAATCCCTATATTTCTTTTCTGGTAGCAGGACAAATTCAGCATTTTCTCCACCAGTGGTAACAAATAAGCAAGGACTCTTGGGTTCTCAGCATTGTGTAGCATAAAAATTGGTTGTATTTCTCCCATCTTCCACCCCTTCCCCACTGTCTGCCGTCCTGACTAGATCCTTCTCATCTCCCTCAGATTCATCTGGAAGTGCAATCTCATCTGCATCACCAAGCAATAGAGATCTGAGACCAACCCCTCTTAGACACCTGCCCCCCCCCCCCCTGCACCTTAGCATACTATCAAAAAGAATATTTTTGTATACAATAATCTGCTGTAAATATGTTAATCTCTGCAACTGGTATTTTATAATCTGCTGTAAATAACTTCTACTCAGTTATGGTTACTCCTATCTACCTTCTTTGCTGCTCTCTCCTCTTCCTCTCTGTCTATCCCACCCTCCCCCCCCCCCCCCCCGCTCCCTTTTCTCTTGCCTGCTCCATCCCCCTACCCCTGTTTTTTGTAATTTCCTCCTGTCTCCGGTTCATTGTGAACCAGCGTGATGTGCCCCATGAACACCGGTATATTAAAAGCTGTTAAATAAATAAATAAAGATTTTCCCTACATTGTAGCACCAGCAGGGTTTCTAGTCTAGATATTTTCTTATCCCCTAAAGTTGGTGGGATTGCAACCAATTCTGGACCTGTGGCTCATCCACAAGCAAATCCTCTGGGAGAAATTCAAAGTAAACTCTCTATCAGCACAATTCTATCATTCATTCAACATGATGAATAGATGTTTTCCTAGCGTGTAGCAGATGGACTCAGGACCAATGAGTATAGTGTACTCCTGCTAGCAGTTGGAGACGGATCAGATTTCAATCTGACGTCAGCCCCTAGTACATATACACTGGCAGGAAGTGCAGCTCTTCAGTATTTTCCGTCTCCATAGCAGTTAGGGACTACCTGCACGCTCTCACGCGTTAGATCAAATTCAAAGAAGAAAACCCAAAATTTAAGGAAGAAAACCTACCTGAAGACGAGCCCTGCTCTCCTGCGGTGATACCCTCGGGTCCCTCCCCCAGTTGAGATTCCCGAGGTGATTTCCGTGGTCCCTCTGAGGTGAGCCTTGGTCCGGCGGCCGAATCACAGCGAGGACCTAGCCCCCGATCCTTCGGGCGCGGCTGAGAGGCAGCGGGTGCACCCTCGAGCGCGGCGGTGAAGGTATTTGCCCTCTCCCCCCACAGCCGGAGACTGCCCGGGATGAAACCAGGAAGCGCCGAAGACAAGGTAAGGTAGAAATCTTCTACTTGAATCCAGTCTCCGAGGATCGAGGAGGAGCACAGGTCACCGACCGGGACCAGTGCCACCGGGTTGATCCGCCCTAGCAGGGCCAGGCCCTGGCTATTCCAAGAGTCTGCCCATGTGGAGACTCTCCGAGGGGGTCGCCATATTGCCCGCGTGCTCGCTGTCGCCATCTTGGCCTACTTGCCACGCCGTTCGCCTCCGAGCGCACATCTTCGAGTCAGGCGCACAAAGCACTTGTGCGCATAGACTTATGTGCGCATAAATCCTTGCACGCATAACTTGCACGCACAGAGCCGAGCGCATATCTATGGCACAGCCACGCGTACAACTCACTCGCTCATTTTAAGCTCACCGGAGCGCATAAGATTTACGCGCCGACAGCCATGGCACCCCCAGCAACAGAAATTAAAGCGCAAGGCCTCTGCCCAGCATGCCACATCAGAGCCACACAAAGCAAGGAGGCAGACGCCCTGGGTGCGCAGTGCGAGGAGGCCCTGGGAGATCCAGCTCAGGGCCAGTCCTACCCAGGGCCGAGTTCTAGCTCCTCAGGGGGCACCCTGGACCTAGCCCGGGGGACCCCCCCCACAGACGGGGACCCCCAAGGAACCAGCGCCCCCTCGGCTTTGATCCAGCATCGATATCATGGGTGGAGTTCTTCAAGGGGGTTCATGCCTTTGTTCAAATGCGCACCACTCTCCCAGTGGAGGGAGGAGCTGCGCTCAAGGATGCACATGACCGACGTCTGGAGTCCATTCTCAAACAGTCATTTGACGTTGCTGCTATGTCTCTACAAATTGCGGCCTGCTGCACCATGGTGACACATGCCTGCTTATCACAAACCAGGAACAACACCCCGGGAGAAGACATGGAACCAGCAATATCATTCCTAACGGACGCTGCCTCCGATCTAGTGCGCATAGCGGCTAGAGGAGTGTCATCTGCGGTGGCTGCCAGGAGGCAACTCTGGCTCCGAAGCTGGTCGGCTGACGCATCTTCCAAAACGCGCCTCACAAGGCTGCCCTTCAAAGGATCCCTCCTGTTCAGCAGCGAACTAGAGAAACTGGCCGACAAATGGGGCGAGTCCCCATTGCCGCGACTACCGGAAGATAAGACGAAGAGAAACCAGCATCCCTTCCCCAGGTCCTCCAGGGGCAGAAATTCGCAGTGCTTCAATCCTTACAGGAGCAACTATCAAGTGCCCCGCCCTACAGGCAGGAACCAGTCCTTTCAGACCAAGCACAACAAGAGGGGAGCCAGCTCGGGTATGGGCCCCAGCTGCACCCCACAATGAGATTCAGCCGACCCATCCAAGGGAAGAAGCCATAGGGGGCAGACTAGCTCTATTTTACCACAGATGGGTCGAAATAACCTCGGACAAGTGGGTCCTAGCCATCATTCGGGAGGGGTACTACCTGGATTTCCTACGAACCTCTCTGGACAAGTTCGTGGAGTCCCTCTGCCACGACCCCCTCCAAGAGGGCGGCAGTGGAAGCTACACAGTCCAGACTACTGGCTCTCGAGGCCATAACCCCAGTGCCTCCACAGGAATTAAATACTGGCCATTATTCCATTCATTTTATCATTCCATTCATTTTATCATGTATATCGTTTATATATATATATCATTCCATTCATTTTATCATGTATATCGTTTAACCATTTATTCTTTCCTTTTTCTTCCTCTTCACCAAGTTCTGCCACCCTTGTATCATGTATATCGTTTACATATTGTATATCATGTATATCATGTATATCGTTTATGTATCATGTATATCGTTATATATTGTATCATGTATATCGTTTAACCATTTATTCTTTCCTTTTTCTTCCTCTTCACCAAGTTCTGCCACCCTTGTTAATTGTAACTGTACTTTCGGTCACCTGAGTTCTAGTTTGATGTATTTAATGCACTCCCGTTTCATGTAAACCAGCAAGATATGTTCTCATGATTGCCGGTATATAAAAACCTTAAATAAATAAATAAATAAAAATAAAATTCCCAAGAAAGAGGGAACATTCAGGCCCATTCTGGACCTCAAGTCGGTCAACCGCCACCTCAGGATCCCTCGCTTCCACATGGAAACCCTACCATCCGTTATAAGGGCGATACAACCAGGAGAGTTTCTTACATCCCTGGATCTTGCGGAGGCCGACCTGAACATCCCCATTCATCAGGAACATCAGCGCTACCTACGCTTCAAAGTCCTGAACCGTCACTACCAGTTCCGAGCACTACCCTACGGGTTAGCCACAGCCCCCCGGACGTTCACCAAGGTAATAGTGGTGGTGGCGGCAACACTGAGGAAGGAAGAAATCCTCGTTCACCCTTACCTGGACGATTGGCTGATCAGAGCAAAGTCACCGGAGGAAAGCCGCCAAGCAACCAGCAGAGTCATAACTCTACTGGAAAGCCTAGGATGGGTAGTCAACACAAACAAAAGTTCCCTACAGCCCTCACAGTCGCTGGAATACCTAGGAGTCCGATTCGACACCAAAGAGGACAAGGTCTGGCTGCAAACCTTGCTGAACGATCCTCGTCCCACAGCATGGGATTACCTGCAAGTCCTCGGGCTAATGGCATCCACACTGGAAGTTGTGCCATGGGCGCGAGTCCACATGAGGCCCCTACAGCGCTCACTCCTATCACGGTGGAGCCCATGGTCCCAGAACTACACCGTACATCTATCACTCCCGGGCAGAGTTTGGACCCAGCTATGGTGGTGGCTGCAGGCCAGCCACATGAGCCGGGGATCAAGACTATCCTCCCCAACCTGGACCCTACTCACCACAGATGCCAGTCTATGAGGATGGGGAGCACACTGCGAGGAGCTAACTGCCCAAGGGCAGTGGAACGCAGAAGAGGCGGGATGGAACATCAACCGCCTGGAAGCGTGGGCAGTTAGACTAGCCTGCCTGCGGTTCGCTCACAGACTTCGAAACAAAGCGGTCAGAGTAATGTCGGATAATGCCACGACAGTGGCTTACATCAACCGGCAGGGGGGAACAGAAGCCAACAGGTGTCCCTAGAAATAGACCCCCTGATGGTGTGGACGGAAGCAAACCTCCAGGATATCTCTGCTGTCCACATCGCCGGGAAAGACATCATCATAGCAGACTTCCTCAGCAGGGAAAGTCTAGACCCAGGAGAATGGAGGCTGTCGGCCGCAGCCTTCCAATTGATAGTGAATCGGTGGGGGACACCGGATATAGACCTTCTGGCAAACAGATCCAACGCCCAAGTATCCAGATACTTCAGCTGCAGATGGGAACCGCAGTCCCAAGGGATCGATGCCCTGGTACAGACCTGGCCACCGGGGCCTCTACTATACGCCTTCCCGTCGTGGCCCATATTGGGCTCGATCATTCACAAGATACAACTACACAAGGGACTAGTTCTTCTGGTGGCTCTGGATTGGCCAAGAAGACCCTGGTACACAGACATGAGAAGACTGCTGGCAGGGAACCCTCTTCCCCTGCCCCCACACAGGGACCTGCTACAACAAGGTCCGATCCTTCACGAGGACCTAGCTCAATTCTCTCTTACGGTCTGGCCATTGAGAGGGCCCGCCTGAGAGAGAGCGGATACTCGGGGGCGGTAATCGACACTCTCCGCCAAGCACGCAAGTTTTCCATATCGTTAACGTACATAAGGATCTGGAGAGTATTTGAAGCCTGGTGCGAAGACCACAACATCAAGCCACACTCATTTAAAGTTCCCGTGATCCTGGAATTCTTACAGAATGGACTACAGAAAGGTCTGTCCCTCAACTCCATCAAGGTACAAATGGCCGCATTGTCATGCTACGGCTCCAAGAGCGAGGGCGACAGTATAGCTTCTCACCCAGATGTGTCACGCTTCCTGAAAGGAGTCAAACACATTTGCCCACCACTAAAGTGGCCGGTACCTCTGTGGAACCTCAATCTCATTTTGGACGTCCTAGTGGGAACTGCCTTCAGACCCCTCTGAGGCCTGTCCCTCCGCCTGTTAACCTTAAAGACGGTGTTTTTGCTGGCGGTGTGTTCAGCCCGCCGCATATCAGAACTATAAGCACTGTCCTGCTGTGAACCATTCCTCAGGCTCACCCCGGAGTCCATCCAACTACGCACGGTTCCCTCCTTCCTCCCCAAAGTGGTCTCACACTTCCATCTTAACCAGACCATCTCACTACCAACGACGGATGGCTTGAAGAATTCGGAAGAACTCCGTAGTCTACGCCACCTCAACATCGGCAGACTCCTATCCAGATACCTGGAAATGTCCGAACCAGTACGAAAAATGGACCACCTTTTCATCCTTCACAGCGGAAAGAGACAAGGGGAAGCGGCCTCGCGGGCAACCAACGTCCGTTGGATCAAGGAAGTCATGAAGGCGGCCTACGTAGAAGCTGGCAAGCCACCACCTCTACAGGTCAAGGCCCATTCTACCAGAGCCCTGGCAGTATCCTGGGCAGAAAATAGAATGCTGTCACCTGCCGAGATCTGCAGGATGGCTTCATGGTCCTCCATCCATACCTTCTCCAGATTCTACCGTCTGGACGTTCAGGCTCGGGAGGACAAGGCATTTACAAGGGCAATACTAAGTGGGTCACGGGCAGCCTCCCACCCGGTTCGGGAGTAGCTTTTATACATCCCATTGGTCCTGAGTCCATCTGCTACACGCTAGGAAATGGAGAAATTACTTACCTGATAATTTCGTTTTCCTTAGTGTAGACAGATGGACTCAGCATCTCACCCTTGGCTGCTGTCTCGCATGCTCTTTCAAATGATTCAAGGGTAAGCCATGTTTTCATTTACCTAGGGCATCCACCCTACCGGGTGTCGACGCTTTCCAGTTGAGTACGCTGGCGGTCTCCAGCTATAGTCAATCAACCAGTTCAAATTAATCAAGTTTTAACGTTTAACCAAGTTATGAAGTTATCCAAATTAACCAAATTATTAAGTTAATCAATCAGTCAGTCAGTCACACATCTATCCACAATGCTTTTCGAGGAGAATACTGAAGAGCTGCACTTCCTGCAGGGGTATATGTACTAGGGGCTGATGTCAGATTGAAATCTGATCCATCTCCAACTGCTAGCAGGAGTACACTATACCCATTGGTCCTGAGTCCATCTGTCTACACTAAGGAAAATGAAATTATCAGGTAAGTAATTTCTCCAATTTCCTGGTTCTCAAAAGCACCTATGCTCATATTCAATCCATCCAGCCCAGTGGCATTACCTGCAGTCCTAAGTGGATTAATCCTACTACCAGTACAAAGTCCTTCCCTTTGACCTCTCCTCTGCCCCTAGAGTCTCTACCAAAAGCCTTTCAATAGTAGCAGTGCATCTGTCACCAGGGCATTCAGGTTTTCCCAGGCTTATCACACAAAATTCAAGAGATGATGTCCTCCTTTCTCTGTACGGTATAAGACTGTACATTTTCTCCAGGGCTTAGGTTTTCTCATCGACTTTGAGAAGTCTAACCTGTAACCCATACAGAACCTTCCATTCATAGGAGCCTGCATAGACTTCTTACTTCAGAAAGTGTTCCTGCCCAGTGATCAGAGGTTGACCATGATCACTGGGGAGACCCAAGATGGCTGCCACACGGTGAACACGGAAGCGAACTAGCTCCGCATTTTTACTTCTACTACCTTGCTTAAGATTTCCCCGAGAGTATTTCTTCTTATTTTTCAATTTCGTACACTAAGCGCAAGGTAAGGATAAGAGAGGTTTTGGCCTCGGCTCCGGTACCATCTTTTCGTCAGACGCAGATCGAAGAAGCGTTTCCTGGTTTGCAGAATGGAAGAGGGAGAGAATTAAAAACGGGAAACTCCTCCTCCCATGGGTATTTGTGAATGCAGGCTTATGGAACTGCAGCTTCCCTGGCGGCCAGTTCTCATTTGAGCAGGAAGTCTAACAGAGCAGGAGGAACCTGCTAGACTGAAAGAAAAAAAAATAAAAGAATAAACCAAGGATTAGGTTTTCAAAGGAACTACAGCTAAGATTACCATTGGGGACAGCACCTAAATAAACAGTTGCAGGGCATGTCCATCATTATGCTCATTTTCTACTTGAATTCAAGTTTTATGGCTTTGAGACTGGAAAGTATTATGTTGAGATTTTATTTCACCCCATTTATGTCTGTGTTTTATTTTGTGACACTCAGGAATTGAGGCAGTGCACTATATCAGACTCTGAAATGCTTATACGCTGATAACATCAAATTCAGAATTATTTACATTAATATTTTTCTGTTGTCTAGAGACGTAAAGGAAAACGTAAGAATTCAAAATTATATGTTTTTCATGTAAATTAATTCTTTATGTACAAACAAAGAGTGGAGGCCTGTAACAAAATGAGTAATAGAGCAGGGAAAAGGGTGACGAACCTACTGGGCTTTTGAAGGGCAATCTGCTCCCATTTCAGTCTTCTCAGTTCGCTCATCAAACACAGAATGTATAACTTGAATGTTGCTGGTGCTGCATAATTTTCTGAGATTGCTAGAACAAGCCTGCTGCTGTGGGAGGCATCCATAGTATCTTACGGTAGCACTTGATGAGGGAAGTCTCTGACTGCTTCCTGATTCATTAGATTTTCTCAACGTGGAGGATTTTTCTTCCTCAACAAGATTCTTCATGAGACCCACCATAACGTTAATATAGAGTGTCTATTCAAATACATAAAAATTATCATTACAATTTTTTTTTAGTTTTGGGTGGTTCCACGTTAGGTCCTTGTGGCCCTCAAACAGGCCTGGGCTTCAGGATAGACATGTTGGATATGCACTGGATATATATGCATGCATTGGTGCAAGAAGCAGGCTAATTTGTATGTTTTGGTTACAGCGAAAATCAGACCTGTTTGAGGGTGATGGGGACCAGAGCTGAGAACTGCATTATGGTATGATTGAGAGTGAATAACAACAAGATATTGCACTTACTTCCTTTGACATTATTTCACAATGCAAATTGTAAATGGATAAAGAACTACATCAGTTCTGGAGGGTAATTAATGATATTAGTTAAGATCAGTATGGTATAAGAATTAAATGCTGCAGAAGACACACATATTGCAACTGGATTTGAACCAGTAGTGCTCAAACCAGTCCTAGGACATCTTCTAGCCAGTCAGATTTTCAGAATAGTCCTAATATATTGGTTCTCAAGCTAGTCCTCAGCTACATCTAGTCAGTTGGGTTTTCAGGATATCCACAATAAATATGCATATGAGAGATTTGCATATAATGGAGGCAGTACATGCAAATCTATCTTATGTATATTCATTGTGGGTATCCTGAAAAAATGACCACTAGGTAGGTCCCAAGGACTACCTAGTGAGGTTGAGAACTACTACCATAATGAATTAGCATGTTCGATATATGCTTGCATTGTCTTCAGTCTATGAAAATATATCTCACACATATTCATTAGGATTATTCTGAAAATCTACTAGCTTGAGGAGCAAGGACCAAAAGACTGGTTTTATCATTACTTATCTAGATATCCTAATAAAATGGATAGATGAAATTAAGGAGCCTATGCAATAACAAAGGGGTCTCCAACTCTGGTCTTCAAGACCCACAAACAGGTCTGGTTTTCAGGGCATATTCATTGAGAATGTTCTGAAAATCAGACCTGTTTATGACTCTTGAGGACTGGAGTTGGCCACCCCTTGACTAAAGCTTAGCATGCATGCTAAGGCTGTTTAGTACACTTGTGCAATAACATGTGCAGTATGCACAAAAGTACTAGTATGTATGCTAAACCAGTCTGACAAAATGCTAACATGAATACACTTAAATTAAAGCATGCATATGTGTAAATAAAATATGTTGGATATAAATTAGGCTTTAGATGATTTACAGCAAAGAATGGTATGCTCTTCTTCGTGTGCTATTTAGTATGCAGTCGCTAAATCCTAAAATTTAATATCCATATTAAACCAGGTATTAACCTTTTAGTTCACAAACTATTTAAAGAGCTTAGCTAACAGGATGCATTGTGGGTTACAGATAGAGATGATATGGCTGCTGCAACAGGAGTAGTTATAGGAGATGAAAAGGAGAGGAAGAGATTGGCGAGGAGAGACACCAACATACACTTGATCCTTTCAAAAACAATTTACACCTTTATTTAGACAATTCAGAAGTAGTTTCAAGCTAAATGTTAACATGTAGAAGGCACAATGTAATAACTATTTCAAATAAAGGTCCATCCTACAAGTTTTTATTGAATGCCACGATTGAGTAGAAATGTTGCATTTCATGTGTTGTGTCTTGCATGGTCTCAAATGGTATAGTCTATAGGACAGATGTTGCAATGGAGCCAGAGTAGTAGCAGCTGAGTATTAAGTTCCTCAGAGAAGGCATCAAATGAGAACTATGAGGGATGATCAGGTGAACTTCTTTCAACCGAAGTTTGGATGCATCTTTCCAGCCTTTCCATCTCTGGTCAATGGCTCTCTGTGATACACATTGTTCTGTGGGATGGATGTAGTGGACATGGTGGAGAGTCTGGTATTGTCAGTTGCCTGAAGTCTTATTTGCTAGCAATTGGCAATGGTCATTGTTGTCCATGATGTAGTTAGTATAGCTAAAGATCACAGTAGGAGTTAAGAGGCTTCAGCCTGAACAGCCATCTGAGCATCTATGGCTTTACTGAGGGCAACAATTCTTTTGGTTTGAATTCAGAGCTCTGTTGTTACAGGTTTGAGGCCCTCATGAACTGTCATCATGTCATTGCCTTTCCAACACTACTAGATGCTTAGCAATAAAAGGAAGATGATCAAAAGACATTTCTATCCTAAGAGAGGCATGTTAGATTCCTCCCTGGCATTAATGGGATGAATCTGCTAACACTGCTGAAGACACCATCTGAGGCCAGTCCTTCTTACAAACATTTCTGATTGGATCTCATATGAGGGGAGGGCGCTGTTGAGCTTACTCAAGATTGCAGCGTAATTTTGTCGCTCTCTCTCACCACACGGTGTTTTCAGCTTCAATTGGCCTCCAGATCTGGATTGTGGTCTGTACTTTGATGCACTTTCTCTTCCTTGATGGCAGCTTACAAGGACACCAAGTCTGAAGTGCAGTATGTAATTTAATATGAGGGTATGGGTTAGTCATTTACAGTGTGTGGCATAGCAACAAGGATGAAGCCATTGCCTGCCTGCTCCAATTCTTGTCAATGAGAAGCAACTATGGATTCCACCAGCATGGGTCATGTGCACGGGAACTTTGCCCTACGCTCAGTAAATCCAGTGGACCTTGAAAAGATACAAAGATGAATAAGTTGTATTGTTGGAGCACATTCATCCTTTTTGCTTCCAACAGAAATGTAAGGCTCAACTGTAAGATCGCTACCCTGCCCTGAAATATGTTAGTGCCCCGCTAAGTCCCCAATCTTCTTAAAAGATCATGATCCAAATTTGTCCCATCCCTTCCAAATGTTCTTGCACCCCCCAGGCCTCCAATGCAGCCTAAAGCTCCTTCGCCTGCTCAATAGAAAATCCTGCAAGGGAACGTTAGAGTACTCTGCTATGTGTTTCTAATTTGTGTTCTTGTAATACAGGCAACTCACCAGCTTGCCCAGATGTTTTTCTGATGCTGTATTCATGGACTCTGTGAAAGCAAAAATGTTTTTTTATGTAGTAAAGTGCAACATCCATTGGTGTAATTGCGACCCTGTTGTAGTGTTTGGTCAAACCTCCAGCTCCTCCTCCTCCACATAGTCTGCCTTCTCAACAGACATAGGAGGCATGTAGTTTTTTGAGTCCCTGCCTCCTTTGTAACTTCCCTTGCCCTTATCTGTTCATCCCTGTACTGTCCATATTCCTCCACCTAGTGCAGTGATGGCTAACCTATGACACGCGTGTCAGAGGTGACACGCCGAGACGTTTTTGCTGACACGCGCAGCGTTTCATGGACTATCGGGAATTTTTTTTTTTTAATTGGCTGTGCCGAGCCTTTTTTTTTTTTTCAGCTGCGCCGACCCTTTAAAATTTGTTTTTTAGTATCCCCCCACCCTCTGGACCCCTCCACCCCCCAGTGCCTCCCGGCGCAGCGATAGGCAGGGCTGTGGTGAGACTCACGTCACCACCGCCCGAAGAAAAAGATCGCGTTTAAACGCGCTGATGCTCCTCCTCCTTCCTGCCTGTGCGGCCCCGGAAGTAAACATTGCCGGAGCCGCGTGGGCAGGAAGGAGGAGAAGCATCAGTGCGTGCAGAAGAGGAGCAGCACTTGTGCTTACGGGCCGCCGCAAATTCCAAGTCGCAGCGGCCCGAGAAGAGGAAGAGGCCCGGTAGCAGGGTCGCTGCGTCCCGAGAAGATTAGGGCCGCTGCAGAGCCCATCCTGTGGCGACCCGCGAAGAGGAGGCCCAGAGGTGAGAGAGAGGATGAGGGTCTGTAGAGGGTGTGTGTGTGTATGCGTGTATGAGATGAGTTGAGAGACTGTGTTTGAGAGTGAGGACCTGAATGTTTGCAGAGACAGCATGTGCTTGAGCAAGACAGCTTGTGGGAGTGAGAGAGAGCCTGTGTGTGAGAGTCAGACAGCATGAGCCAGTGAGAGACTGTGTGCATGAATGATTGTATGAGAGAGAGCATGTGACAGTGAGAGCCTATGCTTGAGCAAGACAGCATGTGGGAGTGAGAGAGAGCCTGGGTGTGTGAGAGAGAGAAATGCATGTGAGAATGAGAACCTGACTGTGTGTTTGAGGGAAGAAGATGGAGAGAAAAGAAACAGAAAAAAACCCATAAAAGGAATTGGCAAAAAAAACAAGAAAGGGAAGGTGGAAAAAAAAAAAGCCCGTGACCAACCAATTAGAAAACTAAAATCAGACAGCAAAGGCAAAAAAAAAAAAAAAAAATACTTTTTAGTGATTGGCACATGTAATCTTTGGAAACGTGCAAGAATAGCACTTTATGGATCTCACAATGTACGAGATCAGCATGGAGAAAGTGGAAGCCCACGGGGCCTGCACCGAGGAGGCAGCAGAATGGGCTTCAGTGTCAGTAGCAGCAATCGGCACCTCCCCAATGGCCATGTGGCAGTAGTGACAGTGGCAGCAGAGGAATGAGAGAGGTTCCGAGGTTGCTGGCAAAAGAGAGGGGGGTCTGCCTTTAGTGTGTGCATGTGTATGAATGGGACTCTGCCTGGGGGTGTGTGTGTGTGAATGCATGGGTGCCTGCCTGGGGGTCTGTGTATGTGAGAATGAATGTGTGTGTGCATGCCTGGGGGATGGGGAGAGAGTGGTGTGAAAATGAATGGGAGCCAATAAAAGAAACTGAAGTGTACGAAATACCAACCTTCAATTGAAGATTTAGCCAATGAAATTCAGCAACAAAAGAGTCACTAAGCAGGTAAGGTAAAGAATTATTTGTTTTTGCTTTATTAATAAATACAGTACATATATTAAAATTATAACTTTTTGTTATTAATTAGAGCTACAAATATCACATAATTATGGATTTTTCTAGAAGCGACACACCACCCGAATTATGCTCGGTTTTTTTATGAATTTTGACACACTGAGTGCAAAAGGTTGGCCATCTCTGACCTAGTGTTTAATGGGCCTAATCTGAGCTATGTGAAATTCCTTCTCCACCCCTCTGGCCTGCATGCTCTGCCTCTACCCTTTTCCCACTGCTACTTCCTTCGTTTTTGTCTTTTCCTGCTAGTGTCTACTCTCCTCCCAATACTATCATCCCTTCACTCTCCTTCCCACTAGACCTATACACACCTTACATGCATTTACACGGTTGCTTGGCCCCTTCCATGCTCCATTTTCTGAGCAACCATATCCTCACATTCTGTTCTTTTTAAACCCTTACTGACACATGAGCCTGATGGACAGAAATGCTCACTTTTTTATCTACAGAGCTGGAACAATGGACAAAGAAATGAGAGGTAATACACAAAACAATATAATATAGACATCTGTTTTTCCTTCCCAGCCTTTGCTCTCCTTAACTTCTGGAGTTTATTTTCTCTCCCACTCCCTTCAGCACTGACAAACAGACCCTTCTGCTTGTCTTTCTTTTGAATAGCAGTCATAAGCCGTTTTGCATTCAGGTAGTAGTAGCATGTTGATAATACACTTTTTGTGATGACATACATGTTAATTGCTCATGTGTGCTATGGACTCTACATTTTAGTGGGTGCACTAAAAAACTTAGCATATCATCAATAAAGAGCCATTTTAGCATGCATCCTATAATTGTTAGCACAACATTCTGTAGAGAGGCTTTTAAATGTTGATGAATTCATGATAAACTACCTACGCCACCATTATAGACAAGCAAATTAACTCTTAGAAGTGAGCTGGGCATGAACAAACTTTGTTGTTAGAAAGAAGGCTTTGTTTAAACAAACCCTGAATGCTATATAAGTACCTTACAGCTTATGTGGCACATGATTGTTTTCACCTAGTTTTTTTTCAATAAAGGAGTATGTTACATAAGATTCAATGCTTAGTTTGAGAAGATTTCAGTTCATTAGGAGGAAAGGGTTCTGTGTACTGAGAGATGTCAAAGTTATCCAATATGTTGAAAATTAAGATAGGCCTATGTACTTCTGTAACTATTTCTAAACTATAAAGGATGAAATTCCAGAGATTACTGATATTACTTGGCATTTATGGCCTGATTTGCTAAAGGTTTTTCCTATTCTGCATCTATGGAAAACAACCTTTGTACATCAGGCCCTTAATTTGTTGAAATTCTAAATTGTAGGTACTACCTCAAGGAATTTGCTCTGGAGAGCTGGTTGAAGCTTGCTGTCAGTCACTACTCCAGTAATTGCCCAAATGCGTTTGGTTTGAAGTAGAGCCTATAGCCCCACATATTTGTTGGGTTGGCCCTCCTGTCACTCAGGGTCTGCTCCACACTCAAAATTATTTTTATATTCCTGTTGGCTGCAGGTAAAGACAATAAGCATGCTTTTTGGCTTCTGGTTCTACAGAAGGAAAATGAGCTTTCCATATTGCCAAGACACACAGAACCAGTTGCTAATGGGGAAATGAAACTGAGAATGAAAGACTGAAAGACATAAAGAGGAGTGAACTGGAGTTTAAGTGGCTTTGAGATGAAGAAATGTAGAACAGGATGAGAATAGCCAGCACCATGAAGCTCAAATAGCATCAGTGGAGCCACTGTAGTTCCCCTGACTCTTTTCTGAAAAAATAGAGCTAGTTGGCAACCCTAAGCCATATGGATGGGAGATGCTCAGCATGTACTAGCAGCACCACTCTACTGCCAGGAGAGGGGAAGAAAGAAACAGAGGAGAACAAGAATGAAAGAAAGGTAGGCTATGAACAATGAAGGAAATCATTGCTAATGTTGCCAAATAGATCTTTTATATGGGATTGTGACCCCTGAGTTGGAAGGAGAGAAAGGAAAGCTGAGAGAGATGGGTGAATGGGAGAAAGAAGAGTAAGGTGGAGTGAGAGAAGGCGAGTGAAAAAGGAGCACTAGAGTGGGACAATAGAAGGAACATGGGTCAGAAAGATGGGGGATGGAAAAGTGAGGGAGAAAAAATAATTTGTTATAGAGCAGGATTGTTCAACCTTTTAGTGTGAGAGACTGCACTGCAATTTTTCGTCATCGCTGATGAGAAATATTTTGAAATTTTGTGGCAATTCTACAGCTCATTGGCAAACATTTCCCTGTTTATGCATAATTATGCACTATATACTATATTATAAAAATAAAGTTGTTTTCCAGCCTTGCTTTTGTGCCTATAATTTTTTTTTTGTTTTGAGCAGGGAAAAGGATCTTAACTATCAACATAGGGAAGGGATCTCAATGAAAGGAGAGAAGACAGGGATGGGGAGAAGAGAAGGAGCATGAATGTGAGATGGGGGGGGGGGGTCTGGAATGGAGAAAAGGAAAGAGGAAAGATCTGGGATCAGGAATTGGGGGAGGGGAGGTTCCAAGATTTGATGGGGTGTGTGTGTTTGGGGGGGGGGGGGGAGAGATAGAAAGAGGAGTAAGAAAATGGAAGGGAGATTCCAAGATCTGGCGGAAAAGATTTTGGGATCAAGGGAGAGGGATCCAGATTCTGGTTCGGCTCCCCCTCAAATCCCCATCCCCTCTGCAACATCTCATCACCAACTACATCGCCCCCCCCCCAATCTTGCATGCCTACTCTCTCACACACACTCTCCTTCCAGTCTTTCCCCTCTCTCACCCTCCACCCTCTTACCCCTCCCCCCATATTACCAAGGGAGTATTAGATGCCCTTTTTGAACCTCAAGCCATGCACCCCCTCCCCCACACTGGAAGAGAAGAGCTGGCACTGACCGTAACTGTCAATGTGTCTGCTATGACATGTTCAGTTCTGCGTTCGTCAGATAACATACCTCACCATGCATGGTTCCCCCATAGCAATTGCAGGCAAAAAACACACCAACCCTTAAAACATTATTACAACCCTGGCATGCATCACCGTCATGCACAACTAGAAAGACAACAACCAGATCCCTGCTTGAAATACAACCTACTGTGCATTCACCAGCCTTATCACCACACTGTCTCAGACTAGACATGTTCACCCTTCCCATCAAATTATCAGTCATCTGACATACCCCACAGTTCCCTTTTCAGTCTTTCTGTTACCAGGACAGGTAAACATGTTAACATGGAGATTTATCAAGCCGCGCAATTTTTTTGTGAGGGAAAAGTGATCCTGCGATAGTTTGCCTCTTCCCTTCAAAATATTGCTGCGTTTATGGTGTGTGATTATTTTTTTTTTTTATAGTGGGACAGTTGCGAGACAAAAAAAAACCCCACACTCTGAAACAGGGCCTATTTCTGTGATGGCAGCCCACCTCCGCTAAAGTCTCAATCGCATTAAAGGGCCCAAGGTCCTAAAATAACTCTCCCCCCCCCCCTTCCCAAACCTCTCAAATCATGTTCAGGGTTCTGTGGAGACCCCTGCCCAACCCCCAACAGAAAAAAAAACATTCTTTAAACAATGTGGTGACGGCCTGCCCCTTTCCCTAGCCCCTCCTCTGGTATCAATAAGTACCCCACAAAGTACTTAAAAGTCGCCCCCATCCCCTCTACCTTTCTAAAAGATTGGTGGTGGCTAGTGGGGGCCCAGAATGCTCCCTTGCTCCAGACCTGATCGCCTCTGTCTTCTCCCTATCATATGATAGGGGCAAAGTTCGGGACCAGACCTAGGCACATGATAAGGGCAAGGTCAGGTTGATACCATTTTAAAAAGAGCAAGGGGGCCTCCAGGCTCCCACTAGGCACCACCGTTCTTTTAGAAAGGTGGAGGTCAGGGGGCCACTCCAGACCACCAGGTATTTTTTGTATGGGGGGGGGGGAAGACGACCCCAGGGATTGTTCACTATTCGGAACTGAAGGAGGGGATGGGAGCTGCTGGGTTTTTTTTGTTTGTTTTTTTAAAGGAGGTGGAAGTAATTGCGGGGGGATTAAGGAAGGGGGAGGGCCTTCGCTGTGCAGTTTAAAGAATTTTTGTTTTTCTGCTGAGGGTCACCACCGCCTCTGCAGTCAGCGGGCAGAGGTATCCCCAGACCCCGAGCATGATTTTAGAGGTATGTTTGTGTGGGGGGATGTTTTGGGCTACTTGACCTTTTAAAAGTACCCTGCCGGGACTACCAGGGACCTTTGATAACATCCCGAAGCGCCTGGAAAATAACTACACTTCCCTCAAACACAAAAAAATAACGAGGCTGACATCTTTCAAAGTCAACGGCGTTATTTACATCAAATTGCCCATGCATAAGCTGCTTTGCATGCATTAGGCAATTTTAGGCATACAAAGCCTTTTATTTCCATAGGGGAGGAATACATTGAAGATATTGAGTGATATAGCTTCTTATCTCCCTAATAGTGAGATAATTTCAACAATCATCTAGAAACAAGTCTCATCATTCACTACATCAACTTAATCAACAATAAACACTTCATACACTCGCCATCACCTTCACAAATCAACCAATCCCAAACAAACCTACGATTCCACTTAGTTCCATATTAATGCCCCTGTTCCTCTTGTCATTTTTGACAGACTTTACACTAATATTCAATAATATCAAAATAAAATAACACATTGTAAAACCAAAACACATAAACAAACACCAGCAAACAGGCAAAACACATAGGGGTAGATCTTTAAAAAATACGCAATCACGTACTTTTGTTCGCGCACCAGGCGCGAACAAAAGTACGCTGGATTTTATAAGATATGCACGTAGCCACGCGTATCTTATAAAATCCGGGGTCGGCGCGCGCAAGGGGGTGCACATTTGTGCAACCTGCGCGCGCCGAGCCCAGCGTGCGCTGCCTGTTCCCTCCGAGGCCGCTCCGATTTCGGAGCGGCCTCGGAGGGAACTTTCCTTCGCCCTCCCTCCACCTACCCCCCCCTACCTTTGTCGGCAAAGTTACGCCTGCCGGCCGGCAGCCCTGCTCCATCCTCCGGTCCCGGGGGCTGGTCCGGAGGCCTCGACCACGCCCCCGGGCCCGCCCCCGAAATGCCGCGGCACACCCCCGAAACGCCGGGTCGTTTCAGGAACGCCCCCGGACACGCCCCCTCCCGTCCCTTTTCGAAAGCCCCGGGACTTACGCGCGCCGGCGTGCGCAGGCCTTTTAAAATCCACCCCATAGAATGTAGTTCAGCTTCTCAAAAGAGCCAAGCAGCAGCAGCTCTGGCACATCACATTCTCCTTTGACCATTATAGCTCCATCCCACCATATCTCCTTCCACCTACACAGCATCTCCATCTCTCTCTCTCCCTCCCCATCAGTAACAGAATCCTCTTGTCTCCTTCCCCAGCACACAGATTCCCTCTCTCCCTTTCCACCACTGTAGCATCTCCCCTCTCTCTTTTTCCAGCCCCATTAGCCCTTCTCTCCCACTCCCCAAACACCCCCAGCCTCTCCTCTTGTCCCTCCCCCCCCGAGCCCCAGCAGAATCTCTCTCTCTCTTTACCACCCCCCAGTCCTAGGAATCCCTCTTGCCCCCCTACCCTCAGCAGCACCAGCAGTCCATTCTTCCAGCCACTGGAGACCCCCTTCTCTCTTCCCCTTCAAGGAGCTGCAAGCGGCCTGCTTTCCTCTTTCTCTTGGCGGCCGTCTCAGCATTGGCCATGCAGAGACACTATTGGCTCAGCAGGGAGAAGCTCTTCAGCTACATGGCGTGAAGTTGTAAGCCAACGCTGCAGCCAAAGACTGCCCACCAATGCCACAGAAACATTTTTAAAACTTGCAGGAAAGCTGTGCTAATCTCATTTCATTTTTTTCATTTATAAAATTTATTAATCGCCTAACACTGTTAGGCCTAGGCGATATACAAAATACACACACATAATAGAAGCAACACAAACAAAGTACATATACAAACAAAATAGTTTCATAGAAACTAAATAATAAAATTTAAAAAAAAACCAAAAAAAACCAACTTATCTAATTTTCATAACCATACGCATTGACTTGTTCAAGTATTTCCTTTAACAATTGTACACACGATTGAGCAAAAATTCCTTGAAAGCAATTTTAAATTTCTTGACATCTTCAATGGATCGAAGATCAAATGGAATCATGTTCCAGCAATTAGGTGCCGCTATGGAAAAGGCTGTTTCTCTTGTACTATATAAATGGGCTAATCTCACAGAAGGAACCTCAAGTAAATTTAGTTGTGAAGACCTAAGTGTTCTGGTTGGCTTATGGATCCGAAGTAAAGCATTAAACCAAAAATCAGAAGATGAAACACGCAGTTTAAAAACTGTCATTCCTATCTTGAAAAATATACGCTCCAACATAGGGAGCCACTGAAGTCTACATAGAATTGGAGTAATTCGGTCAGAACGCTTAGAAGATGACAATCTCATGATCATTGAGATTAGCATTAGAGATGTGAATCGTGTCCTCGATCGTCTTAACGATCGATTTCGGCTGGGAGGGGGAGGGAATCGTATTGTTGCCGTTTGTGTGTGTAAAGCAGTGGCGTAGCCAGAAATGAATTTTTGGCTGGGCCCAAGGTTAACATGGGTGGGCACTAAAAGTCTGAGCCATGGAATTCATATTCTTATTGATAAATACTTTCACACACACACACACCTGACAATAGATTTCTAAATAATCTGCTACAGCTGTTATACTTTTAATATTTTAAACTCAATTACTTCAAGCAGCTACCAATGCTAAACCTAATATATAGTTATGAAAGCATTTCAATTATACTTAAAGAGATCTCAAGTGGCAGTATCTCATAACTCACAAAGAACCATATACTAGTCTACTATAAAGACAGATATCTCATCATACATCACAGTATTCTGTGAGATGTTTTAAAACCCTCTGGAATGTTGTACCAAAATATTTCTACTTGAAAAAAGCTCAGAAAGGCAATGTACTTTTAAGATGGAACTAGGTTCAAACTAATTACAAATTCAATGATGAAGGAACCCTCTTTCCTATTTTCTTAAACTTATCAAACGCAGTAATTCATGACCATCATAATAGGCATCATTGTGTGGTAAAGTATACCTTTGTTACTCTGCCTTATGCTTAATCATAGGTCAGTACATATTTTTAAGTGTTTTTGTTGCTTAATTCACCCCAGTGATATACTCCAAATTTCTAGCAATAATCTTGTTACATCAATTTGAGGTTACTTATGTTGAAAATTATGAACCAAACTTATCTGGATAATACGATGTTATTACTTCTTCTTAACCACCATCGACTTTGAGCTTGATGCCACGCCAAGATACGCCATGCTGTGGAATATATTACGCCCTTGAAGGAGGACTCGATGCTAGTCCGAAACATTGTGCAATGTCGGGCATAGAACAGCAATATAGTGAATTCTCATATTGCTGACAATTTGAGGGCATCAAGCTCAAAGTCGATGATGGTTAAGAAGAAGTAATAACATTGTATTATCCAGATAAGTTTGGTTCATAATTTTCAACAAAAGTAACCTTGAATTGATGTAACACAAGATTATTGCTAGAAATTTGGAGTATATCACTGGGGTGAATTAAGCAACAAAAACACTTAAAAATATGGACTGACCTATGATTAAGCATAAGGCAGAGTGACAAAGGTATACTTTACCACACAATGATGCCTATTATGATGGTCATGAATTACTGCGTTTGATAAGTTTAAGAAAATAGGAAAGAGAGTTCCTTCATCATTGAATTTGTACCAAAATATTTACCATAATTGAGCAAATGCCTTATTAATCTGTATCAATAAAACAGATAAATATCTTTGAAGATTTCTTTTCCTTTCCTATGGCTCAACTATTTAGTTTTAGTCTTCCTCTGATGCTGACATTTGCTGAATCGAGTCCAGGGGCTTCTGACATTCATCCCCATTTCTTTACAAAGGAAGAACAGAAAAAAAGACTGTTCTGGATAAAGAGATGTCTTGAAGACATCTGCATCCACAAATAAGATTGATACAATTGCCTACATGCTAGTAAAATACCTCACCTCAGGCACACACACAGAACCGACCTTCACCAAAGTACAGAAAGACCACACATTATAAATATGGAGATAGAAACTGGAATGGAAAACCAAAAAAAGCCACTCTGCATGCAGTGCAAACCTGGAGGAATGGAAAGAGAAATATAGCACCTAACAGTCCCAGGATCTGCAATAATGCACACAAACTAAGCCGCACAAAGTTACACCTGCATTATGGAACATATAACAACCCTATCTATGAAAAGGCAACACTACAAATATTAAATCAGGTCCTAAACACTAATACACCTCCTATTAGGAAAACAGAACAAGCCAAGCTGCTATAGAGCCCCACACAGAAATAACTGTAAAACTATATTAATAAATGTTTCAAAACAGCTGATGAACAGAATAACATCCAACAAAACTCATAAAAATTATTAAACATTGTCCAAATATCAATAAAATATTTCAAAACAGCAGACACATCACATAATACTCAATAATTAAAATGGCAGTCAATCAAGAAAAATAAACTTAAAATGCCACTTTTACTTACCATCTCCAGCAACTCTCCTGCTCCTTTCCCTTGAAAGCACATACCAGGAGCAGCAGCTCTGTCTCTCACACACACACACCCCAGTCACCTCCCTGCCCAGTCTCTGTCTCACACACACCCGAGTCACACCCCAAACACACCCCAGTCACCCTCCCTGCCCAGTCTCTGTTTCACACACACCCCAGTCACCTCCCTGCCCTGCATTTCCAGCTTGGCTTGAACACTGCCACTCCTCCCACCCTGATGACCCCCTTCTTCCTGCCCCACCAGCCAATCAGAGGCTTCCTCCTTCCACTGGCAGGAAGAAGGCTTCCGATTGGCCCGAGGGGGCAGGTAGAAGGGAGGAGGTTTCCTATTGGCCCACGGGGGCAGGAAGAAGGGAGGTTTCCCATTGGCCCACGGGGGCAGGAAGAAGATAGGAGGTTTCCCATTGGCCCGCGGGGGCAGGAAGAATGTAAAGGGAAGTATTACTGGGACTGTGGGACACCGGGAGCCGCAACACACCAGCTGATTTTATTTTTTTTTCTCCCTTGGGTGCCTGCTGATGCTGCCTGCTTTTATTGGCTGCAGTGTCTTGCAAAGAAATTTGGGTGGGCCTGAATGGAAAGTGGGTGGGCCACTGCCCACCCAGGCCCACCCGTAGCTACGCCACTGGTGTAAAGTATCGTCATAATCGTTAAAATCGTGAGCCGGCACACTAAAACCCCCTAAAACCCACCCCCGACGCTTTAAATTAAATCCCCCCCCCCAAATGCCTTAAATTACCTGGTGGTCCAGCGGCACACTAAAACCCCCTAAAACCCACCCCCGACCCTTTAAATTAAATCCCCCACCCTCCCGAACCCCCCCCCCAAATGCATTAAATTACCTGGGAGTCCTCCGTAGCGGCGGTCCGTGGCTAAATCGGGGGAAGGGGGAGAGCACGAAAACTGGCACACTAGATCGTGAGTTCTTCAGCCGGCGCCATTTTTCAAAATGGCCGCCGCAAAATGGCGGCGGCCAGAGACGAAAACAATTCGACGCAAGAGGTCGTTCCGGACCCCCGCTGGACTTTTGGCAAGTCTTGTGGGGGTCAGGAGGCCCCCCCAAGCTGGCCAAAAGTTCCTGGAGGTCCAGCGGGGGTCAAGGAGCGATTTCCTGCCGCAAATCGTTTTCCGTACGGAAAATGGCGCCGGCCATACGCGTATGGCCGGCGCCATTGTCCGTACCAAGCCATTGACCCCCCCAAGCTGGCCAAAAGTTCCTTTTGGGCCGAACGAGCGTTCCGGCGCGAACCCGCGGGGAATCACGTGACGCCGCGTCACTCCGACGTGGCGCCGACGTCACGTGCTCCTCGGAAAGGCTTTCAGAAATGGCGTCCTCACTCCTCGCTGGATCACCAGGGAGTTGTGGTAAGTCTTTGGGGGGGGGGGATTAAGGAAGGTGAGGGGTTTAAATATGGTTTCTTGTTTCTCTCTTTGAATTGTAGGAAGAGTGGGTTATAAAAGATTTTAAATAAATAGTCTGGCAGTAGGGAGATTCATTAAATTAGCCTTTCATCTCCCCATCTCTCCTCTTCATTACCCATCTTCGCCCTCCATCTTACCCTCTGTGGGTATCACCTCACTCCAGTCTTCTCCTATCTAAGCACCTTTCCTCTAACAGCAACCTTCTCTGTGGCTCTCACCCATCATCATTCCTGCTCTGACATTCTCTTGAAGTCCTCCCATTCATCCCCTCTTATGCTTTCTCACCATGACTTTCTCTCTGGTTCTCTTACCAAAGCCGCCCTCCCCCCCCCCCCCCCCCCATCTTATCCTATCTCATTCTCTCTTCCATCAGCCCTCTGACTTTCTCTAGTCAACTTATCTAATTCCTTCTCATACTCACCATCCCCTCCCCCCACACCCCTTTCTGTCTCTCTGTTCTCCCCCTTCCATTGCATCCTTGGTGGTCTCTTACCCCCCCCCCCCCCCCCCCCACACACACACACACCCATCACCGCTTTTCTAGCCCTCCTCTTTCTCATCAATCTTCTCTGGCTTTCTTGCCTTCTATCTCCCCTTCTATGGTTCTTTCTCATCCTCCTCCACCCTTTCTTAGTTTTTCCCCCTCATCTCCCTTCTGTTGTTCTCTCACACACTATTTTTTCAGAACTTCTCACAAATTTCCACAGAATATATGAGAGCAGCAGTGGCAGCATGAGGTCAAAGGGCTTGTGTTGCCTGTACCAAGGTGCTCGGTCTCCTCTTCCATGCCACCAACAAGAACACACTGTGACTTATGGAGGAGAAATAGGAGGTAAGGCGCCAAGAGGATATTTGAAGTACTTTTATTTAGCCCGCACTGCCACCGCAGCTCTCTTCTGACTCACAATCCTCCCGCAGTCTTAGGTAGTTGGCGGAATAAGTTCCCCACCGGGCCTCCCACTCCCACAGTCTTCAGCTAGTGAGATGAATGCTGCAAGCTACATAGGCTTCCTGCTCCCACAATCTTTGTTGTCTGGCAAAATGGGATCTGCCAGTCATTTGAAAAGATAAAAATGTAACACATTAGAGATCTGCACTGTGTGGTGAACCTCCAACTTTCCCTGCACCCATGCGTTGTTAATAGACTGGAACTCTTGTCTCTGAGCAGTGGAATTTGGAAGGAAGGTAAGGCTTTTTGCTGCTGATCTGCTCTGCTCTCAGTTCTCTGGCTCAGTATATGGAGACCTTGAGTATGTGTTTGGGGAGGGGGGGGGGGAGAAGGGGGTTAATTTAGAGATAATTCTTTGAAGGCCTTGACCACATTCCATTGTCTGAAACAGAAGCATCACTCTGCATTTTTTAGCAGTCTCACAAGGTCTTCTTGCAATTTAACACAATCTGCTTGTGATTTAACTACTCTGAACAATTTTGTATCATCTGCAAATTTGACTACCTCACTCGTCGTATTTCTTTCCAGATCATTTATAAATATATTGAAAAGTAAGGGTCCTAATACAGATACCTGAGGCACTACACTGCCCACTCCCTTCCACTGAGAAAATTGTCCATTTAATCCTACTCTCTGTTTCCTGTCTTTTAGTCAGTTTGTAATCCACGAAAGGACATTGCCACCTATCCCATGACTTTTTACTTTTCCTAGAAGCCTCTCATGAGGAACTTTGTCGAACGCCTTTTGAAAATCCAAGTTCAATACATCTACTGGTTCGCCTTTATCCACATGTTTATTAACTCCTTCAAAAAAGTGAAGCAGATTTGTGAGGCAAGACTTGCCTTGGGTAAAGCCATGCTGACTTTATTCCATTAAACTATGTCTTTCTATATGTTCTGTGATTTTGATGCTTAGAACACTTTCCACTATTTTTCCTGGCACTGAAGTCAGGCTAATTGTTCTGTAGTTTCCCGGATCGCCCCTGGAGCCCTTTTTAAATATTGGGGTTTCATTAGATATCCTCCAGTCTTCAGGTACAATGGATGATTTTAATGATGTTACAAATTTCTATTAATAGGTCTGAAATTACATTTTTTATTTCCTTCAGAACTCTGGGGTGTATACCATCTGGTCCAGGTGATTTACTACTCTTCAGTTTGTCAATCAGGCCTACCACATCTTCTAGGTTCACCGTGATTTGGTTCAGTCCATCTGAATCATTACCCATGAAAACCTTCTCCGGTACGGGTACCTCCCCAACATCCTCTTCAGTAAACACCGAAGCAAAAAAATCATTTAATCTTTCCGCGATGGCCTTATCTTCTTTAAGTGCACCTTTAGCCCCTCGATCATCTAACGGTCCAACTGATTCCCTCACAGGCTTTCTGCTTCGGATATATTTAAAAATGTTTTTACTGTGAGTTTTTGCCTCTACGGCCAACTTCTTTTCAAATTCTCTCTTAGCCTGCCTTATCAATGTCTTACATTTAACTTGCCAATGCTTATGCATTATCCTATTTTCTTCTGTTGGATCATTCTTCTAATTTTTGAATGAAGATCTTTTGGCTAAAATAGCTTCTTTCACCTCTCCTTTTAACCATGCCGGTAATCGTTTTGCCTTCTTTCCACCTTTCTTAAGGTGTGGAATACATCTGTCCATCTCACCATCTTGACCAGGTGGATGGTAGTATACTCCTATCACTATAGTCTTCCTCGACACACAAGGGATTTCTACCCATAAAGATTCGATTGTGCATTTAGTCTCATGCAGGATGTTTATCCTGTTGGACTCTATGCCATCCCGGACATAAAGCACTACACCGCCTCCCGGGTGCTCCTCTGTCATTGCGATATAATTTGTACCCCGATATAATTTGTACCCCGGTATAGCACTGTCCATTGGTTGTCCTCCTTCCACCATGTCTCTGAGATGCCAATTAAGGGGTAGATATTCAAACCGCGCGATTTGGCGTACTTTTGCTGGCGCATCAGGCGCAAGCAAAAGTACGCGGGATTTTAGTAGATACGCGCGTAGCCGCGCAAATCCTGGATCGGCGCGTGCAAGGCTATCGATTCCGTATAGCCAGCGCGTGCCGAGCCGCGCAGCCTACCCCCGTTCCCTCCGAGGCCGCTCCGAAATCGGAGCGGCCTCGGAGGGAATCCTCTAACGCCCTCCCCTCACCTTCCCCTCCCTTCCTCTACCTAACCCACCCCCCCGGCCCTGTCTAAACCCCCCCTACCTTTGTTGGGGGTTTTACGCCTCCCAGAGGGAGAAGTAAATCCCCGCGCGCCAGCGGGCTGCTGGCGCGCCGAGTCGCGACCCGGGTGCGGATCCGGAGGGCACGGCCACGCCCCCGGACCGCCCCGGGCCATAACCACGCCCCCGGGCTCGCCCCCAAAACGCTGCGCGGATCGGGCCCGCCCCCGACACGCCCCCTCGGAAAACCCCGGGACTTACGAGAGTCCCGGGGTCTGCGCACGCCGGTAGGCCTATTGAACATAGGCGCACCGGCGCGCAGGGCCCTGCTCGCCTAAATCCGCCCGGATTTAGGCGAGCAGGGCTCTGAAAATCCGCCCCTAAGTCTATGTCATCATTCACTGCTATACATTCTAATTCTCCCATCTTACTTCTTAGACTTCTGGCATTAGCATAAAAACATTTCAAAGTGTGTTTTTTGTTTGTGTTTTCATTCTGCTTTTTAATTGATTGGGATAAGTTAGAATTTTTTTTAGCTCAGGTGAGTTTTTAGTTACAGGCTCTTGGACTACTTTTCTTATTATTGGAACCTCACTGTAGGGATGTCCTAACTCTAATGCATCATTAGTATCCTTTGAAGATAGCTCTCTCCGAACCATGCGCTGCTGAGCAACTGTCAGCTTTCCCTTTTGTTCTAGTTTAAAAACTGCTCTATCTCCTTTTTAAAGGTTAGCGCCAGCAGTCTAGTTCCACCCTGGTTAAGGTGGAGCCCATCCCTTCGGAAGAGACTCCCCTTCCCCAAAAGGTTCCCCAGTTCCTTACAAAACTGAATCCCTCTTCCTTGCACCATCATCTCATCCATGCATTGAGACTCCAGAGCCATGCCTGCCTCTAGGGACCTGCGCGTGGAACAGGGAGCATTTCAGAGAATGCTACCCTGGAAGTTCTGGATTTAAGCTTTCTACCTAAGAGCCTAAATTTGGCTTCCAGAACCTCCCTCCCACATTTTCCTATATCGTTGGTGCCCACATGTACCATGACAGCCGGCTCCTCCCCAGCACTGTCTAAAATCCTATCTAGGTGACGTAGTGAGGTCCGCAACCTTCGCACCAGGTAGGCATGTTACCAGGCGATCCTCACACTCACCAACCACCCAGCTGTCTACATTCCTAATAATCAAATCACCAACTATGACGGCCGACCTAACTCTTCCCTCCTGGGCAGAAGGCCTTGGGGAGATATCCTCGGTGCGAAAGGACAATGCACCACCTGGAGAGCAGGTCCTTACTACAGGATCCTTTCCTGCTGCACTAGGTTGATGCTCTCCAATCACGAGACCTTCTTCCTCCAAGGCAGCACCAGGGCTGCCAGTCTGAAGTTGGGACTTGGCTACTATGTCCCTGAAGGTCTTATCTATATACCTCTCTGTCTGCCTCAGCATCCTCCAGGTCTGCCACTCTAGCCTCCAGAGATCGGATTCGTTCTCTGAGAGCCAAGAGCTCTTTGCATCGCATGCACATGTACAACTTCTCACCAGCGGGTAAAAAATCACACATGTGACACTCGATGCAAAAGACTGGGAAGTCCCCCTCTTGCAGCTGGACTGCTGCCTTCATCTCAAATTTGTTCAGTTGCTACTTAGGATTTAAGTTGCTATGGGAGCAGGAATGCATCTAATTAATGTCCTTTAAAAGTATTAGTGAATTCAGTATATGTCTGGCAGTGGCCTACAGGGAACTGATCAAACTCTCAATAAAGTGGGTGGGTGATGGGTGGGAGGGTAGGGAAATACAAACAGTCTAACTTCAGTTAGTCAGCCAGAGTGACTCACTGTTCTCTTGATTAACAAATGTTGGTACCTAATCAAACCAAATCCCACTACCTTTACAGCTTTTCAAGGTGAGTAACTGAACTGAACTTTTCAACCGTTTTACTTAGGTATACACTGCTCCTAGCTTATTTCTAGCTTCTGGCTACTTTTTTCTTTTTGTTTTTAATATACAAAGGGCCAGATTTTAAATGTCCTGTACATATAAATCCAGCCGGATTTATGCGCCGGTGCGCCTATTTTGCATAGGCTGCCGGCGCGCGCAGAGCCTCGGGACGCGCGTAAGTCCCGGGGGTTCGTAAAAGGGGCATGTCGGGGGCGTGTCAGGGGCGTTCTGGGAATGACGTGGCATTTCGGGGGCGGGCCCGGGGGCGTGGTCGAGGCCTCTGGACCAGCCCCCGGGTCGAGTGATTGCGCGCCAGCAGCCTGCTGGCGCGCGCAGATTTACGTCTGATTTCAGCAGGCGTAAATCTGCCAACAAAGGTAAGGGGGGTGTTTAGATAGGGCTGGGGGGGTGGGTTAGGTAGGGGAAGGGAGGGGAAGGGAGGGGAAGGTGGGGGGAGTGTGAAGGAAAGTTCCCTCTGAGGCCGCTCCGAAATCGGAGCAGCCTCGGAGGGAACAGGCAGCGCGCGCTGGGCTCGGTGTGCGCAGGTTGCACAAATGTGCACCCCCTTGCACGCGCCGACCCCGGATTTTATAAGTTACGTGCGGCTACGCGCGTATCTTATAAAATCCAGCTTACTTTTGTTCGCGCCTGGTGCGCGAACAAAAGTACGCGCTTGCGCAAAATTATAAAATCTATCCCAAACACTATAACATCTGCTTACTAGCTGCCTTAGAGACTGACTATTTGAAAATACAAACAGTCTAACTTCTGTTTATTCACTGCCTTACTGACTATTAAAAGCACAAGCACACAAATACACTAAATAATATTCCCAAATAGTTAACTTTGCTCCAATACTTTTAAAATAAAACATGTCCCAAGCAAAAATTTACTGATTCCTTTCAGCCACCAGCAAGGTGATCCTCTCCTCTCAGTGCTTCCATTGTATTTGCCATTCCTTTCTTAATAATTTCCTAAAATTCTGTTTGCTTTTTTGACCACCGCTGCACAATAAGCTGAGAATTTCAAGGTATTATCCATGATGAAATCTAAATCTTTTTCCTGGGTGGTGACTCCTAATATGAAACCTAACATTGTGTAACTACAGTTTGGATTATTTTTCCTATGTGCAACAGTTTGCATTTGTCCACATTAAATTTCATTTTCCATTTGAATATCCAGTCTTGCAAGCTCCTCTTGCACTTTCTCACAATTCACTTTGTGATTTAACAACTTGTCTTTCATGAGAGGCTTTGTCAAATACATTCAGAAAATCCAGAAAGACTACAACCACTGGCTCATCATTATCCATATGTTTATGAATCCCGTCCAAAAATGTAGCAGATTGGTGAGGCAAGATTTCCCTTGTCTAAATCCAAATTGGTTGTGTCCCCTTAAGCCATGTCTGTCTATATGTTCAGTAACTTTGTTCTTTATTTTCTATGATTTTTCCATGCTCTGACGTCAGGCTCGCTGGTCTAAAGTTTTCCTGATCATCCCTGAAGCCCTTTTTAAAGACTGGTACTATATTGGCTATCTACCAGTCTTCACGTACATACAATAGATGATTTTAATGATAGGTTACACATTACTAGCAATAGGTCTGCAATTTCATTTTTTGAAGAATCCAGTAGTAGTAGTATACAGTGATTAGCGATATACACTAGGGTTGTTCCTGGCCCTCCCATCTGTTCTCTAATTCCCACAGTGGCTGTGAAAGAAGCACAGCTCCACAGCAGAGCAGGTACATGCTGCTTTACAAAACATTGCAAAAGCTTCTTTTGGTGGGATATGCTCTGTATCATTTCTCTGTTATTTTAACAATGCCTACTATTCATCATAAAACTAGCTTACCACATAAATCAGTACTGCATAGCAAGCATAGATTAAACTGGTGAAGACTGTCTTAGCAGGGAAAGCGGCCATTTGTAGGAGAAAACCCTTTCTGTTCTGAAAGAAAAAAAAAAAGAAAGGTAAGTAAGTCTTTATTCTCTAATAGTTTTCTGATGCTTATTGTGATGAAAATTGTAACCTCTTACCAACTTCAGTATCCCTGTTTCACAAAGAAATATCAATAGCTTGTCTTTTAACAAAAGTAATACTGCTTAGTCCATAGGAAGATAATTTTATAACAGCCTGCAGGGCTGTAAAAAACTGCGTGTACTCTCAGACTTTATCAACTATTTTCAAAGAGAACATGAGTGTGGAAGTTCACATGGAAAATACTCAGGTAATTGGCCGAGTATGCATATCCTCTGCAGAGGGTGTAATGTGCACGTGTATGTATATGCGCATACTTTTTAAAATGAAAATGTTATGTGAATAAACACCAAGTCCACCCCAGCTCTGCTCAATTCATGTAAATATACATGCATGACCGGGTTACATGCATGTTTGTATGAACAATGAGCCCTGGGTTATTTTAGTACAGTTGTTTACACACATACAACTGGGTTTTTTTCACACAATGGGCTTTAAAAATTCAGTCCCATAAAGAAAAGATGCTCACCAGACTCTATGTAATACTTTAAAAAATCCACAGGGCAAATGATACTATCTACTTATCTAGTGCGTATTAGTTGAAAAATGTTAATTTGTTGTTATTGACTTACTTAAAGTAGTTCATGACATCACATACTGGTATTTCATTTGCTCATGCTCTGTGTGAGATGCCATTTAATATGTCATAGTTATTATGGACCAATGTAGAACTGCCAAGGGGGAGCAATTTTTAAGGGGGAAATTTTCAGCATGCATACATGCACATGACACATTCCCCATCTCTCTCCCAAAACATTCCAGAAAAGTACACCCACCCAAACCTGGAACAACGGACAACCTCTCCCCACAGCATCTCATACACACATCCTGGTAAACTGACACCCCCAAGCAACTTACACACACATTCATTCATTTATTACATTTATAAATCACAATCCTCTAAAAGACAAAATGATGTACAACAAAAATCAAACTTAAATCATTAAAATTTTACAAGCAAAAGTAGAAACAAAATACACAACCACAGGTTCAGTAGTACAGTAAAAATAAAATGTCCTTCCTCTAATTCTATAATTGCAGTCCAATTAACTCTCTCTACTCATCTTCACTAAAAGTTGCACAGAATAGCCATGTTTTGGTTTACTTCTGAAATAATAATCTTTGATCAACATTACTTCCAAAGAGAGATTGTTCCAAAGTTTTGGTGCTACCACCAAAAACTTCAATGCCTAGATAGTTCCCGGCCGACCTGATACACATCTGGAATAAACAACAACTCCTTTGGCCTCATTCAGTCCTTCTATATCGAGTACCATCTATTTGCGGATAATATCCAACTTTACATCAAAATTGGATCTGACCAAACTTCATCCATTACCAATCTCAACAACTGTCTTACAGCAGTAGCCCAATGGTTTAGCAAACACAAACTCAGACTAAACCCATCTAAATTAGAACTGCTCTGGCTCAGCCATCAAGGTCACCCCTACAATCGCTTCCCTCACTAATAGGTACCATCTTACATTCCAAGGGGTTCAACTCAACCAAAACCTCACAATGAACCCCATATCTCGAACATAGTAAGGTCCTCTTTCATGTATATGTATCAGATCTCCCAACTAAATAATTTCCTTGACGAAGACAATCTTGCAACTGTAATTCATACGTTAATCACCAGCTGAATCGTTTACTGCAATTCCCTATACAATGGCATCTCACAATTCAGTCTGAAGCATCTCCAGCTCCTAAAAGCACTGCTGCGAGAATTTGCTAGGTGCAAAAGCAACTGATCATATCAAATCTAGTCTACATCAACTTCACTGGCTCCCAGTAGAAAGCAGGATAAAATTTAACACGCTGTACTTTGTCTTCAAATGCTTGAATAAACAGGCCCCTGAATACTTCTCTCAGGTCTCTCCCCTTACATGCCCTCAAGCGAACTGTGGTCCTCCAAAATTACTCTTCTTTCCTCTCCACCACAGATTGCTGCCAGATTGCCCTGAATGAGAGTCTGTGCTTTCGGCTGTTACACACAAAACATGTGGAACAAAGTACCACTAACCCTCTGCCTGGAGCTATTCTACTGTTGCACAGGAGGTGGACCCTTGGGCCGAGGTGGGGTTGATGCTACCCGTAGGAGAGATCCTATAGGTCCCCACCGTTGGCAGGCAGAATGGGCTGACTGACCGAGGCCAGCTGGAGCTTCGCCAATACTAGCCCTCATTCCCCGCGGGTTGAGCCTTTGGGTCTCGGGGCCAGCTGGAGTTAGGTGGGCCTCCGTGTGTAGTCGTTGAAAAGAAGATGGAGAGATCAGTCCAGAGGCAGCAACAGTGACACTGAAGAGTCTGTACTGGACGAGGCGGAGTCCCGGAGACCTGGGCGCCAATAGGAGCCAAAGTCTGACTGGGGGTGCCCGAGCAAGAACAGGCCAAAGCCTGAGAGGCCAGGTCCAGGACAAAGACAGTGGAGGCATCGTAGAACAAGCTGAAGTCAGGGCAGGTGGCAATCAAGGAGCGGTGGCAAGGCAAGGCTGAAGTCATGTCCAGTAGAGAAACCAAAGAATGACTGAAGAGGCTCAGGAGGCAACACTCATGCAGGAATTCCCACACATACTCAGTAGGGCTCAAAGCTCAAAGCTCTACTAGCTAGAAAGACAAGTTTGTTTGATGCTGCCAGATTATGTCACCTACATGTCATGGCTAATTTGACCTATTTATCATTGGAAAATACTGTGTTACTAACCTGCATTCAACCAGGAAAAAAGCCATGAGTTAAGCTGTGCCTAGAACAGGGACGGCTCAAGGCAATCTGCTGCCTGAGGCAAGGGATGAAATAGCGCCCCCTTCCCCAAGAAGGCCAGGGAGGGGGAGCAGGGGTTGTCCCCCTTGGAATCTGGCCCTTTTGGTGATTTGTAATGCTGGGGAAGGGTGGAGGCAGTGATGGATTTAGGATTTTGCCACCCCTAGGCACTGTTGGTGCTGTCACCCTACCTACCCGCTCCCCTCCCCCCAAACAAGGGACAACAGAACAGAAGGTGTAAAGCACAATGTTCTTTGCTCTGCTCTATCTGTTCCAGGCTCACCTCCTCTCCTCATGTCCCTGGATTGACAGCAGGAGAGGTGCTGGATTAGGGAGCAGGGTTTTTCTTTGCTCCCTGCTGTGTGTTCTGGCCTCAATCCTCTTCTGTTTGCAGCACAGGATGGCTGGGTGGGGTGTGTGTGTGTTGGGTGTGTCTGTGTGCCTGTGCTGTAAAGGAACCGAGCTGTTTTTCTTTGCTCTGTCCCTTCTAGCCTTACCCTTTCCTGCTTGCTCTCTGATCTAGGAAGGGAAAGGCTGGGCGAGGAAGCAGAAGGCTGATCTCTTCTGAGTGAGATTCAGCACAGCCCAGAAGCAGCAAATCTCCCCCCAGAATTTTGCTGCCCTAGGCACAGACCTACTATGCTTATTGGCAAATCCAGGCCTGGGGGATGAGGGAAGGGAAGCAGAAGGGCAGGAGTTAGGGGTCCTAAAGAAGTGACAGATATATTATCACTGACCCTCTTTCTAGGAAGCTGGCATCCCTTCCACACTCCTGGGAACCCTACTTTATTTATATTCCGCCTTTCAGTCATTTCAAAGCGGATTCCATTCAGGTACTGTAAATACGTCCCTGTCCCTAGAAGGCGCATAATCTAAGTTTGTACCTGAGGAAATGGAGGGTAAAGTGACTTGTCCAAGGTCACAAGTAGCAGCAGTGGGATTTGAGCCCTGGCTTTCCTGGATCCAAGCCCTTTACTTCTCTACTCCTTATCGCCCATCTCCCACTCTTCCCAGCATCTGCCCCTGCGGACGTGATAGGTCAGTGAATGGTGGGAGTCCATGTGTGTGGCACACTCTCTTAGGGCCAGTGCAAGGGTATTAGATGCCCTAGACAAACCTTACAGCCTTTCATTCCCCCTTCCCTCCCCTTCCCACATAATTAAAAAATATGCATTCTTTTCCATTTAATATTTATTAACTGCTTCCCCAACGTAAAAAGGGAGATTGTATATGGAAAAGGGACATTCAAAGTACAATCTTCTGAAGTAAAAATATAATTTACAACATGTACATTATATTTACATGCACGGAAAAAAAGACACTTTCAATAATAGTAGTTTAATAGGCTTAATAAACTGCCTTTCTCATAGTAATCAAGGTGGTTTATTGAATCCCGTATGGTATTAGGCCTATGGTAAAGTGCACCTGGTGTGGACTTGGTCCACAAAAAGCCAGGAATAAACTGAACTAGAACTCCAGTATAATAAGCCTTCCATATCATAACTGCCAGCACTCAAACAGTAACAACTCTACCTCTGAAAAAGCAATACTGCAGATATTATACCAGACCCTAAACACCAGGAAAACAGATTAAAGCCTGTTGTAAATCCCTACACAGAACTATGGGCTCCAAATTTACAATGCTAGCAGAATACCTAACCTCAGTCACACATGCAGAACACAGGCAGATTCTCACCAAATATAGAATACACCATGAAGAATAAATAGAAATGTGTGCACAAAATTGAAGTGTAAACCACAACAAGCCAGGCTCTGAATATAGTGCAACAATGGAAAAACAGAATCACCATTATTCCTCATAAACAACTGAATCAGGAAATATAAAATATCATATGAGCAAAACCATCCTAATACAAAGAATATTTCATATACATTTTTTTTTATTTTCTCAAAATATTTCAAACAGCAGGCATATTAAATAAAACCCAAATAATTAACTAAGTAGGAAAAAAATATCCTCCCTCTCCATACTTGGGAACTTTTGATTCTAGTCACCCTAAGATTGTCATGGATTAGTCAAGGGTGGAGGGTACTGCACAAACTTTCTCTTCTCTCTTATATGCACACACTCTCATTCTCATAAATACACTCTTATATGCTCATTCACAAGTGTATGTTCATACTCACATACATGCTCCCTCACACATCATTCTTATGCGCTCACACACAAAAGCTCACTGACATGCACACACATAGGGGTAGATTTTCAAAAAACGCGAATAGGCGTACTTTTGCTGGCGCATCAGGCGCCAGCAAAAGTACGCTGGATTTTAGTAGATACGCGTGGAGCCGCGCGTATCCACTAAAATCCTGGATCGGCGCGCGCAAGGCTATGAATTCTGTATAGCCGGTGCGCGCCGAGCCATGCAGCCTACCCCCGTTCCCTCCAAGGCCGCTCCGAAATCGGAGCGGCCTTGGAGGGAATCCTCTAACGCCCTCCCATCACCTTCCCCTCCCTTCCTCTACCTAACCCACCTGCCCGGCCCTGTCTACACCCCCCCCCTTACCTTTCTCCGGGGATTTACGCCTCCCGGGGCTCTGCGCGCGCCGGTAGGCCTATGTAAAATAGGCTCACCGGCGCGCAGGGCCCTGCTCGCCTAAATCCGCCCGGTTTTGGGCGGATTTAGGCGAACAGGGCTCTGAAAATCCGCCCCATAGCTCTCTCAAATACTCACAGATACGCTCTTTAACTCACATGCTCCTTCATACACTGACACACGTGTTCCCTGACTCACACGCTCCTTCATATAGTGACACACACTTTCTCATACACATTCTCCCTGAGTCACACACTGATAGGCACACTCCCTAACTCACATGCACATTTGCTTCCTGACTCACACACTCCCTCATACATTGACACACATGCTCCCTGACTCACACACTGACACATGGTCCCTCAAATACTGAAACACATGCTTCCTGACTCACATGCTCTTTCACACATTGACACACATGATCCTGACTCTCAGGTTCCCTCATTCATTTACACACATGCTCTGTGTCTCACACCCACTCCCTCATATGCTGGCTGACTCACACATTCCCTCACACACTGACACACACTCTCCCTGACTCACACACTCCCTGACTCACTCTCCTCACCCAGCTCTGTATAGAAAAATAAAAAATATTTTTACTTACATTAGTGGTCAGGGGAGAATAGGGCATATAACCGCCACATGGAAAAAATATAACAGTAGGAAGGAGTCTCAGAGAAGAGGAAGTGCCTACTGCAGAAAAAATTGCTGCAGAGCTGGAGTTGGTTGCAGCAGCTTCGCAAGTATGGGGTTGCTGCGAACATACCAACCAAGTGATTGCCCCAGCCACAGCGGCACATTTTTTAATGGTGTCACGGGCCATTTTACCATCGAGGGGTGGGGTTGTCGCAGCAGTGGGACACCCAAAAACTTACCCCAATGCCGCAAATAGCAAATCAGGGTGATCTCCCTCCTATGCACCCGTGCTCCCTTTCCTGGGCTAACTGCTTTGGGGGGAGGAGGGTCATGTAGCGTCAGGCAGAGGCATACCTGACTTCCACGGGGGCTGAATGTGATAGGCTGCTGGTTGCAGCCTACTGATGAGATCAGCCAGTGAACCATTGGTTTGCAAGAGATCAAAGAAAAGAAGGCACTTGTTCGAGAGGGATCTGGCCCGCGACACTCCCCCTAAGTCATGGCGTGTGATCTCCCGGGTCAAATACCCCAAAAGCTGGTATGAATGCAGGGTGAGGTGGCTGTGGCAGGGAAGTTTGAGGATAGTTTTGCCGCCTCAAAATCTTGCCGTGTGAGGTGGCTGCCACACCCTGCCTCATTACAGAACCACCCTTGGCCTAGAGTGATATACAGCTGTTTCTTAATCAAAGAAACTGAGATGTGGCTTGTACAGACTGAATTCATTTAAGTATTCTGCAGGGTAGAACTGCCTAGGGAAGAACAGACTGTGTTCTGTTTAAGTAGCCTGCAGTAGAAAACTGCCCGAGAAAGTACAGACTTTTTTTGTTTATGTAATCCGGTCCCTGGGTATGGACCGCTACCCAATGGGGCCATAAAAGAATTTGTTTCTCTTCAGGGCTGGAACCACTCATTGGCTAACTTTCTTACAAGCTTTCTTACTTCCAGGACCAGATCCTTTATAGGTGGGGAGAAGGATTTACTTTCAGGGCCCAATGTGACAGAGGTGTTCATTATACACATTTCTTTTTCCTTTGTATTCCCTTGGGAGAGGGTACTTGTCCTAATGGTGGATGCAGTGAATGTGAAAGAAATATTTATTTATTTATTTATTTATTTATTTAATTTAAAACAGATGTGTTTCCCACCCTTCCTACATTCAGAGAGGGGTACAATGTAAAGCGTACACAAATAAAAGGAGGAAAGGGGGGGGGGGAGAACAATGGAAATATTTTAGGGTAAGGGGGGAAGGAAAGCACAAGCATCTAGGGCGTAGGATCATTTGCGAAAGGGGGTAGAGGTTCATTTGCAGGTGGAGGTAGGAAGAAAGGAAAAGAAGATTAAGTAGCATCCTCCAAGGCGGGGGGGGGGGGCATGTAGGGGGTAATCCATTGTCATTTTGGTTGGGGAACGCTTTCTTGAAGAGAAAGGTTTTTAGGACTTTTCTGAAAGAAGTCCTTTCATGGTGACATCTTACTTCATTAGGTAGGCTGTTCCATAGGAGTGGCCCTGCAGAGAAAAATGCGCACATTCTGGTTTCCACAAGCTGGGTGAGCTTTGGATGTGGAGTATCCAGTAGCATTTGGTTAGATGATCTGAGCGGTTGGGAGGGGTCATGGATTTTTATTGTTGAGAACCATGGAGAGTCTAGGTTGTGTATAGAGGAGTGAAGAATCATCACAAGCTTATATTGTACTCGGTAGGAGATAGGGAACCAGTGAAGAGATATGAGTACAGGTGAGATGTGATCATGCATGGGAGTGCTAATAAGGAGTCTTGCTGCTGAGTTTTGTATGATTTGTAGTGGGTATGTAGTGTATAACTGTAGTCCTGGTAGTCTAAACCAGAGAATAGTAGGGATTGAAGGACTGATCTGAAGTCTGAAAATTCAAGAAGGGGCTTGAGGTGACGGAGCAGGCGCAGTTTGTAGAAGGAGGAGTTGGTGATAGATTTTATATGGTTGCACATAGAGAGTGAGGGGTGCATAATGACTCCCAAGTTTCGTACACTTTGGGAAATAGATATGGAATAGGAATCAAAAGAGATATAGTTGAGTGTGACAGCAACAGGATGGTGTGAGAAGACAATGATTTCTGTTTTAGATGTGTTAAGTGCTAGTTTATTGCAGTGCAGCCATTTTTGAATGGATATAAGGCAGTTGGTGAGGAAAGAGTCAGTCATGGCCCATGTTTCCTTGAGAGGAAAAAAGAATTGAATATCGTTGGCATAGATTTTATAATGAACTCCAAGGTTGTTGAGGATGTGGCATAATGAGTTAGGTAAAAGTTAAATAATGTAGCGGAGAGAGCAAACCCCTGGGTACTTCAGAGCTCACAGGTGTCAAGAGGGAAGTAACGATTTGGACTTGTTGTGTCCTGTTGTTAAAGTATGAACAAAAGGCCAACACTGAACCAGTTATCCCAAAGGAGCGCAGTCTTGAGAGTAGGAAGGAGTGATTGTTTTGAATGCAGCAGAGATGTCTAGTAGACATAGGAGGAATGAGGAGCCTTGGTCAAAACCCCATATAACTGTGTCAGAGCTGGATAGCAGTAGCAGTTTGGTGCTGTGGTGCTTCCTGAATGTGAACTGGTATTGGTTGAGGATATTATTTATATCAATGAAGTCACAGATTTGGTGGAGAACTGCAGTTTAGTCCTTTGGCCATGAAAGATAGGGAGGAGATTGCATGGTAGTTGGGGGTGATGGTTGGATCAGCTCCTTTGTTGTGCTCTTTCATGTGCGCCAAGGGCACGAGCGCTTATGGCGTTGCCGCTGCGGTGTTCTTAGTCAGCATGGTGGGCGGGCCACAGGCAGGGGAGGCACTCTGCACCACTGGGTACCCGTTCCTAAGCTGAATTCCAGTGGGGGGAGGGGGTGCAGTCTTCTGCTCCCAGAGCCGGTGAGTGGCTCGCCCCTCGTGCCGTGGGGCATGCGCCATCAAGCATTATATAAGAATACCTGTGTGCAAACATTGTTTATATGCATATACCATGTTATTTGTTTCTAAATCATGGTTTGTGCACATTAAATATGATTTATGCACTCCACTTTTTTGCACACAATTTTAGGTTTATGTGCTTTTTTTAAACTCCTGAAGAATTTGCATACTATTAGCTTACTGCATGGGCAGTTAATTTTTATTTAGCGCCTGAGTAAAAAAAAATGCCCGCTGAAGTTCAGCTCACAATTGTTACTCACATCCCATTATATCAGGGCCAGCGTTTGATCAGTTGAAACAAATAAACAAGCTGTGCAAGGGTGCTCTCTTGTGGGCAGCAGTAGGAATCAGTATTTTTTCCACAACAGGAATGATATTACTGGGCTTTTAATGACATTTTTAGTGCGAGGCCCTTTCGGCATGTGATAAGGATTTATTTATTTAAGGGGCCTTTGTTTCTCCTTACTAAAGGAGTGGACCATTAAGCTGGGGAGGTGTTGTGCAGAGATAATTGAGAGAGGTTTGGGTTTGCTCCCCCATGTGGGAAAAAGTAAATGGTGTGTGCTAGTTGCTTATCATCCCAAAGCACCTGCTATCCTCCTGGATTTTAGTTTGGATTTCACTGGAGTAGGAATCTCTCTGTCGCTTGTTCTTCTAATTTTTCTTTCTAATTTATGGGAAATGAATAAGGAATTTGCCCTTTAGGGGTCAGCCTCCCACTGACTTATGTACCTGACTTTAAACTTGTTTTGAACTCTGAGAGGCCAATGCCCTAGCACACAGGTTTACACATGGTTGAATGCCTGTTTTAGATGAAATAGACTAGCACCCAATGCAGGGAGGAGATTAGCGAGTCCAAAAAGTGCCCCCCAAACAAATGTGAACCCGATAGGGCCCAATGCATGCAAATTCCACTTAGATAAGGACATTGACTGTTACCGCCTGATGCAGGAAAGCACTGGGCGCCCAACCACATTTTTCAATGTGGGGAATTTAACTCCAGCTTCGGAGGTGGAGAAAGTTAACTCACAGTCAAGGGCTCATGAGAAACATTACAAAATATTGTCCTTTGATTTGTGATTAAACGTGTTCTCCTTCTTAGTATCATCCTGGCTCTTGAATTCACTGCTTTCAGTGGCGAAAAACAAATGTATATTGATTTACTCAAAGAAAAAGTGCACATTTCTTATGATTGCACAATTTAGATGCCCTTAGGAATGGGCGACTGATAGAATAAACTGCAGCATTAAAATTGGCACCTCAGCAAAATAACCTAAAGAAGCGTGATCAAAACAGCCTCTCCTATTGAGCACTAGAGATGTGCATTCGTTTTTTCCCGAATTGGACAATTTCAACAAAATTGTCCAATTCGGCATGTTTCGGGGACTCTGGAAAATGATCGGAATTTTCCCGTTTTTTCCCGAAAATTCATTTTTTGGATTAGTGCACACTAACAGGAGTTAGTGTGTGCTAACTCCCCGTTAGTACGCACTAACAAAAGCTAACAAAAACTAACAAAAATCTAACGGTTTTTGTTAGTGCGCACTAACGGGGAGTTAGCACACACTAAAACAAAAAACGATTTTTCACAAAAAAAAAACCCCTGAACCGCAAAAAAACGACATTTTCAGCTGCGGCCAAAAAACGAAGAATGACATGAACACAAAAAACTATTCACACCTCTATTGAGCACTCATTGCAATTGTGGGTGCCCAATGCAATAATCTCTTTTGAGTGTCAGAGACACACATTCTCCTGTAGTGCAGCCTTTTTTTCGCTGTCTCTCATTTAAATATTGCATTGGGGTGCACAGGGATGTGGCTGTGTTCACATTAGAAAAACAGGCGCTCAATATAAGCGCCCATTTTCAGCGCATATCTTATTGCATCAGCCCCTCTATGAAAGAGTATACAGAAAACTCCCTCAGACTACCTTAAAGGACCAGGCACAGCTGTCTCACCCGATCCTCCTTAAAATACAAACCCACAGGGAATCCTGGGTGAAGGGAGGAGCCCCTCATCAGAGTTTAAGAACCCAGGGTCTGGAAGGTTTAGACAGGCCCTGGGGAGGAGGCAGGAAGACTTGGTATGAGAAAACTTGCTATGTTTGAGGCTTGTGTGTTTTCTGAAGTTAAGGTGAGCTGTATCATGTGTTGAGTTTGCTTTACTCTTCATTCTCCATTGTAAATAACTTGCACAACCGGGAAACAGCCAGAGTCTGCCTCCTTATTCTTTCTGGCTATTTCCAAACCACTATCGCCCAAGTTACCACACTTTCTTAAACCAATTTTTTTAGATTCTCCTGTGAAAGCCAATCCCCCTGGTTGCAGTGGATATTCTAGGCTGGATTTGGGGTAAGGAAGAGCTGCTTGTGATATGTCTTCTAATGAGCATACACAGCGACAGTGACCTGCTGCAGAGGAAGAATATTTTTGCATTAACTTTTTTGAACTATCTCTTATGTTGAAGGCACAGAAGTTTTATTCCACTCTTCCTGCTTCTTGCTTAAGTTTTCCCCTTTTGAGTTCAACTAATATTTTTTCCACTTGGAGCTTGATAACCCATGGTATCTGGGAGTCAGCATACCAAATCTTTGGAAGAGGGAAGTCTTTCATCCAGAAAGATACAGAGGTGTTAGGATCCCAGTAAAGTGCACTAACAGGAGGAACAAAGAAGATACAACCTAAAGGTAACAAGGACTTTCCTGCTATTGGAGGAATGTTACTTAAGGTGTGAGAAGTGCCCGCCCGGCACTGCTTAAGGAGTTAACAGAATCAAGGAAGAGAGTGAAGAAGCCTTCTGGTGCTACATAAGGAGTTAAAAGTATTCAAAGAGGATTTTTGGAAGAATATTAAATCTGGGATGGAGTTCTAATTAAATATTGGGACTGAATGTGTATTCTGACCACCTCCAGTGCGAAGAGGCAAGAGGAATAAATTGGGAGGTAAAAGATTACACTAACTTTAATCTGTACAACTGAGGAAAGTAAGGAATTGGATGCAAGGAGTAATTCTGTGTAAATATAGCGCTTCCACTAGAAGTAGAGACACTTTACTAGGAAGTGAGGTCACAAGTTTATTCTCTCTGCTGTCATATTATTTATTGCTGCTAATCAATTGAATGAGTGAAGTGTAAATATTATTCAGTCATCCAACCAAACTATCAGTAAAGAAGTTTGAAACCACCATTCCTCTGCTTGGGGTTTATTGGATGCTGAGACTGTGTGATTATTGATGCTGTGAACTAAGGATGGAAACCGGGCAAAATTGCAAAGAAGCAGGGTATAAGAGGTGTATTTCATCCCCATATGTTGGAACTCTGGGACTCAGAAGGAAGCTATCTGGTAGGGAGAAGGAGTTGTATAGAGATTGAGAGGAGTTGTGCAAAAAGGGTCCGTCTCTACTTTTCTTTCTATGTGCTCCTGGGTGCCAAGAAAAGGATCCGTCCTGCCCAGGGGTTACATTTATTATTTCAATTAGACTTTTATCTTACCGAACAAACAATATGCTCTCAGAGGGTAACAACAACAACACAAACACCATAAATGGTGTACCATAACCATGCATTAACAAAACGACATCATAAAAACAAGGTAAATGTAATTACACACATCTGAACTAACTAGCCACAAGGTACAACAAAAAATAGAATTGGCATAAAATCACAAGCACTATTATACCAAATGGAATTTAATAAGAAAGCAACAGTAGTGTTACAAATATTCACACATAGATCTTCCTAAAGATCTAAGTCTTTAAGATTTTATGAAAGGCCAAAACACATTCCAAATTTGTGGCCCTGTACAAGAAAAGGTCCTAATGAAATGAGCTGTTTGCAGTGAAGGGACCATTAATACACATGCTTGGGAAGAGCACAGCTGCCAGCCAGATCTATACCAAGAAAGGTGAGTTGATAGTGTCCTTTTATCTAACAAATTATCAACCTATTTTGTAAAAGACCTGACAAAACCTTTCAGCCTATTGATTTTTGAAATCTTTTTCTTCTTTTTCAGGTGGAGTGAGTAAAGGCCAACTGGATGTACATATGTACTGTTTATCTTCTCTACCTTTCAGTCCACACACACATCAGAAACACACAATTTCATACTCAGAAAAGTCAGACTGCAAGCCCTAAAATTCCAATACATAAGGTCAGACCCACATTGTCTTTGATAGACTAGGGTTAATTAGCAAATATACATTTTTTTTTTTTTGCCAATGGTACAAACCCTAATGAATATAGCCTACAATATTTAGAAGCAAAAAGATACTTAACATAGTAATGATGGGAGAAAAAGGCCAGATGGTCCATCCAGTCTGCCCAGCAAGTTTGTTATGGTACTAACTGCTGCTCTGTGCAGGTTATCCCATGTTTCTATGAAGGGTAGTAACTGCCACTACGTTAAGGTTAGTAATATTTACAATCTAAATTAAACAATTACCAAAACCATAACAAAATTACCTCTAGCAACATTTTTTACAGGGTGAGTTAATTGATTAAGAATAGTAATTGCTACTCCATGGAAGTTACCCTCATACACCCTTTTCTTCATTTCTATGCTCTAGCCTTTAAGGATCTTCACTAGGGATCCACAGTATTTATCCAATGCCTTTTTTAATTCATTTACTGTTTTTAGGTTCACTACCTCTTCCCGAAGGGCATGCCAGGCATCCACCACCCTCTCCATGAAGAAATATTTCCTGATGTTGGTTCTGAGTTGTTCCTCCTGGAGTTTCATTTAATGACCCTAGTTCCAACGGAAAAGATTTGAAGTTTATGCATTATAAAAACCTTTCAGGTATTGTAAAGAATGTATCATATCTCCCATGCACCTCCTTTCTTCCAGGGTATACATATTCAGATCCTTCAGTCTCTCCTCATAAGTCTTCCAATACAGACCCTACAACATTTGGGTTGCCCTTCTCTGGACCACCTCCATTCTGTCTTTATCCCTTTTGAGATATGGTCTCCAGACTGAACACATTTCTCCAGGTGAAGGTTCAACAAGGAGCAGCACACGGGCATTATCACCTCATTTTTCTTACTGGTTTATTCCTCTCTCTTAAGTAGCCTAGCATTCTTCTGGCTTTAGCTATTGCCTTGTCACATTGCTTTGATGCCTTCAGATCTCCAGACACTATCACCCCTAGGTCCCTCTCCCAGTCCATGTATATTAGTCTTTTACCTCTAACACATACAGCTCTTTTGGATTACTGCACCTCAGAGCATGAATCTGTACTTCTTGATATTGAATTCCAGCTGCCAAGTCTTCATCTACTCTTCAAGCTTTCTTAAATCACTTTTCATTCTCTCTACTCCTTCAGGCATGTCCACTCTGTTGCAGATCTTAGTGTTATCAGTAAATAGACAAACTTTACCTTCTATCCCTTCTGCAATATCGCTCACAGAGAAATTGAACAAAACCGGTCTCAAAACCAATCCCTGTGGCACTCCACTTAACACCCATCTCTCTTCAGAGGAGGTTCCATTTACCATTACATGCTGTCTCCTGTCAGTCAACCAGCCTATAGTTTTCAGCCTCCTCTCTGCTACCATTCTTGTGAAACGGGACCACCACCACTCTTCTCCAATCCCGTGGCACAGCTCAGGCAGTATGGTTTGATATTGCAAATAATGTACAATGAAGTCACACAAAGACCCAAGTTTTGAATTTCAAAAATATGGACTGAATGAGAACTGTAAAAGGACTGTTTCTCTGGAAACTGCTGATGTTGACAGAGAAACAACAATCTAATCAAGACAAACAAAGAGGGCAAAAGAGACAGTCTTATAGCCCAACTACAGTTAGCTGCATAGGTTAAGTGGCTAACTCTGCTCGGAAATGCGATACCCAGATGGATAATTTTTTATCCATGTACTTCCTGGCCTCTTAAAGTTCATGTTGCTTGTGTGCGGCTCACTTACACATATATGGGGCTATTTTTGCATGAGCAATGCTTTTAAAATCTACATGTGAAATTGTGAGAGAGAGAGAGAGAGAGAGAGAGAGAGAGAGAGAGAGAGAGAGAGAGAGAGAGAGAGAGAGAGAGAGAGAGAGAGAGAGAGAGACTAAGCTATAAGGCCCTTATAGTAGTTAGGTATTTATGCCTCTATATGAGGCCCACCTAGTAACTCGAGGTGAGTTTTAGGTATTAGTGTAGGGGTTAGGGGCCACTTTGACATTCAGAGTGAGATGTACGAACAGAACAGTACACTATTGTAAAGATTTGATGTACTTCAGAGTGAGGAAACTCTCACAACGATGAGTTTTGTACAATGTTCTCTCAACCTAGCATGATGGACTCTCTACCTGGGTAACATCAAGCTAGGTTGAGAGAACATTGTACAAATCTCATCTTTGTGTGAGTTTCCTCACTCCAAAGGACATCAAATCTTCACAAGAGTGTACTGTTTTGGTGTTATGATGATTTTCGCATGCGAAAATGCGGCTTGGAAAATAACCCCCTTAATTTGCAAAACACAGATGGAGGAAGGATCCAGTGTCCAGAGCAATGGGGCTCTCCAGGCCCTATCAGCCAGAGAGAATTGTGGAGGATCTTCAGCTCAAATAAAGGTCTAGGAGAGAGAAGTCATCTTCAGCCTTGATCAGGGCTCAGATGAGAGCAGCAGTGGTGGATCCAGGAAGAGGAGACTCTTTCAGGTAGGCAGCAGCGGGGTGGGTGAGGGAGGAAATGAAAGAGAGAGCTGCAACAACAATGGTGGGTGGGGGGAAGAGGAGAGAAAAGACTGAACTTGGGTGGGAAAGCAAAGCTAGGACTGCACTAGGTTGGGAGTGGAAGAGGAGAATGGAAAGGTAAAGGGAGAGGAGAGAGAAGACTGCCACCTTGGCAGGGAAGGAGACAGGAGATGACTGTACTGGTCATTGAATGGGGAGGAAGAGGGTTTGTCAACAAGGATCCCATGGGGAACTCCAGTGGCAAGAGAGACCTATTGGGAAAGAGGCAAGGGAAGGGCAATGTAAAGAAAACCTTCAGAAATGTTGTGTATTCCATGAAGTACAGCCTTTCCAATCTTTTATTTGTATGATTCTAAGTACGTGAAGTATTGTATAACCTGTTTCTGATTTTCTTATTTTCTTATTTTCTGATCACTCCTACTAATATATAATTATTTACTGAGTATTAGGTTTTCTAATTAGTATGACAATTTCTAGGCTAGTCAACTATTTAGGATCACTTTGTGGTCAGTGTGAAGTTTTACTTCCTGAACAGCAATCCCAGTACTCTTGCTGGGAAGGAGTGAGAGGAGTGGAGGAATGGGGGTATGTAGCTATCTTAGATGTTGATATTATTATTCAGAGTAACATTTGTTGGTTATCTGATGTATTGCTAGTTAGTTGCCACTTGGCTTATTGGTTTTTATAGTTGTGGAATGGCAATCTTGCCTGTGGGTGATTGTTATAAGGTTTTTAAGCATGCTTGCTATATTTATTATTATGCATTGGTTTTATTATGTAATTTGTTGTATGTTGTATTAATAATGTAATGCTATGCTCATTGTTCCCAAGGTGTATTATTGTATATTTCTTTTAATTTGTAAACCACTTTGTGCTGTTAATGAAAAAGCAGTATATAATGTAAACAAATAAAAGCAATTAAATACATTGTTGACTCTATATGAAGGGGCAGACATCATAATCATCTTTAACAGGCATCAATAATAAACCTAGTGTCACCCGAGAGTATCGATGAGGTCTTAGGAAGAAGCGATATTACAGAACATCAATAATTTTATTGCACCACCTTGGCAATCAGAAAGCCTCTTTCCCCAGCTCACCCTTCCCCATTCTTCCACGGACAGACTTTCTGAACATGTTCCATATTAAACGCTGCAGAGGCACAGTTTAGCTCATGCACCGTAAAATCTAACTGAGAACCACAGTACAGCTCCTCTGCTTACATCAGGCATTGCCACTCTCTTGATGATAGTAGGACATCAATGTTCTATAACAGGCATAAACATTATTGCATGCTGGTACTGCATTAGAGAAGGTACTACATTTTGTAACTCATTCTTAAACTTCTAAGTGTGGAATTGCTATGAAAACTTTGTTTTGTTATAATAAATCTATCCATGTTAGTAACATGGCACTTTCCATACTTTACAGTGATTTACCTTTTCCTGGACAAAGATTTCAGTCCATTCATACAATGACATCACCAATGATGAGATGAGCTCTTACCCGAATATTATAGAAAGATTGCCTACGGCTATTTTCAATTTTCAGCAAACATTTTGATATGTTATTTAGTTCTAAAAATTTGTTCGTAAGCTGAGGCCGGAGGTATCTGGCAGTAGAGTCTGTTATCTTGGTAAGGCCGATGAGTCCATTAATAACCACTGTTCCCTTGGGTGACTTAAGAACTTTAGCCAGAACAGTTTTGGATGTTGCCAAAATTGGTTCTTTGGACTGAAAAATAGGAAGACAAACAAACAGTGAGGCACAAGCAATGCTGGTTTTCACCCAAATTTCCACCTACTCAAAAAGCCTCCACAGGTCAGGAAGCTGGTGCCTGCCCTATTAGCTTCACACTGCCAAACTTGTCATAGTGAAGAGAAACATAATGAGGCACTCATCTAGAGTAGGAGTAAACCTTTTCCTTTCTATTTATTTTTTAAAAACCAAAAGTTAAAAGTAGCCTCTGCAGCCAGCTTCTTAAGATCACCCCCAACATGCACAGTGACAAAGCAGAATGTAGCCTGTCCTCCAGGCACCATTCAGGACTGGGAGATACCACTTAATACCACACTGAATCCTGACTCCCTTTGCCAGTTATAAGAGGGCTATCTGATGGGGAAAGGGTTGTACCTCCAGAGCTCTGGGTACTAGACCTGTTATTTGGTCACAGAGACTCTTCACACAGTGATGGTTTTCCAAAAGAAAACGTTTTTTTTTTCCCAGCAAAACTTCTTCAACACAAATTATTTGATACATGGTACATTTTTTCCTGTGGCATCCATGTTAAACAGTTACAACCATTAATTTCCCTTGCAGAGGGAGTAAACCTGTTACTGCTGAGTTTGTCTTCTAAGAAAAAAAAGCCCAGTTAAAGCTTCAGAGAGGAACAGAGACCTTGTAAGGTAAGCAGAGGGTATTGGAAAGTTTTGTGTTTGGATCTGTTGGAGAAGAGGAAGGGATCAGCTAGTCCAGCTGGTACAACAAGGTGCCATCCAGGTAACAACTATGGGGGAGGATAAAAGAGAGATATCCATCTGGTGTTTTATCCAAATTGTCAGATGACAGAGGAGTAAAGAGCATATATTTGGAGAGAAAGGTACAACTGAGGTTCCTTGGGGAGTCAGGAACACAGCACAAGTCCAAGGGGACCCCCATATTCCAGGAGAGAAGCAAGGATATCACAGGTAGTAGAGGAGGATCAGAACTCCCAGCTCGCCATACTAGACGTAACACAGGAACAATTGGCACAATGTACAGCTAAGTGTACTACGGTAGAGGCAGACTGTGTGGTACCATCTGCAACCTAGTGTGAATGCAGAGACCAGAGGCTGTCTTTATCCCTCTCCAGAGTCCTATCTGACTTCAACTCCTTCCGGAATCTTCTGTGGATCACTACACTAACCCAAGAATTTTACTATTGAGATCACTTCTATAAGGAAGGCCATAGCAATTGGGTCCATTCACTCCCTACACTTTCCAGCTCAATTCTGGTGGGAGGAGCATAGTTAGTATAGTCTTTAGTAAAGGGCCCCTTTACAAAAAGAAGATCAAGTTTTATTTCAGCATAGTAGGGTGAGGTCCCAGACTGAATTATTAACTTTCAAAAATTAAGCCAGATTCATCATTTGAAAATGTCTTAACCTTGTGAGAGAATGGACATTTTCTTTTCCCAAAAGTAACTATTCAATTTGTTTTATTTTGGCTCAGCAATTTCCTCCTGTTCCTTCAGGTTTCTAGCTATCTCTCAGATAATAGAAGGACTAGAGGGCACTCCATGAAGTTAGCAAGTAGCTCATTTAAAACAAACTGAAGAAAATTCTTTTTCACTCAACGCATAGTTAAGCTCTGGAATTCATTGCCAGAGGACGTGGTTACAACAGTTAGTATAAGTATACTTATACTACAGCAGTATATACTTATACTACAGCAGTATATACTTATACGACAGCAGTTACAGCAGTTAGTATAAGGTTTGGATAGGTTCCTATAGGAAAAATCCATAAACTGCTATTAATAAGCAATACTAGCTTGAGATTTATTTAATGTTTGGGTACTTTGCCAGGTACTTGTGACTTGGATTGGCCACTGTTGGAAACAGAATACTGGGCTTGATGGACCCTTGGTCTGACCCAGTATGGCAATTCTTATGTTTGTTCTTATGTTTATGTTTGGGCCTCTCTTGGACTGTAGTGTCTGACTTTCAAGAAAGCATTGAGGTAACCTGCATAGTTGCAACCCTTTACAGCAGTGGAAGAAGAGAGAGGGGAGAGATTGACAGGCTAGTAGAAGACATGGGGAAAGGAAAGTTAGTGTAAGGTTTCATAGGGGAGTTTCTACAAGCATCTACCCAAAATGGACAAATCTCACCTGGCAGGCTGGATGGGCCATTTTGGTTTTCATTTTTCAACATTTTCTGTGCTCCTGGGTTTAGGAGTCAAGGTGTTAATTAGAATGACTTTTTTCCTTCTCTTAACAAGGGGGTTTGTACTTCCTATCATTTTATACCTGGGTGCTCGGACTGTATTTTCTTTTTTTTTATTTTGACCTATCAGTTTCCTCGTGCTCCTTTGGTTATCCAGCTCAGTCAAAACCAGACCTTTGATATGATGCCATGAGCCTTCGTTCACAATTACTTGGGGTTTTCCTTCTGTCTTACAAAAATTCCACTCCCTTTCACCTAGCCCAGACATTGAAATAATGGTCATTGGACATGGGCCACAGGTGCCAGCTCTCTCATGAACCTGGTCCACGTGCGGTGGAGTTTTGCCAGTGAGTGTTGCTATTGAGCAATAGCTGGGATTCCTTCCCCTCCTACTAGAGGCTGTGAATGTTGCCTCTGTAGCATCCCCAGGCTCAAAGAACAGAAGGCCTCAACTGGCAATCAAACCTAGGTCCTCTGCATCGCAGTGTACAGATTTGCCTCTGAGCCATCATGCTCTGTTCTTCACTTTTCCCACCAAGTTTAGCAAGACAAAAACAAATTACCTGGCTTTTAGTTGTTATTTGTTTTATGGCTGGAAATTCATCTTTAATCTCCTCTATAATATCCACTGCTGTCCTCTGAAGTAGTTGACCTGGAGGAAAATGAACGGTTAGAAAGGGTGTATACAGTACCGCACCCCTAGAATGCACAAGCCTACACTAGCAGTGCTGTATGAGGATGCCAGAGTGATAGGGTTATGAGAAGTAAATACATCTTACTTTGTCCAGGCATCCTAATGGCTGAATTTTCATACACCCATTTAATATAGTTAATTAAACGTGTGAACATGAAGTTGCTGTACTAGTATACTGAGCCTCGCAGAAATCTCCGATCCCGTTTCCTTATGTCTGGAGAGGGTCAGAGTACTACAAGCTGCAGCAATGCCCTCAAGCACCTGTCCAGAGAAGTGTTGTAGACTGCTAGAAGCCCCGATCGCCACATAATAGCCATTGTTGCCAATGTTCTGTCTGACATCACTATGGCAGCCTAGACACAACTACAAGGTTTAGTTGATGTCAATAAAACTTGACTGCAAAATCTGAGCAAATTACCTGGTGCCAGTAAAACATAATAGAAGCCCAGTAATGTAGCACCCATTCTCATGCTTTGTTTATTTGAATATATGCCATCTGTGAAACAAAATAATCATATCTTCAGGAAAGAGGAAGTGCCAAGACTTCTAGAACCACAAGAACAAAGAAGCCATGGTGGAAAAACTGATATGAAGCAGATGAGAAAAGCCAGAAACAGTTGAAATGAAGATGAGAAACTGACCTAATCATTCCATCATCAATAATGAATTTAGTATTTTGCCGTCCCAAAGCTACTGCATGTGCCAGTTATGTCCTTCTCCCTCTGGATCTTGGATGCAATCTCTTATCTCCCTAGTGAAACTCTATTCCCTCTCCCCCCCCCCCCCCCCCCGGCATACCTCTAGGCTCCTCTCCATCGCCTCAGTCAGCAGAAAGCAGTGTGTACGGGGATCCACTTACAGGACTCCTCTCTCTCACAGAAACCTAGTGGGGGTCAACGAGCATGGGCTGATTTATTCCCCACACTTGCTGCATTCTGCTTACAGTGCTGCTAGAGCCTTGAATTCCACAGGGATCGGTGAGGAGGAAATTGGATTTGGCATGGGGCAGGTGATCAGAGGATGCTGAGGTCAGGATGGGGCAGAGGTTCAGGTTGTGGTAGGGTCAGACAGGGACAGGGAGGCAGGACGTTCTAAGGTTGGGCTGGGGTGGGGTGTCAGAGTTTGCTGGGGATTGTCGGAACATGCCAAGGCTGGACCGGTGAGGAGGGAAGAGAGTGCTGCGGTCAAGATGGTGAAGAGAATCAGAGTGTGGTGGGGCTGGACTAGGGATTGTTGGGTCAGATGTGCCTAGGTTGAGCTGAGGGGGGGGGGGGGGGTCAGAGTGGGTTGGGGCTGGAGCAGAAAAGCTGGAAAGGGGGAAGTGAGTGCTGGGTGTGGGTGGGGCTGGTGATCACAGTGTGCTTGGGACAGGCTGAGAAGAGAAGGATGCGCTGGGATAGGTATGAGGAGGGTGGGAGTGCAGGACTAGGGAGGAGGACAGTGAATGGGAGCCTCCAGGAAATTTCAATGTGATGAATTCAGCTAGAGGTCTACAACACATATTAATTGAAATGAAACCATTGCACAACCATTTCCCTTAATCACATTTTCCGAAGCGCTTTTGCTGTTGGTTCTCTTCCATGAATCTTGTTGAATAATGTCTCTGGTAGGATCTCTTCTGTAAGCTTGGGTTTTAAAACTCCGTTTTGCAAATAGTCATATGGCTGTTGGCATGTTGAGCAACACAATTTAAAAAAACATTCAAAAGTTAAGATATACTAGTTTAAGTACTCATAAATAAGTACCATAAAGTAATTGCTAGATTTAGCCATCATCTTTTAAGACACAATAAACTTGTAGATTATTAATAACGAACCCTAAAGAGATAGGCCTAGGGGCTGTCTCTTATGTGACATAAGGTTGAGTTTACTAAAAAAAAAATATGTATTTTGACATTTCTCTAGCACCCTAAATCAGGGCACTGTATCTCAAATTACATTTGAGTACAATTGATTTGTGACCAAAACAGCTTAAAATTAGGAATGGTAACTTCAAAACGAGTACGTGCATGCACCCATATACACATGAATTTTATATCATCCATGCAAGTGTGCGCGCATTATATAAAATACGCTATTCATGTTTATCATTGCTCCTAATTTTAAGCACATACATGAGGAAAGGTTATTTGTGTATTTTTCTTAAGACTTATTGGCTTATACACGAGTAAGTGAGCACATTTTATAATGTGCACGTGAAAATGACCAATTACCAATTAGTCTACCAGTTTGCCCAGTCTATCTCGAGGTCATCAAGATCCTCCTGGTTCTTCAGCCTGCACTCCCCTCAGACCCTTAACTCTGTCTGTATTTAGCTACAAAGAATTTTATTCTTACACCTGATAAATAGCAGAAGTAAATATGTGCAGGTAACAGCTATATGCATGCTATGTTCGCAGGTTATAAAATCTCAACATGTGCGTGTAAATGTTGGCCCCACCCTGGAATGCCTCTGGCCCACCCCCTAATCCTTTTTTGCACGAGCAAAGTTATTCACGCACCAGTACTTAAGTGCATATGTGTGAGGTTTATAAAATAGCACTAACACAAATAAGCGCTACTTGCATGCACATCTGCTATTTTATGTGTTTGCATCTCTTTTAAAATTCACCTTTAAGTGTAACCTAGGAACCCAAAATGGGGATAAATTCAAATTTTGAAAAAGATTTTCTTCTCATCCTGGATGGGGCTGGATGGACTAAAAGGGCTGGCATTACTGAGGATTAAGAGCGGGGATCTTTGGTGTTTTCTGCAGGACTGCTAAGACAGTTAATAGGGACTGCTTACAGGGCTGTTATGGCCTAAGGCTGCAGGATCAGTGTGAGTCATTTCCAGGAGGTAGAGTGGTGGTGTTGCTGTCATGGTGATCAGAGGTAGGCTGCAGAGCAATGTAGGGATGTTTTGCCATCACCTGTTGCTCTCTCTGTTTCGGGAGGGGGACAGAGTGAGTGAGGGTTCTCTCTTGTGGTAGTGTTGCAATACTGGGCAGCTGTAGGCGAATGTCTTTGATTGCGGAATCCTTGGAAAAGTTGTGGCTACTGCTTATTAGCATTCGTGACCATGGGTTGTGTGAGGCAGGCATCTGAGAGTCCCTATACAAGCCCTGATACCAATGGAAGCAAGGGCCAAGACTCCTGGGCCCACAGATGATGTCACTTCCTGTATCATGGCTCCACTGTTATTAAAAATAAAGGTTTAAAACAGAAAAATTAAGCAAACAATAAATGAAAATAACATCAGATCAGTTCAGGGGAGGTGTAAAATAGGGCTCCCAAGAATTTCAAAGACCTGGATGGACTTTGACCCTCCTGGCACAACTATTTATAAAATTAATAAAAACAAACATAAAAATAAAAAAAGGTAAGATCAGGGATCATAAGAGTGGATATTGTGTCTGCTTAGACTGGCTGAAAATAGGTTTTTAAACAAAGAAAATCAAGTTAAAAATGGCATTTTCAGCAATTTTCTTAAAGACTCTGGACTCTGGCTCGGGTACACGCTCCTCGGGGGCCTGCTTGTGCTCCAGTTGGAGACCCTATCTCCAGGCTTTCCCTGCTCCTCGGGCTAGCCCTGCGCCTTCCAGAGGTCCTATCTGCCGGCCTCCCTGCTCCTCGGGGTTGTCCCTCGAACTGCCTTACTGCATTGGAGACTCGACTCGGCGCTTCCTCGCTCCTCGGGGCAGTGCCTATGCCAGTGACTGTACCTGCGCTTCCCCGCTCCTCGCAGCAGTGCCTACGTTCTACACTAGTGACTGTGCTGCGCTCCCCTGCTCCTCGGAAGATGTCTATGTTCTACACCAGAGACTGTACCTGCGCTTCCCTGCTCCTCGGGGCAGTGCCTACGTTCTTCACCGATGACTGTACTCGGCACCTCCCCGCTCCTTGGGGTAGTGTCTCCGTTTCTCTATCTGAGATTCCTTCATGTGCAGCCCTGCTTCTCGGGGTTGCTGATGTCACTACTTCGGAGATTCGACTCGGGCTTCCCCGCTCCTTGGGGCAGTGCCTACACCAGTGACTGTAACTGTGCTTCCCCGCTCCTCAGGGCCTGCCTAGCGCTTCCCTGTTGTGGTTCCTGCTCTGCTACCTGTATCTCCAGTTCTGCCTGAATACTTTGAGCTCCCCTCTGAACTGTGTCTCTTACCCCGCTTCTCGGGATCCCTCACAGTACGCTCTCTACAAGCTCCTGCGATCACGTGGCTGTGACGCAGGTCGCTCTATTCCTCTACCTCTATGTCTACCTCCTGCTACAGCTGACCTCGCCTCCCAACGGTGAGGACCTGTGGGGCTCCTCCCCACAGGTGGTATCAACCCTCACCTCGGGCCAAGGGTCCACGAAACCCACAAATCCTAACAACTTCATTCAGGGCTACAGACACCCTTGGCAGTTTAATGAGTGGTTTGTCCTGTCCTGTATGTGGAGGAAAAGCTAAAAGACTCCTCTCTCCTACCTGTATAAAATTGCTTGTCTTATCTAAGGAAGGTGCAAAGTAGAAAGGGTTCAGGGGCATTGAACTTGGCCCAGCTTCTAGTTCCTGTTCGGTAGGGAGAATTGCCCCTTTCCCCTCCTCTTCCATCTCAACCACCTTCTTTTGGTGAAGGTCTAGGGAGTCCCGCGGAGTTTCTGACTCCTGAAGTTTTTCGTGTGTTACTTCAGGCACTACCATTTTATGTCTGTTGCTGTCATTCAGGTCGATCCAGTAAAGTGTGCTCCGTCGGAGCGCACTGTCACCCTGCTCTGGACGCGTGTTTTCCCTTACCCCTTATTCAGTAAGGGGAGGAAAACACGCGGCCCACCCGCGGCACCTAATAGCGCCCTCAACATGCAAATGCATGTTGATGGCCCTATTAGGTATTCCCGAGTGATCCAGTAAGTAAAATGTGCAGCCAAGCCGCACATTTTACTCTAAGAAATTAGCGCCGCCCAAAGGTCGGCGCTAATTTCTTCCGGCGCCAGGGAAGTGCACAGAAAAGCAGTAAAAACTGCTTTTCTGTGCACCCTCCGACTTGATATCAGCGATATTAAGTCGGAGGTCCCCAAAAGTAAAAAAAAAGTAAAAAAAAAAATAAACAAATTTTGAATTCGGCCCGCGGCTGTCGGGCCGAAAACCGGACGCTCAATTTTGCCGGCGTCCGGTTTCCGAGCCCGTGGCTGTCAGCGGGCTCGAGAACCGACGCCGGCAAAATTGAGCGTCGGCTATCAAACCCGCTGACAGCCGCCACTCCAGGCCAAAAGGAGGCGCTAGGGACGCGCTAGTGTCCCTAGCGCCTCCTTTTCCTCGTTTGCACCGCGTCGCCTAATTTAAATACTGGATCGCTCGCACCGGCGAGGGGCCGGTGCGCGCGCCGGGAGAGCGGGCGTTAGTCCGCTCTCCCACGGACTTTACTGGATCGGGCTGATTGTTAGGTTCTATCTTAGGAGTTACCACCCAGGAAAGAGATCTAGGCATCATAGTGGATAATACATTGAAATCGTTGGTTCAGTGTGCTGTGACAATGAAAAAAGCAAACAATGTTAGGAATTATTATTAGGAAGGGAATGGCAAATAAAATGACGGATGTCATAATGCCTCTGTATACTCCATGGTGAGACCACGTCTTGAATACTGTGTGCAATTCTGGTCACTGCATCTCAAAAAAGATAAGGGACATAGAAAGGCTGCCCTGTGAGGAAAGGCTAAGGAAGTTAGGGCTGTTCAGTTTGGAGAAGAGATGACTGAGGGGGGATATGATAGAGGTCTACAAAATCCTGAAAGGACTTGAATAAGTTAATATAAATTGGTTATTTACTCTCTCAGATAATAGAAGGACTAGGGGGCACTGCATGAAGTTAGCAAGTAGCTCATTTAAAACAAATCGAAGAAAATTCTTTTTCACTCAGTGCATAGTTAAAGTTTGGAATTCATTGCCAGAGGATGTGGTTACAGCACTTAGTGAAAGAACATAAGAAATTGCCATACTGGGTTAGACCAAGAGTCCATCAAGCCCAGCATCCTGTTTCCAATAGAGGCCAAACCAGGCTACAAGAATCTGGCAAGTACCCGATTGCCTTTACGAAATAAGGGAGGGACACAAGAACAAGATGAGTGAAAATTAGAGAAATAAAAAAAGTGAAAAAAGGAAAAGGAGAGAGAAGAAACTTCCTATAAACATTATTAATAAACCAGATGATAAAGTTACTTAAATGTGATCAGCATGAGAATTTAAATAAGATCTCAATTGAGAAGGCTCAAAGACAATACATTTAGTATTAGGCTAACTACTTCCTGATGCATATCAAGAAATTTTTTCTGACATAACTGCGTAACTTTAGTAATTTCTGGAAACATCCAGATCTTAGGACCAAGAAATACATTTTGATGATTGCGGAAAAAAAGTCTCAAAGCTGAGTCCCTGATACTGTGAGAAAACAAACTAACCAGAAGAGTTCCAAACCCAGTAACCTGGGTATCTATAGAGGATTCTAGGAATTCAGTTAAATTCATATCTGGATCTTGGCCTTGTTCTTCTCTGGCTTCCTTTATAAGATAATAGATTTTGGAGAGAGGAGGATTACCTTCAGCAGGAAAATTCAAAATCTTAAGCAAATATTTTTTTAAAAGATCCAAAGGTGATATTAAAGCCATCACAGGAAAATGTAACACTCTCAAGTTAAGGTAACAATGGGAATTCCCTATATTTTCTAACTTTTTAGTGTTTTCCAAGTTATTTTGGATTAAATTCCCTTCAACATTTGTAATGTAGCCAATCGTTTATCCAATTCATCTAATTCTTCCTTCTGAAGAGGAAAGCATTATTTCAGTTGATTGAATTTGAGTATTAATTTCAGAAGTGGCATCAACAAGAGAAGAAATAGATTTCTCCAAGGTTATTAAGGCCAACCAAATAGACTTCAAATTCACCAACTGAAGTTTCTCAATAACTGCAAGGTAGATAGGTCTTACCATTCTTTCAGAGTTAGAGGCACTTGATGAAAAAATGCCTCCAGATGCCTCTTGACCACTGGCTGGAGTTGAAGGCAGTCCCTGCAGGACCTATGCAGCGGCACAACCCATTGGGAAGCCACCATGATCTTGCTCCAGAGACACAGCCCCATCCAGGGATCTTGCTTCCCAGACACCATTGTTTTGGGCTTTAGCAACCTCCCACACATCGGCAAAAGTTCACTAGCTGAAAATTTCTAGTGAGAGGAGGAGGGATCATCGGCGCACCGAGGCTAAGTGATGACTCAGTGTTTAGCAGAGTGTTCAGCAGAGAGTCTGTTACACGAGCGTATGTTACACGCGTAACCCTTTGAAAATCTGCCCCTAAATGTTTATTTGTTTCCAAAACCATAAAAGTCAGGGTCCTCATTGGTTGCTGTCTGAATCCAATTCCCCTTTTCCCACTGCTGTTGAAGCAGAGAACAATGATGGCGTTGTATTAACAGTATCAAGGTTTATTTGTTAAGGGTAGCAACTGCTACACCAGCAAGTTACCCCCATGCACTCTCTTCTTCATTTCCATCCTCTAGTCTTTAGGGATCCACAGTGTTTATCGCATGCTCCTTTGAACTCCTTCACTGTTTTCATCTTCACCACACTGTACTGGGTGTTGATATTAAAGTTTACTGTGCTTTTCTTCAATGTAAATAAAGTTCAATCAAAAAAGCGACTGGCCCTCTTTACATCTGTATTTGCATCTGGGTTACAGCTGGCTTCTTTCCTGAACTCTTCTCTATTCTCTGCGTACATGTCCTCAGCACCACGAGAAAAATCCCAGTTGTGCAGGGAAATCCCTAAGACTGTAAAGGATCCCCTTAGTCACAAAGATGTACCTGAGGTTCACATGAGTCTAGTGTTCTTCTTCCCCCAGCCTGGTATTTCAAAGCAGATTACATTCAGGTACTGTAGGTATTTTCCTAACCCCAGAGGGCTCACAATCTAATTTTGTACCTGAGGCAAGGGAGGGTAAAGTGACTTGCCCAAGGTCACAAGTGGGATTTGAACTCTGGTTTCCCTCCTTTGTGGGCTTCTCCTCCACTCTCTAGACCCTACCGCTCCCAAGTGAACTAAGGAGCTACTGTTCTTTAAGCCAGCTTCAAGGGGAGATGCTGTGAGGAAATAGTTTCTCCCCCTAAACTGAAAAACCCAGGGCAGGGATCCAGGGCCATCTAATGGAGACCAGGTGGTCTCTACACTTATATTTGGCCAATAAGATAACTGCTGGAAGGAAAAAAAAATAGTCTAATCATCCTATCAGCTGCCATTATTTCATTTATAGTTTATTTATTTATTTTTTTGTGGTTTCTATACCGATGTTCGATTTTACATATCACATTGGTTTACATTTAACATGAGTGATGCAGGAAATCAAGCGTTTCCTTTTGTCAAATACAGTGAAACATCTGTAACAGGTTTATGGATGTATAACTATAAAAGGTTAACTGATACAAACAGAAAGGAAAGTTCAACAATCATCAATTGCGCAGAGAATAAGTCTTACAATAACCTCCATGAATGATGAAGAGGTTACTAATAACAATGGTAAATAACATGTGTGTCATGGCAGTATAGCGCAGAAATTATATCTTAAAATAAACCTTTGTGATTGATGAAAAGGTTATCAAATAACAAGAGTAGATAATATGTATGTCATGGCAGTATACAAGGAGCTGAAGAAGTGGTGTGGACTGGTGTTCCTCTTGTCAATTACAAAGTGGTATATAGAGTGGATAAATAATTGTACAAAATCTAATGAGAAGTTATTATTGCAGGTACTGATTGAGGTAGTGAAGGACAGATGTTCAATGGCTGTGGGGGTTAAGGTTTGTTGTAGGATTTGTTCACGTCATTGCTGCGAAGGCTTTCTGAATAGCCATGTTTAAAGGCTTTTTTTGAAAGATTTAGTTGACTGCTTGTTCTGAGTTCGATTGGGAGTTTGTTCCACAAGCTAGGTCCGGCAAGTGAAAGTGTTAGTTCTTTTGTTGATAAGTTTTGTGTTGCTCTCGGAAACGGTGTTTGATGATCGGAGGTTCCTTGGTGCGGTGTGGAGGTGAAGGGGTGGGGTTAGCCAGTTAGATTTGTCGTTTTGAGGGTTTTATGTATGATGGTTAGAGCCTTATATTGGACTCTTTGCTGAATGGGCAGTTTGATTTCTCTCTTATACTTGTAGCTCTATCATTCCCACTCCAGGTACAGCTTTAAGCAGTGGGTAGACTCAGTATCAGGGCTTAGTTCTGACTTATTCCTGGCATGGGTCCTCTGATGGGGTTGGGAAGGGGGAGGGATTATTTTCAGGGCCCATGCTAGGCTCCCTGACTCCTAAGGATCTGTTTTGGTATCTGAACATCCAAATGCTTGAATCTTTCTTTTGAGCTCTTCTCCCCTTTTCTCCTCTGGACTCCTGGATCACTGAAGCAACAGATGGACAGCTCTCTCTCTCTTTCTCCTCTGTTCTTTCCACAAAACTGGTCATTCTGGACAGGCAACTGACATTCACTCCTTGCTCCTCCTGAGAAGATTTTCCTTCAGACCCAGATCTCAGACCAAGGTCCTCTTTCCCCCATGAAAGACCAACCCAGGGTGAGAAACATAGAAACATAGAAACATAGAAATGACGGCAGAAGAAGACCAAATGGCCCATCCAGTCTGCCCAGCAAGCTTCCCTCATTTCTTCTCTCATACTTATCTGTTTCTCTTAGCTCTTGGTTCTAATTCCCTTCCACCCCCACCATTAATGTAGAGAGCGGTGATGGAGCTGCATCCAAGTGAAATATCTAGCTTGAGTAGTTAGAGGTAGTAGGGGTAGTAACCGCCGCAATAAGCAAGCTACACCCATGCTTATTTGTTTTTACCCAGATTATGTTATACAGCCCTTATTGGTTGTTTATCTTCTCCCCTGCCGTTGAAGCAGGGAGCTATGCTGGATATGCGTGAGGTATCAGTTTTTTTCTTCTCCCCTGCCGTTGAAGCAGAGAGCTATGCTGGATATGCATTGAAAGTGAAGTATCAGGCACATTTGGTTTGGGGTAGTAACCGCCGTAACAAGCCAGCTACTCCCCGCTTTGTGAGTGTGAATCCTTTTTTCTTCTCCCCTGCCGTTTAAGCAGAGAGCTCTGCTGGATGTGTGAAGTAACAGTTTTTCTTTTCCCCTGCTGTTGAAGCAGATGGGGATACTCTCCACCTCACTGACGAAAACCTCAGAAATAGTTAAGTATCAGAAGTGCTACTGCAGGGAAATGTCGATATACTCACTACAAGCTTCAAGAAGACTAGGGACAGAAAGCAAACTTTTCCCCTTCCCCAAACTCCAGATTCCTCTAGATAGTTGAGAGACTGGACTTCCCTCTCCCAGCTCCTAATCTACTGACTTAGAAAATACTTTGGCTTCTCTTTCTACACCATGGCCTGTCCCATTGTGGCCATTCATAGATGGGAGTGCAATAGCAAATGGCCCAGTCCACTCACCACTCTACCAATCCCAGTATGTCCCCTGCTGGCAGGAGCACAAACCTAGTGAACGGACCATGGGCCCTTTTACATACCAGCAGGTACAGTACATATTCAGTACACCAATGAGTCAACAAGTTATCCAGCTAACTCTAGCCGGGCAACTTTAAACCTAAATAGATATATTCTGAATATACCTGGGGAGGTTTAAAAGGTATCTGGGTAAGCTTACCCTAATAAGTTTAACCCTGCTTGGCTATATTTAGAATATAGCTGGATACAAAAAAACAACCTTTTGGGACTTGAGGCCAAGTCCCCCCCCCCCCAAAAAAAACAAAAAAAAACTTAAAGGGCCGGTGGGCCTGATCCACCTCCCAACCCCACTATCCAATAAAATTAAAAAATAAAATAAAATGTGGGTCATAACACAAATCCAGGCCCCTCCCTCCATGTAAATTCACTGAGCCCCCTCATCTATCTCACCCACCTACAACATCAACTATACCCTCCCCATCCCCCCGCCCCCCCCCGGGCTTCCCTCAAACCTCAACTAGGAGTGCGATACAATCTTACCTATTCCCAGCCACTTCCTCTCTTGCATTGACAGTCGGGCCAATCCTGTAAAGTGCGGCTGCATTTACCCTGCTCATAAGCCGCTTTTAACTCACGTTCCGGCCGCGTTAGCCCTTCCTGCGATCCCGAATCCCCTTTAACCTACTCCTACCGCGTCCTAAATTCCCCGGGTAACCCCTTCCGCCCGCGGCATGTATATTGCATGCAAACGAGCGAATTAGCGCGATATTGCATGCAAACGAGCGAATTAGCTATTCCCCTAGCATCCCGTAACCCGCGCCCCGACTAACGCTACCTTTCCCTGCCGCTTTGTCGCGCGTTTAACCTGCAAACTTACCGCCTACCCTGACCCAGGCGGTAGAGGCAGGGGTCAGGGTAGGTGGCAAGCTTTCCCCCAGCCCCCGCTCACCTGCCCCGGCCGCGATCATGGGTGCCGGTCTCCGTGGCAGCCCCAGTCCTCTCCCCTGCTCCCGAAGCCAAAAAAAAAAGCTTTTTTTTTTTTTTTGGCTTCGGGAGGAGGGGAGAGGACTGGGGCTGCCACGGAGACCGCTTTCCCCCGTGCAAGTAAGTTGTTTCGCCGCTTGTCTCTTCTCCCCCCTCCCGGAGCAGGGCGCGAAAAGCCGCCTTGCTCCGGGAGGAGGGGGGACACTGACAGCGGCGAAGCTTTCCCCCAGCCCGGACACCGGCGAAGCCAGAAGATAGCGGCGGAGAAACGGCGAAACGACTGTCAGTGTCCCCCCTCCTCTCGGAGCAGGGCGCGAAAAGCCACCTTGCTCCGGGAGGAGGGGGGACACTGACAGCGCACAAGCAGCGATGGAGAAACGGCGAAACGACTGTCAATGTCCCCCCTCCTCTCGGAGCAGGGCGGAAAAGCCGCCTTGCTCCGGGAGGAGGGGGGACACTGACAGCGGCAAAACTTTCCCCCAGCCCGGACACCGGCAAAAAACTTACTTTTTTGCAGCCACGAGCACGAACACGATCTGGCCTGCCTTAGCTCCTCCCGACAAGATGGCCGCCTGCACGGGGAAAGCGTGCAATTGGCCGCTGAAGACGTGACGTCACGACATCACGTCTTGAGCGGCCAATTGTACTCTTTCCCCGTGCAGGCGGCCATCTTGTCGGGAGGAGCTATCGGAGCCAGATCTTCGCGTTCCTGCTCGTGGCTCATGGCTGCAAAATTGTAAGTTTTGCCGGTGTCCGGGCTGGGGGAAAGTTTTGCCGCTGTCAGTGTCCCCCCTCCTCCCGGAGCAAGGCGGCTTTTCGCGCCCTGCTCCGAGAGGAGGGGGGACACTGACAGTCGTTTCGCCGTTTCTCCGCCGCTGTCTTCTGGCTTCGCCGGTGTCCGGGCTGGGGGAAAGCTTCGTCGCTGTCAGTGTCCCCCCTCCTCCCGGAGCAAGGCAGCTTTTCGCGCCCTGCTCCGAGAGGAGGGGGGACACTGACAGTCGTTTCGCCGTTTCTCCGCCGCTGTCTTCTGGCTTCGCCGGTGTCCGGGCTGGGGGTAAGCTTCGTCGCTGTCAGTGTCCCTCCTTCTCCCGGAGCAAGGCGGCTTTTCGCGCCCTGCTCCGAGAGGAGGGGGACACTGAAAAGTCCTTTCGCCGTTGCTTCTGCGCTGTCGCCGCCGTTGCTTCCTGGTATCTGTCATTTCAAATGACATTTGAAATGACAGATACCAGCGTGGCGTGAAGCCTTAGGCCCGCGCACCCAGGATCCTGTATAGGCGCTCTATCCAGTATCCTGGGTTGCGCGGGACTAAGGCTTTTCGGACGCGGCTTACATTTACATATAATTAGGCTTCAGGATCGCGCGGTAGGTGAGCTGCTCTGTGCGGGCGGTAACCGCGGGTGCCGTAGGCACTAACGCAGCTCTTCCTACCGCACGATACAGGATTGGCCCGGATGCACTTAAACTATGCTTCTTTATAGAATAAGAACCCACTCCTCAGAACACCTTTTCCATTCACCCATGTGTTCCTGTCTGTGTAGATATTTCCTGTTAGCAGAACAGTTGACTTCAGAAATCTTTTTCATTTGGTTCCTATAGATCCACTACAAATTTTGCTATCTTTTGAGAAGAAGACTGCAAGCAAGAGTCCACTGCCAGCCATATTTTTAATCTTAATCCCATTTTTGCTGATCATGAGTGCCACCAACTTAGTATGCATGGTGCATAATATATTTTCAAATTATATAAGGGGCAATTTCCAAATAGCCCCTGTATTTATAATGCACATAGGCACTTATAGCACACAGTTTATGCTAATTTTTAAAGAGGATGTACACATGCTAAAAGTGGCTCCTGCTCTCTTGTACAGCTGGCTGAGAGGGGTAAAATAATCCGCACACTTATACACATGTCATATATGCATACTAATTTTCTGCCCTGACCTAAACATGCCTCTAGGAATGCCTCCTCGCTGTCTGGCTAAAAGTAGAAGGAGCTATGGAAGACTACACGTATTGTCAGCTGGCCAGTGAAGGGCACTTTTAGGCAAGCCATGTAACTTGGGTAGATAGTGATTCACCAGGTACATGAGTTTGAAAATTGTCCTCCTGGTGTCATTCAGCTGCTGTATAAATAGAAGCCTAAATTTTGAATTAGCAGTACTTCAAGCACTGTGTGTGGGGCTGACAGTGGGTATCTACACACTAAAGTATGCTAGCAGTAATGGAAACGCAAGCATGAGTGCTAAATGCCTATGCTATGTAACACAGGTGTTTAACAGGCATTATAGGGCCGATAATACCTACAGTACCCAAATGTAATCTGGTTTGAAGTGCCCGAAAAGTGGAATATAAATCAAATAAATTAATTAATCTATATTACATTAATACAGGCCTATGCTAATGAGGTAATAAGATTCAAAATTTTGCAAAACATCAGGTTACCTGTTTGCATAGTGGAAACAGATGAGCGCTATACACCTCCAGAGATGTAGTTAACTTTTTGTATTAACATGGAAAGATAAAATTCTCTGCAATTGCCCACACGCTATAATAACCACCATGTACATATCACATGGGTATAAGGAAACAAGTCTGGCTACCAGATTTATTTGCTGCTTCTACCCACTAGACATCTTGCAGTACAACATGGGCAGCTGGAAGGCAGTAGACAGGACAGCAGGGGTTACTAGGGAACAGCCTTGGCATCTAGGTCAAGCCTACAATTTATTGCATAAAAAGGACCATTAAGTAGAGTGGAGGGTATTCTGAAGGGCATGCTTAGTAGAGATGTGAATCGTGTGCCAGATCGTCTTAACGATCAGATTCGGCTGGGGGGAGTGGGGGGAATCTGATCGTTAAGATATGTGAATTGGAATCGTTTCCGATTCCAATTCATATCGCTAATTTTTTTTTTAGGGAGGCCCGCGCCGCTAAAAAAAACCAACCCACCCGACCCTTTAAATCAACCCCCCCCGACCCCCCCAAAACCTTTTAAAATTACCTGGTGGTCCAGGGGGGGCTCGGGGGGCCTTGGGGAGAGATCCAGGGGGGCCTCAGGGAGAGGAGAAATCCAGGGGGGCCTCGGGGAGAGATTTCCCGTTCCCAGGCATCAGCTGTTCTAAAAAAAAAATGGCGCCGATGCCCCTTTGCCCTTACCATGTGACAGGGTATCCGTGCCATTGGCCGGCCCCTGTCACATGGTAGGAGCACTGGATGACCGGCGCCATCTTTAAAGATGGCGCCGGCCATCTTTACTTATCAGCCCCTATTATACTATACTCTTTACTCATCTTTACTCATCAGCCCCTATTATACTATACTCTATAATAAGGGCTGATGAGTAAAGATGGCCGGCGCCATCTTTAAAGATGGCGCTGGCCATCCAGTGCTCCTACCATGTGACAGGGGCCAGCCAATGGCACGGATACCCTGTCACATGGTAAGGGCAAAGGGGCATCGGCGCCATTTTTTTTTTTTAGAACAGCTGATGCCTGGGAACGGGAAATCTCTCCCCGAGGCCCCCCTGGATCTCTCCCCGAAGCCCCCTGGATCTCTCCCCGAGGCCCCCCTGGACCACCAGGTAATTTTAAAAGGTTTTGGGGGGGTCGATTTAAAGGGTCGGGTGGGGTTTTTTTTTTAGCGGCGCGGGCCTCCCTAAAAAAAATGGGTCGGGAGGGTGGGGGAGTCTAAGGGGGGTCGATTTAAAGGGTCGGGTGGGTTTTTTTTTTTATCGGGCCATCGGCGCCATTTTAATTAGTGGCAGCCAAAATGGCACCGATGGCCCGAGAGCAGGAGATCGCGCCGGGTCCCCCTCCCACTGGACCACCAAGTAACTTAACATTTTGGGGGGGTTCGGGAGGGTAAGGAATTGGTTTTAAAGGGTCGGGGTGGGTTTAGGGGTTGTTTTGGTGTGCCAGTTTTCCCGCCCTCCCCCAAATAATTCCCATGCCCTATTTAACGATACAGTACAAATGCCCCTGACGATAAATCGGGGGCATTTGTATTGTATCGTGCACTCTAACGATTTAGAACGATTTTAAAATTATCTGACGATAATTTTAATCGTTCAAAAACAATTCACATCCCTAATGCTTAGTTCTGCCATGGTTTGCATGAACTCTGGCCAACCTTATAGGCTTTCCCTTGTATACAAAAGTCCCATTACTCTTCCAGGATGTAATGTCCTTATTCTTTGACAGTTTATTGAGCAGTACTTCTGCATTTTTTCTATAGCGCATGCTGATGCTGTTTAATACTTCTTGCAGGATGGGCTTTGGGGGGCTAGAGCACTCTAGAAATGCCGCCGTTGCTGTATCATCCTGCACCGGTAGATATAGATTTATTTTTTCTTTTTCCATTTCTTCATGTCTGTTAAGCACCAGATAGCGCTGTAACACTTCTGAATAACATTTGGCCTTTTCATATTCAGACCCAGAACTTTGAAGCATACCTTTCATTTCTTCATCTAGTCTTTGAGATGTGGTGGTTCTAATATTTTCCTCTGGAACTGAAGGACTTTTCAAACGGTCAAGTTGTTGACTAGACACTAAATACAATTTGTACTGCATTAGTGCAACAATGCAAAATCTAGCATGGGCCCTATAAACCCCCAACTGTTTCACCAGCTTCTTTTTTTTTTTTTTTTTTTTTTTGAGTGGCACCCTTTATCACGCAGATTCCTTATGGCTTGATGTTTCCTTCTCAAGACGCTTATCTGCTTTTGTGATAAAGGAATATTACCTTTCAGGGTGTTTAGTGTGATCTCCACCATGGCCCACACTAAATCATTAGAAGCTGTTTTTAGGATAGCTTTTCTCCATTGTGGAGAGGCTTGATCTAAAAATTTTAAAAGGATCGAGTTCCGCTTTACAAATGCAGACTCGATGACTGAGACACACAAAACAAATATGAGGGGGGAGAATACATATTCACTTCTTTTTAGGGGGGACATGTGTTTTTTACAGAGTATACTGTGGTCCAGTCTGGTGGAAAGATATTTATCCTCGGTCGTAGTATTTAAATCCACGATGAGATATCCGTACGGTTTTCTGGTGGCATCCTCAAAGGCTTCTAAAAAGAAACGTGGCTTACCGGGGTACATCTGACTAGCTAAAACAACGATTTGTAACTTATCTCTAGGATTCTTAAAGAGCACCATGTATTTGGTATTTAAAGCTATAGTTCTGCTTGTTTTGCTTTAACAGAAAGCATTTTTTACAATATATATAATACTCAGATTTCTGTGATGTATGTACTAAGTAAATCGGTGGGCCTGAGCCTCCTAGCCAGAACCTACCCCATAACAGGCGCGCCACCCCCGTCGGGGGGATGGCGGCCCGATAGTGGGAAAGGAGGGGTGAAGGGGAGGAGCGGGGCGAGGAGCACGCGCACAAGGGGGCGCATCATCGGAGGCGACAGTGGCGCTGACTGATGACATCCTCGGCCCTTTAAAGGGCCACGGAAAGGAAGGAAACCCCCTTTTTTTACTGGAGCCAGCACGGAGGAAAGGAGTACAGAGTGCAGCAGCCAGATCGCGGCACCACGTGGTGGCGACCGAGATGCGCATCGGCAGGACCCAGAGGCGAGGTGGAGGGAACATCGAGGGTCAGAGGCGCAAATGGAGCATCGGGGGTAGGAGGCCCGGTGCAGCGACACATGTGCCGGGTGTAGCTCGTAGCAGCCCGACATCGAGGAGCCACACGGCAGCGACCGTGCCGATTTCCAGCAGTGCAGAGGAAGCGGGGTGGAAGAGAAAGATGGGCCAGAACTAGGAGGAGCAGCCGGAGCGAGGAGGAGCAGCGACGTGGCGAGGACGAGCGGAGAGGAGTCCTGGAGCGGCAGCAGCGGCAGAAACAACGGCAGAGGAGACCAGCAGCTCGGTGGAATTCAGGAATGAAGCAGAGGAGGATCACAGCAAGTAAAAAAAAAAAAAGGGGGGCACATAGACTGGGGAATTTAATAAAGTTTTTACTTAGTTGATAGTCACAAATTATTAACAAAAAAAAAAAAAAAAGTTGGCCTGTACTCCTTGTTTGTTGGGGGATTCTGATTAATTCCGTGAAATGTAAAAACAGTTTAACTTGGTGTTGTGGGGGAGGGGAAGGAATATAGTGGCTGGAGCAAAAAGATTTAAAAAAATAAAGATTAAAAAATAAAGTTGCGCCCATGAGCGAGGTGGCTAGGGCCGGCCCATGGGAATTTGTTAAAAAAAAAAAAAAATCCCAAGTCTAGTGCTGCCCAGTGATCAGCGCTGCGTGCCATGCACCAGGAGCCTAGGGTTTTTGCCCTGGGACCATGAGAGCGAGCAGGGTGCAGAGGGCAGATGGTGAAGGTGGTCACCGAAAACCACAGATGGTGGTGGGTGGCTTGCTGCCGGCGGCGCAGGAAATGGGAGGATGGGAGGCAGCTCACCGGCGTGTACGGACATATGTAAAAAAAATATGGGCGGCCCAACCGTTCCCCTTTTACCCTAGCAGTGGGCGGCAGCCTCAAGGCAGGACGGTAGCCTATAGACACCCGACATCAGATTTCTGTGATGTACGTACTAAGTAAAATCTTTGTCAGTTTCACCACTTTTACAAGCAGAGTCCATCAAATCATCTACAATAACCATGTTTACTTTATTGGTTGGAAACAATTGTCCATCATTAAAAGTATCAGGCAAAGAATCCATAAATGTAATAAAAGGATATTTATATAGTATTTCTGTATACAAAGTTTGCCAGCAACTATAGCTCCACACAATATTGTTCGACATGTCAGTCAACACGCGACCCACATGTTCTAATAGTTTTTTAATAAAGAAGCTTTTGCCGCTATTTGACGGTCTGATTAAAATACATGAAAATGGATGCCTCCAGCACACATCCACAGTATCCATAGGGCAGTTTGTTAAAGCCATCTTTTATCAGCCTTTTATCGTATACAGCCCTTTGTGTTTTCTTAAGTAAGCCAGTCTCTATCATCCAGGTTTTTTTATTTCTTATGATACCTGTTTGTTGTACCTGTATCTTTTTCAGACTCTTGTCCATAGCCTCAGGTTTATAATCAAAGACAAGATCGTTCAAGCTAGTGAAATTTATCTTTTTACAGATTTCTACATATGGTGTAATCCCTTTCACTTTCATACAGGTCTTTCTGCTTGAAAATTTGTAACCATATGTTTAGTTCCCAGCCGATACAAACTCAGTGATATGCTCATCTGCAGGTATCTTGCTCATCAGCTCACCTAAATAATATCCCAAAGAGTGAGCCCTGTCACCCTTATGACTCACAGATACCACAGAGTCTGTTTCATGGTACAGACAACGTTCTTGCAAACTATCAAGCAGATTGTACAGTTCTAAACGAATATAAGCTGTTGTAAAATAGGCAATGAAGATGTTTGTATTATCTGACAACATCCTATCAAAATGTTCCAGCATGCCCGTCTGAAGGCAAGATCATTCACCAGAATGATTCCCAATCTCTGGAAAAATTTACTGTTAGCTAGTTGGTAGCAGATAGCTGCGACTACTGACGCTCACCTCTTTCTTTACTACTTTGACACCACTGGGGAAAGTGGCGGCCTCCACCAGCTACCGCCGACCTGCCTGGCGCTCCCGGGACAGCATGGGTGCTGCCGACCGCCATTTTGTCTTCAGGATCTGCACGCGCGCACAGGCCAGTCTTAAGCACATCATGGCGAGAACCTCGGGGGCATCCCCTCCGGATGACGTCTTCACTCTGCAATACTTAAGCTGGCTGGCCCTGCCTATTGATGAGTTAGCAAGGAGTTCCCTTGTTGCTGAATCCGTTCCAGTTCCTGCACTTTGGCGTGAGACGCTCTGGGTACCTGCTCCTCGGGGGCCCTTCCTCGTCTCTGGCTATCCGCTCCTCAGAGGGCCTTCTGCCTTGGACTGCTGTCTGTTACCGTTCCCATACCTCAGGCCACTACCTGTACCTTGGGCCATTACCATACCATCTTGGAGTGAGGAATCCCTCGGTGTACCCTGCGCTGCAGGCCACTACCCATCATCCCTATGGAGTAACTTCTTCGGTGTACCCCGCTCTGCAGACCATTACCGGATTTCCACGTCTGAGGTATTCCCTCTGGGTATACCCCTCTGCACAGACCTTGTTACATTCTCCTGCACCCCTTGCTCTGCGGGCTGTGCCTTTCTACCTCTCTAATAAAGACTCTATTCCACAGATGTGTCTGACGTCCGCTGAGACCGTGCCTCCCGACGGTGAGGCTCAGGTGGTACCATCTTTCACCTCGGCCCAGGGCCCACATACCTGAATCACAGGCAGGCTCGTTGGTCCCTATTTTTTACCTGGTTCAATTTCCTCTTGCGATACCAGCCAGCGGATAAAAAACACCAGAGCCAATGCACTCTCCCGTTCATTTACCACGGAAGATGTTCCAGATACTCCACGGCACATCATCGACCCTAGGAGGGTGCTCCTCTCCGCCACACACACGGTTCCAGCTGGGAAGACTGTGTTTCCCCGACCACTCAGAAGGAAGATCCTCAGATAGGAGCATGACTCTCTGCTCGCAGGCCATCCCGGACAAGCTAGAATGCTTTCTACTCTGCAAAGGTTCTACTGGTGGTCAACCATGAAAAAAGACGTCCATGCATACGTGGAATCGTGTCCTACTTGCACCTATCAAAAGCTTCTGGCGGGTCGCCCTTGGAGGCTTCTTCAACCACTTCCTGCACCTAGTGAACCATGGACACAAATAGCCACGGATTTCATTGTTGATTTACCTCTATCCAGTGGCAACAACACCATCTGCGTCACCATGGACTGCTTTTCAAAGATGGCTCATTTTGTGGCGTTACCTAGGCTACCTTCAGCCCCAGAATTGGAGAAACTATTCATCTGCCATGTCTTTCACCTCCATGGCCTCCTAAGACACATCCTCTCTGATCGAGGTGACCTCCAGAATTTACGGCTAAATTCTGGAGGTCATTATACAAAAAATTCAACATATCACTGGGCCTCACATCAGTCTACCATCCGCAGGCCAATGGACAGACAGAGAGGACGAACTGTACTTTAAAACAGTTTCTCCGGGCATATGTAAACTCTAGGCAGACTGACTGGTCCAATTTGCTCCCCTGGTCTGAGTTTGCTTTAAACTCCCACCAGTCTGCTTCTACTGGATCTTCACCCTTCCAAATTGTCTACGGACGCCAACCTCTGCCTCCTCTTCCAGTGCCTATGTCTGTGTCATCTCCCGCAGCCAAGGCCTTGGCACAAGAACTACACCAACTCTGGAAGCACACCAAACAACTTCTCCAACAAGCTGGTCAAAAGGCTAAGAAGTTCTACGATACCCATCACCGGGCAGCTCCTCAGTTGAACCCCGGAGACAAAGTGTGGCTCAGTACCCGCTTCATCTGCCTAAAACTGCCTTCAGCTCACTTTGCACCCAGATACATTGGGCCTTTTTCAGTACTTCGGCGCCTGGTCCAGTTACTTACAGCCTTCAGTTACCCACTTCACTAAAGATCCACAATGCCTTCCATATCTCGCTCTCTTAAAGTCTCTCATCCTGTCTGAGTTCTCAAAGAAGCCACCTGAACCCCAACATCTAATGGCTGAAGAGGATATCACCTATCAGGTGGAAGATATCTTAGACATGAGGAAGCGCGGAAAGCGCTGGGAATACATCATCTCCTGGGAAGGATTTGGTCCCGAGGAGAATAGTTGGGCGCCCGCAATCAAACTGCAAATAAATAAATAAATATCCTTGACAAGGAACTGATCAAACAGTTCCACACTTCTCATCCTAGGAAACCAGAACCCCCGGGGAGGGGCCCTAAAAAGGGGGGGTACTGTTATGCCAGTCGGTTGCAGAAGGCTGTGACCACTGATGCTCACCTCTTTCTTTACTACTTTGACATCATTGGGGAAAGTGGTGCTTCTGCCAGCTACCGCCGACCCTCCTGGTGTTCCTGGGACAGCATGGGCGCTGCCGACCGCCATCTTGCCTTCGAGATCACTTAGGTGCGCTCGCGTGCATGGACCAGTCTTAAGCACGTCATGGCGGGAACCTCGGGGTCGTCCCCTCCAGATGACGTCTTCACTCTGCAATACTTAAGCTGGCTGGCCCTGCCTATTGACGAGTTAGCAAAGAGTTCCCTCATTGCTGAATCCGCTTCACTCTTACAGACTTCCTGTTCCAGTTCCTGCACTTCGGCATGAGACGGTCTGGGTACCCTCGTCTCTGGTATCCGCTCCTCGGAGGGCCTTCTGCCTTGGACTGCTGGCTGTTCCCGTTCCCCGGGACCTCTCCTGGAACTACCACTCTATGAGTACCTTATCTCCACGGACCACTACTGTACCAGCTTTATTGTGGGATCATCTCCAGTGTACTCCATGCCTCGGGCCACTACCGTGCCATCTCTAAGTGAGGAACCACCTCGATGTACCCAGCGCTGCAGGCCACTACTGCATCATTGCTACAGGACCCTCACTAATATACCCCATACCTCAGGCCACTACCATACCATCTCAGAGTGAGGAATCCCTCGGTGTACCCTGTGCTGCAGGCCACTACCACATCTCCACATCTGAGGTATTCCCTCTGGGTATACTCCTCTGCACAGACCTTGTTACTTTTTCCTGCACACCCCGCTCCGCGGGCTGTGCCTTTCTACCTCTCTAATAAAGACTCTATTCCACAGCTGTGTCTGACGTCCGTTGAGACTGCGCCTCCCGATGGTGAGGCTCACAGGGCTCCTCCCTGTGAGTGGTACAATCTCTCACCTTGGCCCAGGGCCCACATACCTACAAGTCATAACATTTACCACTTAATCTGAGAGAATAGGTGGATATTTTCAAATTCAGAAAAGTTTTAAAAACCTACTTGATGAATGAAAATGTTTAGTAATTAGAAGGTCCTGGTAGAGAGCAATTTAAACTTTTCCCAGAAGTATTGAGGATGTTATTATGTGTTTTGTAATTCTATTTATTAAGTTTTGAATTATGTTGTAAGTCGCTTAGGAAGATATTTTCTGTTAGGCGATAAATAAAAGATTTCAAACAAATAAATAAATGCTGCAGTCTTTTGAGTGCTTCCATGACACACATGCTGTTTCATCATCAATAAAGTCATATGATTAACCTCATATTCAGGTGAAAACAAATACTTACAGAGATCATCATGATCTCTCACAATACTTTTAACGGGAAGATTTGTTCTTTGGCCAAATTTCCTCCACAAAGGTTTTAGAAAAGCTTAGCAATTTGGTGCTTTGTAGGGTTCATGTTAACCTGGTCTGGATGTAAAACCACACCTTCTTTTTTGTAAAAATCAGATATATACAGGTTTATTTTTCTACATCAATACACCACTGAGGGCAACCAGAGGCTTCCTGTTTTTGGCAGAGATGCATTTTTATGTATTTAGAAAACAGACTATCACATTTACATTCAAAGTGCCATATTTTACATATTTCAGCAACCACATACCCTTTTGCAACAGCCACTAGGGTTGCCAACTGCCTGATTTTGGACCGGGACAGCCAGGTTTTCAGATGTGCTGTACAGTGTACGTTCAGAAATACTGACCAGACACCGAAAATCCATTTTTTTTTTTCAAGAGGCTCCTTCTCTTTCCCACAGCTTCCTGGTTATAGGGAAAGGCAGAGCTGAGAGCTAAGCTGTGTTCCTGCCGCTTGCCTTCTTTTGTGTGTTGTGATTGGATAGATGGGAAGAGGAGGCGGTGCACAGTACAGCCATCAGTTCCCAGTGGCTCCTTAGATCTATGCAACAAAACCCTCTGGGTCCCTTCCCCTCCCTCACTGAGTATTGGGCTAAGACCTGAGAGACCGGGTGGCAGTGACCCAGCTGAGGGATACAGGAATGGAGGAGGAGAATAGACAGTCAGAATCACAGGGTGAGGAAAGGGGAGAAACAGAGGGAGACACAGAGAAAAGGAGAGGGGAAAGGAAGATAAACATGGGGAGCAAGGGAGGAAAGAGACACAGAAGGGGTATGAAAGGAAGGTCCCAGGGAGGGGGAGAGGCACAATGAGAGCAGGAGGGAAAGAGGGAGACAAAGACAAGACAGAAGAAGCACAAAGGAAACAGGGGACACAGGGGAAAGGAGATAGAGAAAGAGGAAAGCACTGGGGGGGAGAGGGAGACAGGAGGGAAGAAGGAGGGAGAGAAAGAAAAGAGCATGGGGTGGAGGAGCCTAGAGACAGGAAGGCAGCACAAGAGATGAGGGCACAGAGGAAGAAGAGGGCATATTGAGAGACAGGTGTCACAAAGGAGACAGAGGGAAGGCTGGGAAGTTTTTAAGGAAAGGGAGAATGAACCACCTATGTCTGAGACAGGAGGCTGTGCGTTTGGGAATGTGCATTTGTTTATGAGACAGGAGACTGTATGTGTGAGTGTGTGTGTGTGTCTGACAGAGAAGGCTGTGTGTATGAGGTTGAGCATTTGGGAATGTGTATGTGTAGATGAGAGAGGAGGCCATGTGTTTGGGAGTGGTGTGTATAAGATAGGAGGCTGTGTGTTTATGGGGAAATATGGAAGTGGATGTGTATTAGAAAGACTATAGGTGTGACAGAGAGCAAAACTGCATGAGAGAGGTTGCGGTTGATGGATCGACAACTGACAGTAGTCTGTAATCTCCCCCAACCTTCCCTCCCAAAGCATGAAGTTTAGTGGGGTGTCCAGTTATGGTCCATGGAAAGGTTGGCCACCCTAACAGTCATATTAATCTCCCAATGCACCAAATCCCTACAAGGCCTCTCTCTTTATCCATGTGGGTGCAAGTTTCCTGCTGCTGGTTTTCGGCACATGTTCGACACAATTGGAACATGAGCTTACCATCCACTCAGATGGATAACACAGGGAAAAAGAAAAGAACTTTCATGAAGGGTAGACTTTGGCTTTAACAAATCCAAAATAGTCTGAGAGGGGCCCAAATTTGTCATAAATGATTTGTGGGTGGCCAATTTCATATTCCTTGATTTTATTGACAAATGGGTATAGGCTGGTAAAATCATAGTAATATATTTTTTCTACAAGCCTGGCTTTGAAGTACAAACAAACCTCATTAGTTCTTCTGCCAAAAAGGGCATCAATGGCTGCAGTAGTGCAGATTTAACCAGGAAGTTTGCACAACCCCTTATGGGTTTTTTTTTTACCATCCTCTTCCATTCATGTTCTACAAGCTTATAACCTTAAACCCTCATTTTGTTTAGGAAATCTGCTTTGATTTGAGTTTTGTAATTGAGAAAACCAAATGTTGTAGCTGTTAAAGGGTTCTGGCCTTTATCATTATAACAGCTTGGTGTTGTGTCTGTCGCCTCTGCTCCACCCACCTTACCTCGTTGGCGACTCCCTTCGGGGTTGATGGAAGGCTAGTGCTGCGGCGTCTCCAGGCTGTCCTCCTCTGGCGTTCCTGGACCAGCTCGATGCTGCAAGCCGCCATGTTGACCAGATGCCTAAGGGCGTGCGCGTGGCCTGACTGATGTACCAGCGTTGGAGCGAACCTCAGGGGCGTCCCCCTGAGATGACATCACCAGCTCCAGATATTTAAGGTCTCAGTTTTCGCTAACAAGACGAGTTAGCAAAGGATTGGTTACCTAGCTTCCTCCTGGTCGCTGCGGATGGGATTCGCTCTCCGCAACCCTAGCTACTCTGCCTCCTCGGACTTCACTAGAGGTACTCGCTCCTCAGGGGCCTCGCTCTCTCTTTTTCTTTGCAGGTCGCAGTCTGGAATCAGTACTCGCTCCTCGAGGGCCCACGTCTCAGACTTGCTCCTGCATACTACTTCTGCTAAGAAATCATCGCTGCTTACAACATTGTGAGTTTCCATCTATCTCTCGGAGCTTCCCTGGGTACAGGTACTTGCTTCTCGAGGGCCTAATGTATATCATCTCCTGGGCTGCCTTAAGAGACTATTGTGTGAGTGTTACCATTAAGGACTTGCTCCAGTACTCTGCTTATACTGCCTACTCACTGTCTTAGTTTCTCTACAGCTCAGCCACCCTGGGATCGCTGTTCCAATACCTGAGGGACTACAGCCCAGCCAGGCGCTTCCAGCTCACTACTGCCACCTCTGGTGGTTTACCATATTGTCTAAAAGAAGAACTAGTGTGTGTCTGTCTCCTACATTAAGCCTGACCAGTGGTCCCTCTCGGGAATTCCCCCGAGGGCGTGGTCACCTGCCACTGGTCCAAGGATCCACCCACAGCTATTCTAAATAACTACAGATTGCTAATACCAGTTTTAACAACAGAGCTTTCTGACAGATTGCTCACTCCCAGCTTTCTCTACAGAGCTTTGACAACAGATTGCTGACTCCGCATGGAGAACACATCAGATTGCTATCTCCTCACGGAGATCACAGCAGATGCGCATCAGATTGCTAACTCCGCACGGAGAACGCTGACAGATTGCTAACTCCGCACGGAGAACTCTAACACTTGGACAACACATGGAAAAAACAACGATTAAATTCAAAAGTTGTTTGTACCTCATCAATAAGTGCATAACCATCAAGAAAATAGGAACCCACCTGCTTTTCACCCCGCCCCCCCCTTTTTTATAGCATGTGTGATCTGTATTTGCTCTATGGCCTCAGTATACATCAGTCACTGGATAGAGGAGGATGAATGTCTCTTTGTCTGCCTGTGATAGTTGTCTGGAGGGACAAGTGCCACGGTCTTGGATTCTAAAAGCATAAACCTGTACATAGCCATGCACACAGATGTAAGTGTTAAGTACTGAAAGGGATCTATGCAACTTTTCACATTTTTAGATCCACTGCCCTTCTCTTCTACAACTGTCTTTCTCTCTCTCTCTCATTTTCATTCAGATCTGCACAGCATACAGACTGGCCTCAAAATGTTCACATCCTGCTGGCAATAATAAGTGAGCTCTTTTTGTAAATCAAAGGTGTTAAATTGATTGTTATCTTTTTCTCCCGGCATCAGATTCCCAACTCCATAGTACTCAACACCAGGCATAGGGCCCACATAATTTTGATTACCCTGAGTATTAAAAAAATGAGGGAAATAGCCCTTACAGCCTTGAAACCCCATGGTTTGAGGAAGTTTGCTAAGCTTTGTGGGATAGGAAATTTAAAGAGACTTTAAACCGTATACCCAGGGCTTTGATTGTGATTTATAAGAGCTTAACTCCCTGAGCTTACAAGCGTACATCCATCTTTTCCTTTAGCAGCTCACTAACTACAAAATAACCATCATAGCTGTTAGAATTATGTGCTATGAAAGTGTATCCTTTTGAACTTTTTCTCATAAAAAATCTTAAACTCAGAAAGACTCTTGAGACCTATGAATTCCCATTTTCTTTTGTTGTATAAATCTGTCGCATACATGTAATTGGGAACATGTCAGCCTGTTTCTTGCATACCCTCACAGTCATAAAATATACATTTTTCAGATATTTGTGCTTCATCAATAGAGGGCATAAAACACAAGTGTTTGTTGCTAGTGGTCAAGGGCTCACAACACTGCTTACATTGTCTACCCCTATATTTATGCCACTTGTCCACATATGCTTCACATTTCTCAAATAGTATTTTAGACAAGCACTTAACTTCTTTTTTTTAATGCCAGAACTGTATGCCTGTCTAAACATTCTTTAGAATGAGAATACAATTTGCATTTAGGACATTACTGTTTTGTACCAAGATTGTCTATACATGTTGCTGTTAAATAAAGATGTCTCCATTATGTACAATAATGATTGTGACTGAATGGTTTCTGGCAAAATTTATAAAGGTTTCGCTCACCGTAAAACATTTTTACATCTAATATGCCACAGAAATGATCATTGTGTAGCAACATAACAACAGTTTTATGGAATTCAGGTCTGTCATTTGTCTTAAAACACCAGCATTTTTTAAAATAAAGTACAACCCATGGGGCGGATTTTAAGAGCCCTGCTCGCCTAAATCCGCCCAAAACCGGGCGGATTTAGGCGAGCAGGGCCCTGCGCGCCGGTGAGCCTATTTTACATAGGCTCACCGGCGCGCGCAGAGCCCCGGGACTCGCGTAAGTCCCGGGGTTTTCGGAGGGGGGCGTGTCAGGGGCGGGGCCGAGCACCGCACCGTTTTCGGGGCATGTTGGCAGCGTTTTGGGGGTGGGCCCGGGGGCGTGGTTATGGCCTGGGGGCGTGGCCACGCCCTCCGTACCCGCCCCCAGGTCACGTCCCGGTGCGCTAGGGGCCTGCTGGCACGCGGGGATTTACGTCTCCCTCCGGGAGGCGTAAATCCCCCGACAAAGGTAAGGGGGGGGTTTAGACAGGGCCGGGGGGGTGGGTTAGGTAGAGGAAGGGAGGGGAAGGTGAGGGGAGTGCATTAGAGGATTCCCTCCAAGGCCGCTCCGATTTCGGAGCGGCCTTGGAGGGAACGGGGGTAGGCTGCGCGGCTCGGCGCGCGCCGGCTATACGTAATCGATAGCCTTGCGCGCGCCGATCCAGGATTTTAGCGGATACGCGTGACTATGCGCGTATCTACTAAAATCCCGCGTACTTTTGCTTGCGCCTGATGCGCCAGCAAAAGTACACGAACGCGCCGTGTACTTTTGAAAATCTACCCCCTTATGTTTATACCTAAACGCTGTTCAAATGCTGAGATATTATTGAGCATGACTTTTTTATGCTCTGACCACCCCAGCTCTGCGTGCAGTTTTTTAGCACGGTCTAACAGCTGTGAGCTTTATTAGTAATACGAGGGCTACAAAGTTCCCGGCAAAGTATAGGTTGTTACCTCTGTTATTCAAGACTGATAAATGCATTCTCTTTTTATGTATGATCTAGCTGGATAGAATACCCTTAAAACCCTGCATGCACCTCCTCCTCTGTACCTTATCTCAAGAACAACAATATGGAATGTCTCGCCGATCTGTATTTCTCTATAACTCTGCATGAGTTTACTAACTTGATCTAAGAAATCATAAGCATCCAGATTCTGAGGATTTAACTTTCCTAAATACATAGAATTATGAAAATTTGTAGAATGTAAATGCACTTGCACATAATCACTGGATGAAACTGTTGCTTATTTCATTTAGAAAATGCTTATATCTTGCAGCACAACATTTTGAGCATCTTTGAATGAAGTTATTCTCTCTATATTAATAAAACAAAATTCCTCTGAATAAAGCGCACCATCACATTTCTCTAATTCACAGATCCGCCTTCTCACAAATTGCTCAAATTTTACCAGTTCATTTTCTAGAGGTGCATTTTCAGATGGGGCCTGATACACATAGGTGGGCCTGCACCTCCTGGCCAGAGCCCACCCTTAACCGATGCGCCACCCTCCCTCCACAAAGGACGGTGGCACGATGGAAAAGGGAAGGGGGGAGAGGCACGCGGTGACGCGGGTGGGAGCCATCAGTGCGTGATCAGGCCCTCCCCCCCCCCCCCCGCACGCGAGCGCGATGACGTGGCTGTAAGCCACTCCCCGGGCGTCGGCTGCTAGAGTACTCGTCGGTGACGCAGGCCGATGATGTCATTGGCCATTTAAAGGGCTGCGACGGAGGCCCAGGAACCCCTTTCTTCCAAGATTGCACCGAAAAATCCCACCCACCCACCCCCGGAAATGAGTTACCCCCCCAAAAAAAATCGAGCATGTTTTTAAAGAGTGGACGCACGAAGAGAAGAATAACACTGTGTATTATATTAAGCTGCCAATTTTATGACGAGTACATGCTTATACCAGGTTAACATATTCAGCAGACAGCATACTTATGTTAGTTAGTACAGTTCAAATGTTATTCATTGCTGGGGGTTAATGTCGCAGCTGAGAGGGAGAGGACGGTCACCCGGGCCGGTTGGGCATATTGCAAGTGGTGCCGGTGACATCACAGGATGGCATGGTAGCCGATCAGTGCCTTGGGCGGCGCAAAAAGGTGGTGGCGCAGAATGCGCCGATGGTCAGGGCCCCCTTGCTTGGGGGCAAGGCAGGGGTCCCATGGAGTAAGGCTACCTTGCTTGGTCCCTATGGCGGGCAGCAGTGGAGACATCATACCGGCTCGGGTACCCAGGGAGGTTTTATCTTGATGTGTTAAATAAAAGATGCGGCCTTATTATACCAACAACAGTTTCTGTGTTTTCCATGTTTACAAAAGTGAATGCATAATTTGTCTAAGGTACGGTAAAGGGCCACGAGGTAGGGACGACGGCCACGTGGATAAAGTGGCGGCTGCTAGCGTTAATTTACCAATCCTTCTGAAACCCAGTCATCATCAGTATAATTATCAAAAGCCATGATTTCACTATCTTTCTCTACTGTGTTACTGTGTGTTGGTTCCCTCTCTGTGAAGATCTCACTGTCTTTTCTTTTTCTTTTGGAAATTTGCCCTTTTGGAACATTTTCTTGATCTAAAAATAAAAAAATATGTATCATGGCGGGGGGGGGGGGGGGGGGGTGTCACACATTTTATTCCTTTTACATTATTTTAAGAAGAATTTTACAACCTAGTAAACTATAACAGAAAAAATACCATGTTGTTTATCTTTTGGTTTCTTGTAAGGTGGTTCTTCAGATTTTGTTAGCGTATTCAGTTCTTGGTCTGATATGTAAAAAAGCACATGGCAATATCTTTTTCATTTACACACCTGAGAACTATTTGGAGGTTTGCTCGTGCAGATGTAAAAAATGTTTACTTACCGTCATTTGATTTGCTCTCAGAAAAACTGTATGGCCCAATTTTTCTTTTGGGGTCTCGTTGCATACTGTGTCAGTCTGTGTTCAATGATGTATCCAGTTTTGATACAATTTCTTGGTCTAATAATAAAAAAAACAAAGTCACTTTTTTCTTTTACAATAGTTTTAAAATCATATCTAAAAACAAATGCTACAGCAAAACCGTTATTTACATTTTAATTTTCTTTGTTGCTGGCATTTTATAAGTGACATTTTATTCATAAACTTTGCCTTTTGCCTCTTGTTTGAAGAATCCATTTATGTTTCAGACTCTTCAAGCTTTACAATCTTCAGATTGGTGAACTTTTCTGGTCCATGGATATACCTTTATTCCCTGTAGGGGCTGTGTATTTTATCACAAAACTATCTGACCCCTCTGTCATGTGATTGGTATCTATTTCACCTACACTAGCCCTTATAGTATAAGTTAGTTTTCTGGAGTGGATTATTATTTTACAGACCTTTTGAATGAATTAATTATCAATGCCTCTTTAGGCCTTGGGGCACTTTAAAAACTGCAAACTGGTGAATCTTTCTGAGATTTAATGTTCCCTGGGTGTACCTTCATTCCCTGTAGAGGCGTTACCCACAGTAATCCTCAAAAGTTTGCCCATTCCCTTAGTTCATGAAATGGTTGCTACATCATCCATTTTACAGTCTGAGTATGGTCTTCAATGAGGCTTCACAAAGTCATAAACATTGCTTGCTATACATGCTTTGTGTAGGGAATGTCCTTTGTCTCCCAAAACTTTCCATAGACCCTTAAAACAGACTTGACACAGTTGTTAGTTCAGATATATATTCTTTTATTAATTGCTTTTATATGTTTCTTTATTTTTTACACATGACAAAATGTATTAAACATCAATGTACGCTTTTTTCCTCTTCACACAGTATTTCATGTTCAATACGTATTTCTGAAAATACAGACAAGAAAAAAACATTGATAGCCCACATCGGTTATTTTATTATTATACAGTTTTAAAAAATGACTGGTGCTTTCTCCCAGCAATGATGGCATTTATATATTTCATCATTAAATTCTCATCTTTAGGCCTAAGCATACTGTTTAGTTTTCCCACAGGATTTAGAGTACTTTTCACACTATGCATAAGGTAAATGACCAGATTCAAATCATTATTTAGACTTATCACACCTCTTTTATATGCTGCTAATAAAGTAAGATTTAAAACATGTTCTACACACAACTTGGTACAAATTGGGCCGGATTTTCAAAGGCTTACGTGCATAAATCCATGGGATTTATGTGCGTAGGAGTCCTTATGCACGCCGGGCCTATTTTAAAAGGCCTGAACATGCGCGTAAAGCCCCAAGACGCGTGTAAGTCCCGGGGCTTCAAGAAAGGGGAGGAGGCAGGATGGTCCGTTGGGTGGGGCAGGGCTACAGGCCCTGGGCACAGTGGCCATTTGCTACTGTGTCGGAGGAACGCGTGCTGGCAGGCTGCCGGTGCGTACAACCTGCACCTGCTTCGAGCAGATGCAAGTGGTAAGTTAAAACTTTTGGGGGGGCTCAATTAGGGCTAGGGGGTAGGAAGATTAGGGGAAGGGGTAGGAAGGATAGATTATGGGGTAGGGAACGGGTGACGGCTGCGGGCTTCGGCATGCGTAAGTTGCACTAATATGCACCCATTTGTGTGCGCTGACTCCCGATTTTATAACATCTGCACACCGGCGCATGCATATTATAAAATCGGGCATCCATGTGCGTCCACGCGCAAGGTTATAAAACCTACTCCATTGTCTTTAATTTTTCCTGTATGTCAAAGGCATTCCACAGGAAACAATCAAGATTTTTTGTCTTGGGTCATCTATAACACAACCAAAACAGTATTCATGACGAATACCAGCCAAGCATTTTGTAAGAATGCTGTATACGGCCATACATATGATTGATTTAAATGTGTTTTTTCAAAAAAGACCATATACAGGCAGGGGCTTCAGCACCCCTATCCCCGTCCACCAGCTGAAATCATGAGCATCTTCTGGCCTGAACTTGTTTTTATTGTCTTTTTGATTACCTTCTATATCTGATGGCAACTTGATGCTTGGACAAAAGCAACACAGACAGGACAAATTGATAAATGGTGTGTCCCCATATTTTCTTCACTGTGAAGATCCTTCATTTTTCTATAAAACATAATGTTTATGTTATGAACCCTCCTGTAGCGGTGCTATGGGAGGCTCCTTACCTCTTCCTGGAGGCCGCTCCAAGCCAGGGTCTCGCCTGCGAACGGTCCAGGATTTTTTCCAGGGCCTGGGAGGCCTCAGTGTCCTTGGGGCCTGCCTGAGGCTGCTTGTGTTTGCATGGACTTTCTGGTGTGAGCCACGCCCTTCCCTAGGGGCCGGCCTGCAGCACTTCTCCGCAGTTATAGGGCCAGCTAGGTGTGGGCCTGCCAAACTCCTCCCAGGGAGTCGCCGGTCTGCAGCCCTATAAAAGGACTTCAACTTCAGTCTGTCTCTGCCTTGCATCATTGTGAGTTCCCTCTGGAGGCTCCCGCCTGCCAGAGCTTTGTAAAGTCTTCCGTTCTTCATGGAGCTCCTTGTCTCGTCTGCTTTTATACTACGTCTTCATGTCTTGCCTGAGGTCTCTGACCATGTCCTGATGTTCCGCCATGATCTTCCTCATCCTATTGTGTCTGCCTGCCAGGATGTTCTTCCCTGCGTCTTCGTCATGAGCTCTGGGCCTTCTGAGCTGTTGGGCCTAGGAGTGGCCAACAGGTGGGATTCGTCCCTGCGCCCTGGAGCGTCTGTTCCCGCCAGCCTTGGGGGATGCTTCAGATGACACCGGCTTCGTCATTGGAGTTCCTCCTTGCCTAGTTCTGCCCTGCGCTTGTCCCGTTCTCAGTAGTGGGACAGGGGGGTCCGTGACCAGCCCATTGGGTCCGCCTGTGAAGGTGGGCTGTATAGGGCGCCCTGAGAGACAGTGCTAATGTCCTCCTGCCTTATGTCTTGTCTTGTTTGGATCAAGTTCCTCGTCATGCTTGTGATGCCGTCGCATCAGCCCAGTCTTGTCCGAGATGCCGTCGCATCAGTGATAGTCCTGTCTACGTGTCAAGGCCTCCGTCTGCCTCAACCTCAGGCCAGGCCTGCTGCTCCAATGCCGATCAAGCAGCAGGTCCGAAAGGGCTTGGAACAGTCGGAGGACCATTCCCCTACCAACATCACATGTTGTTGGCTCTGGGAGCTTGCAGGCCTGGCAGAGGGTAAGACCGCGTTCAGCCATGCTGGAGCATGCTGTCACCCCTCGGCTCGGCCCTGAAGGTCTGGGCCCGGGCCGAGGCCCAAGGGCACACTAAACACCCCCGTTCTCAACAGTTTACATGAAATTAAAAACCTTTTCTAAACAAGGCCTCTGTTATAGCAATCTTCCAACCCTAAAATGATTAATCACAATGAAAGACTTTTTTTTTATTTCTTAACTCTATCCCTTCAAGTTTTTCCAACAAATAATCTGCTTCAGCATCTAATGTGACTTGGTATAGCTCCTTAACTAGAGAATCCACCAGATTATCATTGTCAAAGGTTAGATCCTGTGAATCAAAATGCTTTTGTCCCAATGGGAGCTCCTCAATGTCTGTCTATGTCATTTTATCTGCTTTTTGTTTCCCTATGATCGTTCACATGTGGCATGTGCACTGGTGGGTCAACTTCTGATTCAGCGTCAAGGTCCATGGCTGCTGCTTGCTTTCCATTTCCAATTGTTTAGGCGTCTCATACAAATCCATTATTTTTTTTCAGAATAACAAAGCTATAGCTTTTCATGAGCAGTTACTGTCTTTCAATCTGGGGATTATGTTCTCACATGACCTCTATCGTGTGTTAGTTATCACATGTTTATTTCTATAGCTGGTTGTACAAGTCTGGGCATACCTATGCAAATTATGTTGCATACAGCCACATTAACAACCCAATCTGTGTCCTAGCAGCTCTGTTTAAAGAATAAGCATCTTGATCTGTAAGCCATTCAGTTACTTGTATTCTAGTCACTGTTTTATTACATGTTTTAGCAGCCTCAAAAAGAGCATTTAGCCCACTAAAACACTCTATTGCTCCTGGGTCATAACAAATCCTTCACAGAGTTATTTAAAAACTCTTTACCATTATCTGTTTGTATTTTACTGGGAATACGACCTCCGTTAAATATATTTTCATATGCCTTGGCCACTTCACAGCCTGTCTGTTTTTAGGCTCACAACCCATGCATATTTTGATAAGATATCTATCACTGTCAAGATGTATTTGAAGCAGACAAAGTGGTCTGGTCGACCAGATCAGCCTGCCATTGTGCATCCATGTCTGACACGATGGTTTTGTTTCTTTTAAAATGTGTCCTAGCAGGTCTGTGTAAAGAATAAGCATTTTGATTTGTAAGCCATTTAGTTGCTTGTTTTCTGGTCACTGTTTCATTATGGGGTAGATTTTCAAAAAACGCGAATAGGCGTACTTTTGCTGGCGCATCAGGCGCCAGCAAAAGTACGCTGGATTTTAGTAGATACGCGCGGAGCCGCGCATATCCACTAAAATCCTGGATCGGCGCGCGCAAGGCTATAAATTCTGTATAGCCGGCGTGCGCCGAGCCGCGCAGCCTACCCCCGTTCCCTCCAAGGCCGCTCCGAAATCGGAGCGGCCTTGGAGGGAATCCTCTAACGCCCTCCCCTCACCTTCCCCTCCCTTCCTCTACCTAACCCACCCGCCCGGCCCTGTCTAAGCCCCCCCCTTACCTTTCTCCGGGAATTTACGCCTCCCGGAGGGAGAAGTAAATCCCCGCGCGCCAGCGGGCCTGTTGTGTGCCGGGACGCGACCTGGGGGCGGGTACGGAGGGCACGGCCATGCCCCCGGACCGCCCCGGGCCGTAGCCACGCCCCCGTACCCGCCCCCAAAACGCTGCCGACACGCCCCCTAAACGCCGCGACGACCGGGCCCGCCCCCGACACGCCCCCGACATGCCCCCCTCGGAGAACCCCGGGACTTACGCGAGTCTCAGGGCTCTGCGCGCGCCGGTAGGCCTATGTAAAATAGGCTCACCGGCGCGAAGGGCCCTGCTCGCCTAAATCCACCCGGTTTTGGGCAGATTTAGGTGAGCAGGGCTCTGAAAATCCGCCCCTATATGTTTTAGCAACTGGAAAAAGAGGATTTACTCCACCAAAACTTCCTGTTGCACCTGGGTCATAATAAATTTTATTTAATAGCTGCTCGTGCGTGGTTGTTGTATATGGTGTACACACAGTGGTCTGTATTTAAAATAAGGCCTTGTTTTATTCACTTTTATATGTATGAGTTTTCGAGCCCCCAACCCCCTACACCCTGCTATTAATCATCCTTTTTTTCTATACTTCAGAAGGATCTGCTCACATTTCACTCTGCATGCCAGCCAAGCAGGCTATTTGGGCATGTGTATTTACACTGAGGGGATGAGGGAAATTATCACAGCTATTAACTTTTAAATCTTGGGTCAGAAAGTCCTGTTTCTGGCTCTGTCACCACCCCCAGTAGCAAATGTTTGGACTTCAAGTGAGGTCATCAAAAAGCGTACAGGTTCCATTAATTCTGTCATCATTAAAAGCAACAGTGCCATTTTTGATTATGTTTTAGGGGTGTATTTTTGGAGATGGGGTGGGTTGGACTTCTGTTGATGTCATCAAAAGGTGATCAAGGATAATTTTTGATGACATCACAGGGGTGTGGTTTGGGAGTGGGAGGGGTGTGGCTTAGGGTGGAGAGGGGGAGGAACTACTCCACTTCTATGGGGCACAAGGCATAAGCAGAGCTATGGGTATGGTAAGGGGTAGGCAGGGGTGTGGTTCTGGGGTGTGGGTGAGGCTACAGAATTGGGAAGGGCAAGGGCAGAGTTTGAGGTGGGAGTGGGCAGGGTTTAGACCGGAAGTGAATGGTGATTGGCTGATGTCAATTTTGATTGACAGTGTGTCCATTATACTACTAACACTACTCCATCCTTCATGAGAAGCCCAAGCCTGCTGACTGATCATGTGATTCTTCATAAGATATAGCAGCAGCTTGTGATCCCTAGATTCTAGATTCAGCAGAGGGTACAGTTTGGGAGGAGGAAGGAGGTATCTTAGAGCCTAATCAGGGAGCTATGGTTGATGGGTAAGGAAAGGAGGCAAATGCTGAAAGGGTGAGCTGAAAAAGGGGTAAATGCTGGTGGTGTGAGAGGAGATGAATACTGGGGAAAGTGAGGAGGGGGGTCAATGTTGGGAAAGTGAGGAGGAGTTTGAATGATGTGAGGAATTTAAAGAGTAAATGTTAGGAATAATACAAGAATTAAAATGAATGGTTTAAACTGGACAAATGAGGACATTTTTGGTTCATTTTGAATAAAACAAACAAAAACTGGCCTCTCATGAAAATATCCAAAAATTTGTGGGTATTTTCAGATTTTTTGTCCAAATTTTACCACCCTCTTCTACCACACAAAATTAAACTCAATGCCTAGACCTACCTGGCTAGGATGAGCCAGGCTCAGCCAGGGCCTCTCTGGGTCCCTATGACTGACCTCCTGCTAGTAAAATTTAGCCTGGGGCCCAGGCCTAAGCAGCTGGTCCAGCAGATTCAGCCAGGGTCTTTCTGGAGTTGGGGCTGGGAAATACCCCTCTACAGCCCCCATATTCCTTTTCTGCAAGTCTGGATAAAAAAGACGAAAGGGATAGGCTTGACACCCACTCACTCCTTCACTGCCACCCATATATTTAAAAATGGCACCGGCCACCCTGAAAATGGTGCAAAAATGACTAGAATACGTAAGCAGTGATTTAGTAGGGTCATAGAGTAAGCCATATTCTCTGCATGATGTGATGGTTTCTATTGGATCAACATAAATATAACTTTAAAATGTTGTACATGAGCCTTCAAGACCACATAGGTCTCTTCTTCAGATGTAAAAAATATCTCTGAAGAAGGGATCTATCTGGTTTCAAAAACTGGTGTAGAATATTTTTAGATCATTCATACACTGATCCAATACAATCTACCAAGAATCTCATGACTGGAATGTAATTTTTCAAGTGTTAAGTTATTGTATAATCTATGTATAATTTATTTTTTGTTATATGGAGAATTAAATAATTTTGTGAAACAAGGAACAAGTGGAACAGAGCTGGTGAAGGAGAGCTCCTTGACAAGAAACTGGCAGTGCATAACTGATTATGTAAGAATCAACTAGTACAGTAAGTCCCCTTAATTCTTCCAGTGTAGTTGGTGTCAATTTTTTAAATTGTCTCCATAAAACCAGTAGAATCTTGGTAATACTAGTGTCCTGTTTGTTTTTTTTTAACAGGACTGTTCTTGGCTGGGTGCTGATCATGACTGAATTTAATTATCAAAATCTTGGGGGAGATTAAATGGGCCCAAGCCCAGTCACTTATCAACAGCACTAATAATCCTGCTGCAAGCAATTTATGGTTTCCAACTTAACTTTTAGTTATACAGTAGTTATAGTTAGTTTATTTATATGTTGCTAATGCAAATGCCATAGGCAGCTTACAATAAGGCATGCATAATGATTATCAGGAAAACAAAGTGCATTCACAAAAAAATAAAAAAAAAAGCTAAACATATACAATTCTTAAAACCATCATAAAATTTAAAAACGATAAATGGTTTATTAGTAAAATAATTAAAAGCATATGTTAATAGTCTAAAAAAATCACTATCTCAGGAATAAGCTTCAGTAAAAAAGCCTGTCTTTAGCTGCTTTTTAAAAGTTATAGTATACGATGTAGTTCTAACTTCTAAGGGCAGAGAATTCCAGAGATCAGATGCCACCACTGAAAATGATTAAAGATATAAATTTGATGAAAATATTAAGTTATGAGTATTCATTATTTAGAATCCATTTTATAGCTTCAGATCTTCTAATAAATTTGTGACTTTCAGCTTCAAGTTCCTGTATTTTGTTACTGATGTCAAATAGTTTTCTTATCTCTAATCCATTCCAATTAATGTGGTAGTTTTGGAGTTTCCTACCAGAAGTTGGTGGATGAAATGGTATCCCAATTTAAATACTAATTCAAAGTCCCATTTCTCATACCTTTAATCCAGTTGTTCAGCCATTCTCCTTACTTTCCTTGGTACCAAGTGGGTACCTCCACTCTCCTTTCCTCAACATATTGATGAAGTAGTCATGGTTAACATCAGATGGTTGCAACAAATCTTCACCTCCTCCTTCCTCATGAACCCAGATCCAGTCCTCCATCAGGACTGTTAGGATTCATAGGTTAGTGGGCCCTTGGCCCGAGGTGAGAGATTGTACTGTCCACAGGGAGGAGCCCTGCTGAGCCTCACCATCGGGAGGCGAGGTCAGAGCTACAGGTGATTCAGACTGGGCCGTGGAAGTAGTTAGTCAGAATAGATCCCCCTAGTGGTGGAGTGCTGAACAGGCCCCGAGGAGCGGGGAATGCAGACAGGGAAAGGAGGAGTGCTTGCGAGGGTGACCCCAAGGGGCGGGGCCACAGAGAGAGAGTCATCACAGAAAGAATGACGTAGGTTTACCCGAGGCACTGGGAAGCCCGGGGTCTCTGGCAGTACGAGGAAACACTACCCTGAGGAGCAGGGAGCAGAATGTAGTAACAGAAGTAGGAAGGCGCTGTCCCGAGGTACACCGAAGTGGAGGCTCACGGGTAGACTAGTTCGGCAGTGGCAACTCCGAACCTCCTCGGGGCAGGATTTACCCATTGTCCTTGACCGAAACACAAGCCATATCAGAATATATACGCGAAAATTTAGCCCACAGAATGGGGTATACCGAAGTAGAGGCTCACGAGTAGAGTAGTTCCTGGAACAGCCCTGAGGAGCGGGGAAAGGTAGACAACAAGGCCCTCCGAGGAGCGGATAACCAGAGACAGGAGCAGGAACCCCGAGGAGCGGGTACCCGAGAGTGTCTCATGCCAAGGGAAGCAGGAACCAGGAACCGACGTCCGTAGCGAGAACAGCAGGATTCAGCAAGGAGGGAACTTGTTGCCAAGTTGATTAGAGCCAGGCCCCAATGGTGCTTAATAGTCCAGGGCTAGTGATGTTATCAAGGGGAGACGCCCCTGAGGTTCCCGCCCTGGCATCTTAAAGGAGGGCCAAGGGCATGTGCGCACGCGCCTAGGAAGGCCCGGGAGAGACATGGTGGTCGGCGGCATCCTCACCACCCTGGGGAGTCCCGAGACAGAGCCATGAGGGCCGGAGGCGGCTAGCCACAGCCACGAGTCTTCCCAAAGGAGAGAGGGCAGCGAGGCACAAAGTGAGTAATAGCGGTCGCAGTCGTCTGCAACCGATGGTCATAACACTAACAATAGTCCACCCTTGCTTTCTGGTTGAGAGACACTGCTCCTCTTAGATGACATACACTGAGCATGCCTAAGATACTCAGGCATGTAAAAAAAATAAAAAATAAAATAAAAACTTAACACGAGGTACCAAAAATAGAGAAAGCAAAGGTAGAAAAACTTCCTTCTTCAAAATCTTTTCTTATCCAGATCTCATCCCTAGAGACCTAAGAGTCCTTTCCATAGAAAACTAAACAGAGAACAGCATAGTGACATGCTGCCATACAAAGGGATAACTAAAAGTCCACACCCTAAAATGGTGGTATGGGTTTATATATTCTGGGAGCTCACAATTCCTGTTTCCCGCATGTGGGAGCTAAAACCCACAATAATGCTATCTCTGTTCCCTCTATAAAGATGGACTATTTCACTTTGTAGGAATCCACAGGTTTTTTTTTGTTTTTGGTTGTTTTTTTTTACAAATGAACAATACAGGATTGCCTGCTATTTTTTAAGAAGAAACAATTTGCCAAGTCTTCTGCCTTTTTTAATAAAGAGGTCCAAGCTGTTGCTTTTTTTTTTTTTTGTGAGCAGAAGATGTCATAACGGCTACATGAAAATAGAAAATATCACAAAATGTCAGTGGAGCCACTCTGCGTCTTTTCTATTTTCTTTTGTTATGTGACTCAGCCGGTAACCATGGCAACGTTAAACTGATATTGGGGATGCTACGGGGGATGCTTCATCATAGCTTCTTTTTAATCTGATATAAAGCTCTATACAACCTCAATGGTGATTTCTGTTATATTTTTAGCTAGGTCATTTTAGACATGAGTTAGGAAAAACAGTTTTTCAATCTCTCCATTAGGTCATTTTTGGTATACCAGACTAACATGACTATCCCTCTGAAGAGTTTTACCAGAAGATCAGGCTTTTCAGAAGAAGTAAATGTGAAAAAAGTAATCACACTGGGGACAGAAATCTTACTTTTTTTAAATGCTATCTTTTTATTAAGATAGCCATGCTTTGCAGAGAAATGTTTACTACTCATATGAAACTCATATTTTTTTTACAGTTTTTGGTGAGGTTAGGACAGGTTTGGATTACAAGCTGGGACTTTCATTGTTAAATGGAAAAATCATGTCCCCTTTTTAAGAACTAAAATGAATTTTAAAGTCTGCAAATTTAGGCCACAAATTGGAATCCTGATAAAGGACAGGCCCATAATCACAACAATCCCTATAATTTAGGGAATCATCTCTTCTCTGGCTCATGTTTTCTAAACTGCCCTGTGGTGTAGGCTGCAGTACCACTTGCTGGGACACTAAGGATCCAAATCTGGATCCACTTGTCTGTCCAGGCTAGCGGAGGTGGTATGTACAGGCCCAGAGGGGAAGTGTGTCTATTAGACAGTGGTGTGTTTTATGTATTCATACCATATTATTTCTGCATGCCTGCTGAAAGAGTGGTGGGGGTTTAGGGGCCAGTTTTACATGCAGAGTGAAACATACGAATTGCATAGTACACCTTGGTGAAGATTTGACGTTATTTGGGGTGAGGAAAGTATCACAAAGATGAGATATCTACAATGTTCTCGCGCCCTAGCTTGATAATACCTTGTTATAGAGTCCATCAAGCCAGGGCGAGAGAATATTGCAGAAATCTCATGTTTGTGATACTTTCCTCACACCAAATGATGTCAAATCTTCGCTGAGTTGTACTGTGCAGTTTGTTCGTCTTACTCAGCATGTAAAACTGGCCCTTAAACCCTAAACCATCACCAACACCTCACCTCGAGCTATTAGCTGGCCCTCTTATAGGTGCTCTCTCTCTCTCCCCCCTCTTTGTGAGCTCCATAGTAGAAGTATTGCGATACTACCTATGCGAAGCATTATGTTACTACATTATGTGGTAATTCTAAAAATTACCCTAAACACGCCCCTTTCTCTTACCACGGGGGTTATGCATGCAATATTATAGCATTATGATGAATCTAGGGGAATGCTTGCAGAAATAACAGCATTAACAAACTTTCAAAAGCTAAGATACTCCTGTTGCTGCTGCAAACAGATAGGTAGCACATTCCAAAGAACTGGAGCGATAATGGAAAACGCCTTAGTCCTAGTTATCTGACGCCGAAACTAATGTAAAGACAGAACCTGCAACAAACTGCTGAGAAGAAGAATGTAAGAACGGAGTATACATTGAAAACCTTCCTGCTAAGCAATAGGAATCCATATAAATAGCTTTACAAACCAAGGTAAATCCATGCAACTTAAACTGAATCTGATATGATATTGGAAGCCAATGAAGTTCTTTCATTTATGGTTGAAGATGAACTCCCCATGTTAAACCAAATATTGCACTTTTTGCTGCATTTTGCACAAGCTGTAGTACTTTAAGCAAACAAGCTGGTAAACCTAAATAAAATTAATTACAATAATCTAGATAAGAAAGTACCACAGCCTGCACAGTTAGCTTAAAATCTTGACAGATAACACATTCTTAAGAGGCTTAATAAGATGAAGCTTGTAAAAAAAAAAAAATAAAAAAAACAATCTGACTACTTTAGTAACCTTTGGTTTTAAAGTCAACTCCATATCTAACACCTTCTATGGATTTTGAAACTCCAAAATGAATTGGAAAACATGGTTATCAAAATGAATATTCATATTGCACCCAGTTGGGGTTTTTCCAATCCCAAAATATTGATTTTAATACAATCAAGAAGCAACTCATTTGTGATACTGTAGGAGCGGCCTAGGTTTAGCAAGGGTGTCAGAGAACAGACTACTCTGGATTCTTGCCTTGCTTCACAGAATCCTTTTATTATTTGCAAAAACACAAAAACATAAAAAGACCTGCTTACCTCAATAGGGCTTAAAACCAGGAATAGTAGCAGTCAGACATAGGCAGTCTTGATGTATTGTCTCCCACATCCAGCTTCCTGGGGCCTATTTGTTCCCTACTGGGCCTTCTCTCTTACCCTCCTGCTAAGGAAAATGCCCTGGACCCAGAATTCCCTGCTAGGTTGTGTTTTAAGGTGACCAGGCTAAATACCTGGTCCTGATCTTTTAAGGGGTCCTTTACACCATTATTTATCATCCATTACTGGATGATTTTTAGACAATCTGAAAAATGCTGCACTGAAAGTTTACCCGGGACAACACTTGGGATAAAATGTTGCACATCACAGCTAAAACTTTCCCTAAATGAATGAGAAATACATTAAAAAGAACTGCACATAGTGCAGAGCTTTGGGGAACACCAACATTATTGGTAAATCATTCAGAACAGTCTCCAGGTTGGCAAACATTCTGCATTCTTTGTCCAAGAAAAGGACCAAACCTCCATAAAACTACCCCATCCATCTCAAAATCTTTTACTCTTAATAACAATGTTTCATGACATACTGTATCAAAAGTGGAGGCAATATCTAACTGCACTAAAATGCCAGACTTACTCTGCTCTACTTCACTATGTTGCGATCCCGGGACGGCCCCGGGATCGACACTTAACCCGCCGCGGTTCCGCCTCGGGCTCCCCCCCCCTCGGGACTGCAGGGAACTCGGTTGCTGCGTCCCCGTCGCGTGCCCACCTCGTCCTGGCCTGCTGGGTCCTCGGGCACCGCGCTCCTGCGCCTCCGGCGTGGCCGGCGTCTCTCTGCGGCTGGCTCCGCCCCTTAGGCACGCGCGTGCGTCTCTGCCTCTTTTTTAAAGGGGCCAGCGCGGGAAAGGCCGGATCCTCCCTGGTATGACGTCAGTCGCTGCAGGGCTACTTAAGCCCTGCAGTCCCTGCTCTCTTTGCCTTGCAACGAGGTTCTCAAGGTTTCCTTGACTCTAGTTGCTTACTGCTGTTCCTGCTCTGACTGATCTTGGCTCCAACCCGGCTTGTATCCTGACCACGCTTCCGTCTGCTCCCTTGGCCTTGGCATCTCCTCTGGTATCGGCTCCGACCCGGCTTGTCCCCTGACCACGCTTTTCGCCTTCTCCTTCGGCTTTTGACGTCTTATTCTGTCTCCGGGCTCTTCGACTTGGCTTGGCTCCTGGATCCTGCCTCGGACCTCCGTTGCTCCTTGATTCTCCTCTCGGCGGACCCGAAGATTCTCCTAAGTCCCAGCGGCTGGGCCCCTATGGGCTCCTCCTGGGGGGGCTTTGGCTTCCAGGGCGAAACCTCCAAAAGTCCCAGCGGTCGGACCCCTACGAGCTCCTCTCGGGGGGTACCGGCTTCCAGGGTGAAGGTCATCAACTCCTGGGTCCTGCCTCTACTCCTTTCCATCTCGCCATTGAGCCCTTGGTCGCATAGGGCTCCACCCGAGCCCACAGCCCAAGCCGTTCCTTTGCTATCTGGCCGCCTCCCGGTCAAGACGCCTGCTGTGGTCCTTCACAGCGCTCCATCGTCGCCTTGATCGGCCCAGGGTCCACGAAGCTGACACACTATATATATATATATAGATAGATATAGATATATATATAGATTTATATATATAGATATATATAGATATATAACAATGATAAGAAAACAGTCTCTGTACCATAGTTTTTACAAAACTCAAATTGCTCTGTATCAAGTATATGGTGTTCCAAGATAAACTCATGAAGTTGCTTCAACACCCATTTTTCCAGGAGTTTACTTAAGGTGCACAGATTAGATATAGGGTGATAACTAAATGGTAATTCTGAAGCTACAACCAAATTTTTCTGAATCGGTCTTATAACTGCCTGTTTCATATATAATGTAACAGCACCATAAATTGTAGATATATTTAATACCTGAAGTAGACAACATTCAAAATCTGATAAATTGTTTTTAATAAACAAAGAAGGGCAAGGTTTCAATATATCAGTAGCTGGCGACAGAGCCATTTAAAGGCTCCAACCGCTCCTATCTCCATCTTGCAGGTCCAGCGACCCAAGGAGAGCATCAGCGCTGCTGGAGACCCAGAAGACTGCACGACCACCTCCCCCCGAGGCCCGAACCCGACTGGAGCACTGGACCGCCACAGCCCACCGAGCCGACAAGGCCACGCCTGCTCTCCGACGTCATCGGGAGCAATACCGGTGAGCTACATAGCTGGCAACAGACAGCGGCGTTGCGTGCCGGGCGCCAAAGGAGCGCAACAAAGGGGCTTCCCCCTTTGTGTGCCTTTTCGTGCGATCCCGACCACATTATAATTTCTTCTACAGCCCACTGACTGCACACCACCAATCAACCATGCCAAACCAGAACCTTCCAATTGAGAGAAGCTACAAAAATGAGATCACATCCCCTTACTTAGGAACTTCAATCCACGATGAACAGAGAAAACCAAGAAAAAAAGTAAGTGCAATCACTTTAACATTACATACAACAATCTTAAGACCTACACCAAATGGTTAATCCTATCCTTCATACTTTTTAATGCACAATCAATAGTGAAAAAAATGCACATCCTCACTGACCTATTCAGCGATGGCAAAACCAGATTTCATAGCAATCACAGAAACCTGGATAAAAAACTCTGACAACGTCCTAATCAATCAAATAGATGACCCGACATACAAAACATTCTCAATCCCTAGACCAAAAAAAAAAGGCAGAGGAATCATGTTAATCATCAAAAAAAGTTTACAGATGAAACTAATCTCATAAAAAATATGTCCCCCCTTCGAAATCACCTTATTTGACTCTTCTAAACTACAAATCTATCTAATATACTGCCCCCCAGGCTCAGGGGAATGAAACTGCTCCCCTGTTATAGAATTCATGATCACTAACTTAACAGTTAATAAGCCAATCATCATACTAGGGGATTTCAACATAAACATGGACACCCCCCCCTCACAGCCACATGCAAAACAATTACCGATGCACTATCAACCATGGGATTGGGGCAAACCATCAGAGGCCCAACGCACAAAGCAGGACATAAACTAGATCTAGTATTTATCAATACAGTCACATGGGCAACAAACCAAACAACAATAACTGAAATCCCCAGGTTAGATCACTCCCTCATACAATCCACCTTGACCTCCAACACTAAACCAACCAGGGATGGAAACAACAGAAGAACAATCACTTACCGACCTCCGTTCAATAGCAATACACTTCAACCAAAACTACAAGAAGAACTCACAAACATCAACTTAACAAACTCAGAAACAGCCACAACATCATGGCTTAAAATTACCAGAGCTATTGCAGACAAAATAAACCCAACCATCATAAAGGCAATAAAAAACCCAAAACATCAAAATTAATGGTACAACGAAAGCATAAGAACAGCCGAACACGAACTCAGGAAAAAAGAGAGAGCATGGCGCAAGAATAAAACAGGCCTACTACTTACCACATACAGAACCCAGCTAGCATTCTACAAAAAACTTATTCACAACGCCAAGAACGATTTCTACTCGAGCAAAATAAACAAATACCAACATAACCCCAGAATGCTATTTTCCATTGTGCATAACCTTATCAAACCATCAAACGAACCAAGAATACCAAACAACACTATCAAAAGTAACGAATTTGCAGAATTCTTTACCGAAAAAATCAAAAAGCTAATAAACAACACCCTCATCACACACGCCCAAACCTTAAAAATGCCACAGAAACTGATAACAACCTGGACGAGCTTCAACCCTGCCTCCTCGCTGGAAATTCAAAAAATCATCAAACACATGAATCCAGCAAACCATCCCATCGACAGTATCCCCATACCAACAATTAAATTGATTGAAAATACAATAACTAAAACAATAACAGACATAGTCAACCTTTCATTCACTGAAGGAATTTACCCAGAATGCCTAAAATCAGCAATCATTAAACCTCTAATAAAAAAGAGCAACCTAGACCCGGAGAACCTTCAAAACTACCGCCCTATATCCAACCTACCTTTCATTGCAAAAATCATAGAAAAAAATCATCCACTCCCAGCTCTTGGACCACCTCGAAAGAAACAACATACTTCACCCGTCACAATTCAGTTTCAGGAAAAACTTAAGCACTGAAACACTACTTCTTGCACTAAACGACACCATACTCAGAAGATTCGACAAGGGACAAAGCTATCTACTAATCCTCCTAGATTTATCGGCTGCCTTTGACACAGTCAACCATACCATCCTTCTCAACAGACTAACTGAAATAGGAACCACAGGAATAACCCTACAATGGTTTTCATCCTACCTATCCCACAGAAATTTCCAAGTACTGTTCAACAACACCCTCTCGAACAAAGTCAACCTCAACACTGGAGTTCCCCAAGGATCCGACCTATCAGCAACACTCTTCAACATCTATCTCCTCCCAATTTGTCACACATTAGAACGTCTTAGTCTGACCCATTTCCTATACCCTGACGATATTCAGATACTTATTCCTATACAGAATACATTAGAAGAATCCTACAAAAAACTAACCTTCTATCTTACAGAAATCAAACAACATTTATCCGACCTAAAACTCATAATAAACCTCGACAAAACTGAAATAATCATACTAGATAGAAAGAACAACAACCCTCTCAAGCAACCACTCAAAATGGAAAACCCCAAAACATCAATCTCTCCTGTCACGCATGCTCGAAACCTAGAAATCACCATTGATAGCGACCTTTCATTCAAAATCCACATAACTAACAAGATAAAGGAAGGATACCACAAACCACTGACCCTTAGACGTCTTAAACCTTTTCTTTCACAGGATGATTTCAGAACTGTCCTGCAACTACTCACCTTCGCCAACCTTGACTACTGCAATGCCCTACTACTGGGCCTACCACTCGCTACCATCCACCCACTCCAAATCCTACAAAACACAGCCGCCAGAATCCTAACCGGAACAAAAAAACATGAACACATTACTCCAACTCTGACACCTCTACACTGGCTACCAATAAAATATAGAATAGACTACAAAGTACTAACAATTCTGCATAAACTAATCATAGGGCAACAATCCAACTGGCTAAACAAAACCATTGAGCAATATGCTCCAAAACGGGACTTACACTCAAAGAATAAAGGCCTCCTCAAAATCCCTCCCACTAGAACTGCACTACTAACTACAACCCGTGAGAGAGCTATATCCATTGCCAGTCCCTCACTATGGAACTCATTCCCAACCCAAAAAAGAACTCAACCCAACATGAAACCCTTGAAAAAAGAGTTGAAAACCTGGCTGTTTACCAAAGCCTACGCAAACTCACACCATCAACCACACTGCCAGACACCTACGTACACCAGCATCAAGAAACAACTGTCCATTCCATAATCAACAACATACCTACGACCACTCAAACCTCCAAGACATTGATTTTAACTAACCCAAAACACATATCCAACAGCATCTTATTTATATTTAACCTTGAAAGCCTGTTTCACTAACTTACTTGTTTGACTTATCCCAGTTACTTTCCTACCCAATTGCCTCACCCTGTAACCCCACCCTACGTGTATTAGCACATGCTACAGCAACTAACCCACAATTTATCACGAAACTGTAAACCGATGTAATAAAAATACGCTGTAATGTTATTTAACTATCACACTAACCAAACGCTGTAAACCGTTCTGATGGCGAAAGCAAATGACGGTATACAAAACACGACAAATAAATAAAAAAATAAAATAATCAGTGTATAATTTTCCTTAGTCCATTAGTGTGAGGAATCTGTCTGCAATGCCATCTTCCAACCAGCAGGGGCCCTAGGTGGGCTATTGTCTATGCTGCCTTAGTCCTCCAAGCTCCTATGGCTTGAAGGTCTTGCTGGCAGCCATGTTGGCAGCAATAACTCAGCATTGCCACACACATATAAGCCTGCCTCACCTTGGAATCTCCTGCACTCCACATTGTGGCCATTCTAACTCTTGCCTCAACCTCAGCCATAGCTCTCATTTGGCTTCCAAATTTACTTTTCCTTTTGTTCTTTGTGTGGCCCCAGTCTAGTGGCTTTCTTGTTTGTTTTTGCTTACCCTGTTCTGTTTAGTTTCTGTTAAGATCTCCTCCTCCAGAGGGGAGGAGATAGCAATCTGTTGTCGCTCACCCCGCCAGGAGGGCGGAGTTAGCGACCTATTCTGCTTTTCTCCTGAAAGGGGGAGGAGTTAGCAATCTGTCATGATCTGCTCCTCCAGAAGGGAGGAATTAGCTATCTGTAGTGCTTACCCGCCAGGAGGGCAGAGTTAGTAATCTTGGTAGCGAACTGCTGTAAGATGCTCCTGTAAGGAAGGAGGTAGCAATCTGTTATGGAACAACTCCCCAAGGAAGTGGAGTTGGCAATCTGTTCAATGATACTCTTCAGAGGAGAGGAGCTAACAATAGGTATATTGTTCTTCGCTACTGAGATAGCAATCTATCATGACTCCGCTACGGAGTAGCAATCTGTTATATATAGGCTGCTGGCAAGTCCCAAAGAGAGAGAAGGTAGCTATCTATATAATACTTCCGTAAGCGGTGTTAGTGGTCGGTAGTGGTTGACTCCCACAGAGTGATAGTAGTGTAAGGAATGACCACTTGGAGGAAATGGTGAATCCCTGGGCCGATGGTAGATGAAAGCATCCCCAGGAGGAGATCCTGAGAGGAACCACCGCCTAGGCTAGAATATGAAATAAACACAAATAGTTCTTTATTAGGCTGGAAGCTGGACCACCAGGGGTGGCAGTAGTGAGTCGCTGTGTTCGGCAAGACTGAAGTCCTTCTGATACTGGAATATAATCTCTGGGTCGCTGAGCTGTAGAGAGAGACTAGAAGTAGTGAGTAGACAGGGTATACTGGAGTGGATACAAGATTGTACACTCACAATAGTAGATGTCTGCAATGGTCTCTATGCCACAGAGAGTCTTCAGTATATTCAGGAACAGGAGCCATAGACGAGTACTGGTTCCTACAAACAGTCTGTAAAAAGAACTTGCAATAGCTGATTATGAAATGGCTTCTAGAGTAGAAGAGAGTCTGTAAAGGATTCTAGGAACATGGGCCCTCGTGGAGTGAGTACTGGTTCCTATCTGCAATCTTGCCAATATAACTCTCGATCTCCGTACCTGCGATAACGTCTTGGATGGAAGGGAGTCTTCAGAGCTATAGGAATGTAGGCCCTCGTGGAGCGAGTACCGATTCCTATCTACAATAGGACTCACTGTGTTCACGTCTGCGATCGCCTCCAGGCAATGAGGAGTCTTCCGAGTATTCAGGGACGTAGGCCCTCGAGGAACGAGTACCGGATCCTGTCTTGGCAATTTAATATCAAGAAGAGAGAGCGGAGCCCCCGTGGAGCGAGTTCTCCTGGTAAGTTTGAAAAGGCCGAGCAGTGGAGAAGGATTCCCCTAGCTGACTCGGAACATTGTTGCAAGTATCGTGGACTGCCGAAGCAAGTCCTGTTGGAGTTCCTTGCTATCTCGTTAGAGGTTAGCAAACAAAGACCTTTTAAAGTGGAAATGGATGACGTCACTACGGAGCATCAAGCCATCCCGGGGACACTGGGACCAAGAGGCAGGGAGAAGCCGCAGCTGCATCTGTCCATCAGAGCCGAAGGGAGTCACTCCCAAGGAAGAGGGTGGAGCGAGGGGCGAGAAGAGGCACGAACGCAACAGTTTCCTTATCCATTTGGCCCTGTTGCTATGGCATCCCGTTGTGTTTGTTCTGTGTCTGCTCTGTGTTATGCCCATCGGTCGCAGATGGCTGCGACTGCATGTACTTACTCCTGCACTGCTCTTCTGCCCTCCCCGAGACTGCTCGCGGCTTGGGCCAGTCTCCACCGCCATGTTCCCCGGGGCTCCTCATGGCGGCCTGGATGCCGCCATCACCCTCCTCGACTTTGGGTCTTCCTAGGCGCGTGCGCGCACCACCGGGCCCTCCTTTGAAGCCTTCTCGGCGGGAACTTTGGGTGTCCCAGTATGATGACATCATCAGACTGGCATATTTAAACTCCACCTTTGCCCTCAGCTAGCTGACTTGATAACATGTTCCATACATCTTCAACTACTGCCTACGTGTTCCTGAGACTACGCTTTCATGCCTGTGGACTTGTACCCTGTCTGGAACCCGCTCCTCGGGGGCCAGTGTATGCATTGGGGACTCTTTCTTCTCACCTACCCCGCTCCTTGGGCTGGCTCAGTGTCTCCTGGGTTCTAACCTGCAAAGCCTCCCATTCCTCGGGACTACCTCTGGGACACTCCTGCTATCCGTGAGTTCTACAGTGGGGCTTCCCCGCTCATTGAGGTTGTGCTTGCAGCCTGAACAAGACTGTCCGTGTCTCCCACTCATTGGGACCACGTCTACGTGTTACCCAAGTGACTGCAAGAGCTTCCCCGCTCCTCGGAGTAGCATTCTCCGGCTTTCTTGTGACTTTCTACTCTTCCCCGCTCCTTGGGGTTGCACCTTCATACTATCTCTAGACTGCCAACACTTCGCTGCTTCTCGGGGCAGTGCTACGTCATCACTAGAAGCTCAGCTCGGGCTTCCTTGTCCTATGGGTTGGACTAAGATGTTACATCATCATACTCTACGCTGTTCAGCTCTGCTTCTCGGGGGTTGCCTCTCCAGAGCATCTCCTGCTTGGCTAGTCTCGTACCTCTCGCTCTGCGGTCTCACTGGCATTCCTCCCTTCGGGGTCCCAGCCCAGGAATTGCCTCCAACCTGACTCTCCAATGGGGTACTTTCCTGGCTCCTCGGGACCTCTCCATTGCCTCACCCAGAGTTCCCCGCTGTCACTGACCTCGCCTCCCAACGGTGCAGACCTGTGGGGGTTCTCCCCACAGGCAGTAACAACTCGCATCTCGGGCCAAGGGCCCACATACCCACAAATCATAACACCCTGTCTTACGTTTTGTTTGTAGTGTACTTTTTATCTTGCATATCTGTGTTTATTTGTGGGCACCTTTCTGTTCCTGGTTTCTCTGCATCCTTGCTGCTCTAGTGGATGCCCTCCTGTACCCCTGTTCTCCAGTGCACCTCCAACTTAAGTCCTGCCGACCACCAGAACCTATGGGCTCAACTACAGGGGGAGTTGCCAGGTCCAGGCAGAAGACCCTGGCACCTAATTAGCCTGTTCCTAAGTTCAGCCTGCTCCTGAACTGGAAAGGTTATCTTAATCAGTGACAATGCCCTGACAAATAGGGATTATCAATAAAATTTCTGTAAATTTTGTTCATAACGTTTTGTTTGATTATCTCCTGCCCTTATTCCCCCCCCTCTTTTGTTCTCATGTTAACTCGTTATTTCTGTTTGATGTTAATCGCATCCTCAATTGTTTTCATGTTACTTCGTTATATCTGTTCGATGTAAAACGCCTTCCCAGGCGCCAATTTCAGTTACACTGTAAACCGATGTGATATCCCTGATGAACGTCGGTATATAAAAATCTTAAATAAATAAAATAAATAAAATCAATACAAAAGTATCCTAAGAGGTAATATTGGAGTTCACCACTGAGTCAATATCTTCAGCCCCAGATGGTCCCATAGTAATCTGCTGTCTCAAATTATCAACCTTATCCTGGAAAAATTGGGTTAAGGCTTGACTTCCTGGTCTTTTAACAATACTGCTTTGCAGTTGTCTCAGAGCTCCTTTAACCAAAGAGAACAGCTCTAATGGTTTATTAATGGAATTATTACAAAGGCAGGGAAAAAAAGCTTCATAGCTGTTTATAATGCATTTCTGAATGTGACTAATTCCATATCACAGTGCCCCTTCATTTGATTCTGTTTTGACTTCCACCATTTCCTCTCCAACCTCCACAAGAACCTCCTTTGTATAACTAATGTCTGAAAGAACCATGAAACATTGTGGGTATTTTTTTTCTTCTAATTTCTCAGGGATTCTTTCATCATAAATGTTTTTAAGCGAAGCATTTTACCACTCTGCCACTGAATCCAGAGAATTTAAAATTACGTTAACTTTAACATAATCCTATAAGTCTAGAAATAAATCAATGTCTGGCTGCAACCTAATATTTTTATAAAATTAATCATTCTTAACACATAAATTATCAGTTAGTAACATAAATTTCAATTAATAATGATCTGACCAAAGTTCAATCAAAGTGTCAAGAGCAGTAATGGCTCTCTGAGACAAAATCTGATCAGTAACAATAATCAAATCCAAAATATGCCCTTGGCAATGTGTAGAATCAATCTAATAGAACCCTAGCGTTCTATTATGTTAAGTCAATAATTAATTTAAACACAATTTCATGTGAAGTTTTTAACGCACCAGCAATCTCTGGCTCTTGTATACTTTGAAGTTTGAAACATTTTTTAACATATTTGAGAAAAATAAATTGGGGGGGAATGGTTGGAGGTTTCATATATTTAATAGTGCCCCAGCACTGTGATACATGTATAATCATTAACTTCCAACCACCTCCGTATTTTTCATAATTTTCTTAATATGCTAAAGTCTTTCAAAAACAAATGACATCCACTTTTTTAATATATATTTTTCTCTTTTTTTGAAATGAATTTTATATCACACAGTTAAATATAAAATATGAACCCTGCTACAAGTCCCGAATAGTTGTAAATAATCCCAACATGTACATGTTTCAAACAAACCATCCTTCTTCAGGGGATTTTAGTCTGCATAAATGTGTAACGGGTCCTTTCCATGCTTCTTGTTTATTCAAAGCGTCTTCTCTAATCGCGCCCTTGTTCTTCAAAAAGATGCCATTCGAAATCAGGTGATCCCTAGCGTGAAACGTAATTTATACGTCACCAGAGCTTCTCTAAATAAACCTATCCGCTATCGCACCATTGCCATCCAACCAATCAATAACTCTCCGTTTACTATCACTGTTTGCCACACCTCCTCCAGATTTAAGTTAGCATAGCAAGATTAAGTTCCTCATTCATCCCATTTGGATAAGAGGTCTTTAAGGTATAAATCCAGAAGGCTTCACGGTAATTAAGTTTAACATTAAGATCTCCACTGCGGATTGAAATGTTAAATTGTTCTATTATTGTCCACTTCATATGGGCAAAATCATGTCCTGCTTCCATTAAGTGTTGTTCCATCGGTGCAGTCATTCTTGCTGTATTGAAGTGTGATTTATGTTCCCCCAACCTGACTCTCACCGTTCGTGTGGTGCGCCCTACATAAACCTTAGAGCATGGACACATTATTGCATAGATCACATTGATAGAATTAAAATCCGTGTTTGCCTTCCTCCAAATTCTATAACCTGTTACTGGCTCAATCCACTCTTTCCCAACAATAGAATATTGACACCAACTACAATGCCCACACACTGAGTGGCCAGAAACTTTCACTGGCTAAATGTGGTGTTCCAATTGTGAGTGTACCACTTTATCTCTAATATTCATTTGTGATCTCAACCAGTGTGTCCTGCCTTCTTTGGGCCCAAGTAATCATGTGTCAGCAAACATCAGCAAGAGGCCTGAATGTATAGAATGCCTGTTTGTATGCATTTCTTTTTATTTATTTATTATTCTGCTTTTTGACAGAAATAGCAGATTACATTCAGGTAATACAGATATTTATCTATCCTCAAAGGGCTTATAATCTAAGGTCCAGATTCATTAAGGCTTTTCTCCCATTTTCTTCCTTAGTGAATCAGGTACTAAGTTTGAAACTGAGGCAAAGGAAGGTAAAATGACTTGCCCAAGGTCACAAGGAACAGCAATGGGATTTGAACTCTGGTTTCCCTGATTCATAACCCACTGCTCTAACCACTAACTTAGGCCTGGATTTATCAAAATGTGATAGCAATGTGTTTTATGCTAATAGACAGTTTATTGCAATAATACCTATGTGAAGAGCTAAGTTAGTGCAAATCACAATTTCACACTCTGTGATACATGCCAGACCTGTTGTATTTCCTGCATACAACAGAGAGAGAGAGAGAGAAACTAGCCATGATGTCCTCTTCCTAGATAGGTATTTGTATCCCTATGGGAGGCCCACCTAGTAGGGATGTGAATCGGGCTTCGGACGATTGAAAATATCGGATGATATTTTCAAAATCGTCAGAAATCGGGGGCTCCCGATAAGAGAACCCCACGATTTTGTTCCTGGGGTTCTCTTATTGTTTTGGGGGAGGGCGGGAAAAACGGCACACCAAAACAATCCCTAAACCCACCCCGACCCTTTAAAACTGTTCCCTTAGCTTTCTCCACCCTCCCGAACCCCCCCAAAACTTTTTACAAGTATCTGGTGGTCCAGTGGGGGTCCTGGGAGCCATCTCCCGCTCTCGGGCCGTCGGCTGCCACTAATCAAAATGGCGCCGATGGCCCTTTGCCCTTACCATGTGACAGGGTATCCGTGCCATTGGCCGGCCCCTGTCACATGGTAGGAGCACTGGATGGCCCGCGCCATTTTTAAAGATGGCACCGGCTGTCCGGCTGCAGGAATCCAGAGAGCAGACAGGCCTCCTGAATTTCAGTGGAGATCTATCTATCTATTTATTTATTTGATGGAATTTCTTAGCCTCTCCAGAGAAGTCTGGGGCAGAGTACAAGAGAACATACATAAAACATGCATATAAAAAGCAATTAAAAATAAATAAAAACAGGTTACAATCAAGTCAGCATAACAAGATGTGGTTCGAAAGGGAGTCATTGGAATGCCTCAAGGAACAAGTACGTTTTCAGCAGTTTCCTAAATTGCTTAGAATCGTGTGTGAGCTGGAGGGATGTAGGAAGGGAATTCCACAGGGTGGATCCAAAGATTGAAAAGGAGTGCTCATGTGTAAAGGCAAGCCTGGCAACTCTGGGAGAGGGAATGGCTAGCAATTTCTGGCTGGAGGAGTGAAGGATGTGAGCAGGATTATGTATTCATAGGGTAGAGGTTATCCACGGGGATGATATATGATGGATAAGATTATGAATGATGACTGCAATTTTGTATTTCATACGTGATGAAATTGGTAACTAGTGTAAATTTTTCAGTATTGGGGTTATTGTTCTCGGACAGGAGTACCAGTCAATAAATGAACAGCAGAGTTTGGGATTATTTGTAATGGATGGAGAGAAAGCCAAGGTAAACCTGTATATAGAGAATTGCAGTAATCAATGGATAGAAAGATCGGTGATTGAAGAACAGTCCAAAGGTTTGTGGGCTCCAAAATGGGCTTTAAATGAGTGAGCTGCTGATAGAGGGACCAGGAAAACGAAAGATGGATAGAGGAGCTATATAAGGAGGGCGAGAAGAGGCTCAGAAAACTCCTGGGAGATGGATTAAAAAGGGATACTTGTTAGGAGAGAGAATAATGTTGCAAGTGGCTTGGAGAGCAACTAAAAGAAGGAAATCTGGCTAGGAGAGGAGGAGGAGGAGAGGAACTGTGATGGGAAGAGGGGCTATAGGAGAGAGAGGAGTAGGCACAGGCTGTGAGGATGAGAGGGGCTGGAGAGTAGTGGAGAGGGCTGAGAGCGTGGACCTGTGCTGAGAGAAAGGTAAGTCACAGAGAGAAGGGAGAAGAGGATACAAGCTGGGGAGAGAAGGCATGGGCTGGATAACTTTATACTTAACTAATGATATTCAAAAGATAGCTAGTTAGGTGTAAAGTTATCTGGATAAAGATAATTAAATAACTTTAATGGGGGATATTCAGCTGGATATTTGTCTGGCTGAATATACTGGATAACTACATTTAGTTGGATAAGTTAATTTGTTCTACATTTTACAAATTACTCAGTGTATTTAGCCACTGAGTAACCAAAACCATATCATCTACATATAATTTATCTACAGGGAAATACATTCAGCTTGTCAAAAGGGAACTGGTTCATATAAAGTTGCACACTTTTAAGGTTTTGCATATCTAACTATGACCCAGGTTCTAAATTCTAATCCTATGCCAATAATAATGCATCCTTTACCTTGTTCCAGTTTTGTTACTCAGGCTCTACTTTTGGTTATGTTGTGATTTTTGAAGTATAACACCGTTTTGTTTGCACATGTCTTTCAGTAATAGTGTGTATGGAGAACCTCTAGGAGGAATGTGTTCATTGAAATAAAAGACTAAGTTATTAGACCAAAGGTAGGCAACTCCGATCGTGGAGTATCATAAACAGGTCTGGTTTTCAGGAGATCCACAATAAATATGCAAGAGTCTTTTATATACTTGCATTCATTGCCTCTATTGTACGCAAATACATCTCTTGCGTATTGTGGACATCCTGAAAACCAGACTTGTGGCACTACAGGACCCTGTCTTATGGGTATATGTATGTATGTGACTCTGAAGTGGGATTTTGATTAAACAGACTGTAGTGAGTCTGGGGAATCCTTGTGGGCCTGCTAGTTCATTTGGCCCAGCAATGTTCTTGTTACCATGGATGCTGGAGAGCAAACAATATGGTCCTAGCTATTTGTCAAGAGACACCTGGGGGACTATGGTCCATCCATGACTACAGTGTGAAAGATTCTGTGGTCTTATCTAGATTTCCTTCTGAGAAGAATTTAGTGATGGGATGTGAGTACTTACCAGCTTATGTGTGAAGAATGACTAATGCAACAGGGTTGTTTGGAGAAGGAGATTAAGATCTAAGCACTCTGTCAGAGGAAGAGGAAGTTTAAAGTGTATTTATTTTGTTGCTGCTATGAATCATCATGATTTGGATTGTGAATTGACTGCTGCTACCCCAGAAGAATAAAAGATTTTTAATTTTGAAATATAATCCACTGAGTGAGGCTATATTTGCTAAAACCTAGGGTTGTGGGTTTGAAGTTTTGGATCTGCCAATTAGGTAAGAAAGAGAGAATGAGGGGTTTGTGTAGGGGTGCAGTCAAATGGTCACAGAGGGGAAAAGGAGGATTTTGGTGTTTTCCCTGTCCTGCATGAGAAAATATTGCCCTTAGCCTTTGAGCCAGGTCCAATCCACCATCTATCCGACCAGTGCATAATTTTTGATCCTATAGAGCTGGTGCCAAGACCACAAAAACCCAGCATCAAATCTCTTTTATTTTATGTGCTCCAGTTTGGCATTTCATAACATTAGTATGTTTCTCATGGTCATCACAGTAACATAGTAACGATGGCAGAAAATGACCAGATGGTCCATCCAGTCTGCCCAGCAAGCTTAAGGTAGTGACTACCACTCTGTGCAGGTTACTCCCATATTTCTCTTAAAGGTGGTAACTGTCACTCTGTGCAGTTATCCCCAAACCTTATGATACCCAGAAAAATTTCAGCTAATAACATTTTTTGTACTGGGTGATGAGCAGTGTTGCTTGTTGTACTTTGCTTATGGACTCGGCCATAGAAGTAGTCCTGTGCCTTTTCCCTTATGTCTATGAATCAGTACCTCAGTCCGTAGAAGTTGGAGCCCTCTTGGTTGTTGTCTGAATCCAATTCCCCTTTTCCTTCTGCTGTTGAAGTGGGGAACAATGTTTCAGTTGCATTTAAAGCATCAAGTCTTAATCATATGAGCACTGTACCCCACAGCAAAACTCTTTAAACACGAACATATTACCATAGATGGACAATTACAACATCTTTGTGTTCTATCAGTTCACTTCAACAAATAATGAAAGGCTTAAAATTGCTTTTCCAGCTTCTTTGTTGGCCATCCTCTTCATACACATTTGATGATATGTGTCAAGACTAGATTCTTGATGTTATAGAGAATGTACTGTAAGAATAATGTAGATGAAAAATTCCATATAGTGCTTCATTGTCCTTGTCATTTCCTGAAGAGCAGACAATAAATGTCCATTCTGTTTACTGAACCAAAATGTTAATGATTCAAGTGATCATTACAGAGGATCTGACAACTGGAAAAGTAAACTGCAATTTGTTGAGAGCACTTGGAACCTCTGGAAAACTAATGTGCCACTTAGCCATAAAACATCTCACAATGCATCAGGTGACCACTGAAAATGCTGTAGCTATCATTTATTTATGTGTTACTACAAAGTCTGTGCAAGAAAAGTAGTGAACAACAGTTCTGACTCATAGGCTATTACAGTACATAGAGAAATAAAATGCTTTCCCAGAAGACTGACATCAGGAAGTAAAAGATTTGCCGCTGTCATAAATCTTATACTGCACACATGAATAATAGTAGATAAAAAAAGAAAGTATTGTTTACTTACCTTAAAGTGGAGAATTTTCTACTCAAACATCATCTATCTTAGTTTTTTACAAAAGAAAGAATCTAAAATACAGTTATGGTCACTGATAAGAGGTTACCCAATACCCATCTGTTAACTAATAGTGAACTGGGACAAGATGCAGCTTGTGCCCAGTCCTGGACCACTGCCAGATAGTCCCAAACCACCAAGTAACCAGCCAAATTTGCAGAAACAATGTCTTTTATTCTCTTTTTGAGTCTGTTACTTCACAGATTATACAATTCTTTCCTTGTGATGGCAGCATGCTATATATTTACATGAGGTGTTTATACACAGGCTGGCATAAAGCTTCATTCACAACAACCTAAAACTCTTTAAAGCTGCAACCCGCTGCTCCCTAAGCTGGACCTCAAGTCGCAGGTTCCCCAGGCTTCTTGCAGGATTATGCCCACTTGGCATAGTAGTTCTAGGTTTACCATGGTCTCTCTCTGACTATTCCCAGCTTCTCTGGCTGTTCCACATTTTCTGGTAAGACTCCACTGGGAGCTCCTGATTCTCTGTTCACTGGCTGCCCTTTTCCGTTTAAACCATGTCCTAATTGGTCACACCTATCTCCATGTCTTCCGTCCCCTTAGTTGCACACTCCTAGACATCTGATGCACCAGAATGGGTGAGATGATTAGATTTTACTAGGAAACACTATAGTAAATTCTGGTACAAGTAATAGTGACCACAATATAAAAAGGAGGGTATCAAAATATAACACAAAGCTTTTATCAGGTGTCATATAAAGCATGAAAAATGGCTTGTCACAGCCACCAAACACTGGTAGCTAAGCACCCAAAGAGTATAATCATACAATTGGTCTGAACATTTTTTTTTAATTTTAATGCTTCTACTTAAAGCATCAAAAATAGTCACTTTAATGAAAAAAAATAAATATCTTCAATGTTAGAAACATTCTCTCAGGGCTGATTCATCCACCAGGCGAAATTAGGTGGTTGCCTAGGGCATCAACCAGTAGGGGGCAGCAAAGAGCAGCCATGTGGGGCTGTGAGCGGAGTCCATCCCACTCATGGCCAAGGGGAGTAGGGACTTGGGGGCCGCAAGTGGAGCCCATCCCATTTTTGGCCGAGAGAAGACTCGGCAACCGCGTGCGGCACCCATCCTGCTTGCAGCCGAGAAAAGCAGACTTGGCAGGCCGCGAGCAGTGCCTCTGTGTGTGGGTATGAGATAGAGAGAGGGAGCCTGTGTGAGGAGGTGAGAGTGCAGATATGTGTGTGTGTGTGTGTGAGAAAGGGATCTTGTGTAAGAGTGTATATGTATCTTGTGTAAGGGTGTATGGCTTGTTCAATATTTGTTTGTTAATGTGGCTCGCGGAAATGGGGGCTACTACCTGGAGATAATATCCTTGTTCAGTGTACATACACACGGTTGTGACTCCATCATTGCTCTGGGCTTCAACGGCAAGAGGTAATGTGGAAGAAAAATTAAAAAAAAAAAAAAAAATTGTATTCACAGGGAAGCGAGGTGTAGCTGGGCAGATACTTTACTTTCAATGCATGTCCAGCGTAGCTCTCTGCTTCAACGGCAGGGGGAATGAGGAAAGGAGGATCTGTATGTGGATTGCATAGTCTGGGTGGACAGGGGCAGGGGTGTGGCCTGCTTATTGCGGCGGTTACTACCCCTAATTGAGCCGGATATTCACTTGATGCAGTTCCAGCGCTGCTCTCTACATTGAAAGTGGGGTGGAGGGGAAATAGAACTAGAGAGTACTAGAAGCCAAGCGTAACAAGTATGAGAGAGAGAGGAAAGGAAAAAAAAATACATGGCTTGCTGGGCAGAATGGATGGGCCGTTTGGTCTTCTTCTGCCGTCATTTCTTTATATGTGCCAGAGAGAGAGGGAACTTGTGTGAAGGGTGTGTGTAAGAGACAGTGTAGATGTATGAGGGGGTATATGAGAGACAGGGAGTTTTTTTGAGGGAATGTGAATGTGAGAAAGAGAAAGGGAGGATGTATGAAGGTGTGGGTGTGGGTGAGAGGGATTGTGTGTGTGTACGAGAGAGTGATGGTATTAGTGAGAGGGAGGGAGCCTGTGTAAGGGTACATGTGTGAATGAGACAAGGAACCTAAGTGTGTGTGAGAGAGAAGAGGGCCTGTCTAGGTGAATAAGGGCATGTGTATGTGAGGGAAAGAGGGTGTGAGAGCGATAGAGGATATGTGTGTGTCTAGTAGAGTGTGCATGTGTGGGAAAGTCTGAGTGTGTTTGAGTGTGAGAAAGAATGAACGTGTACAATTATATGTTCGTATATGACAGAAAGGAGAAAGTTTGTGCACAACAACCCCCTCTCCCCACCCCATCAGCGTGCACTTCCCCAGGACAGTGTCTAATGGTGCTGTCCCTGCCTGCCCCCCACCCTGCCCCTCCTGCCCAGACCACACCCCCAGCCCACGCCTTTTACTTGGCCTGGCACTTCTGTGCCTAACAGGGGTTACACGTGTGGCTAGGCCCTTTCCAAAATGCGTGCGGTGCTTGCAGGGCTTGGCCATGTGCATAACCTCTGATTTTTACGCGCGTAGGCGTCTTAAAATTGGCCCATATGGTTTTATTAGAAAATAGTACAGTAAAACAACTAATTTCCCAAAATCAACACAAATATCTTGACGCTTAAATAATGACCATCATAATAGGCATCATTGTGTGGTGCTGTACAGCTTTTATCACTCTGCCTTATATTTAATCATAGGTCAGTCCACTGTCCAAGCAATTTTTTTAATTTTTTGATATGTGCTTCTTATAATCCTTCACCCGTGAAAATTAAAATGATGATGACAAATCACAATCTCGGTATTTCTAATGGGATTCACCCTTTTTAGAATTATAGTCCATCATTTAAATGCAACTGGAACTTATCCTATTTCATGGGCATGGAGACCGCTATCAGCTAACAGCCTTGCATTGCAGAAATATGGGCATGAAGATCACAGTCGGTTGACAACATTTTGAAATAAGATATGCCTTAGCATACTCTTTCTACCACCGGGTTTACATAGGGGATTTTGTATCAGGAGCACATGGCTCTGCATATTGGGTTTGCACAACATTATAATCCAGGGAGTGAAAGGCATTCTTGGTCGGAGTTGCTGCAGGCATGAGCAAAGGCATGGGAGGCTGAAACATAGCAGTAAACATGGGGGCAAAAAATGACAAAACTGATAAGGTCTCACAAATGACTGCTTAAGCTAGAGAACCAGGAAAAGAGAAGGTATAATCCTCCCTGAAAATACAACATTCTGAACTGTTTAAATTAATGCATAAGCCACCTTGTGCTGCAAGCATATAATCTAAGCCATGTCAGTTATACATAGAAACAATAGTAAATTCAACAGTTTGTTGCAAAGCTTTCAATGCAATTCCTAACTCATATGTCATTACATGCAATACTGATTGCAATCTTCTAATAGCCATTCCTAATTAAGCAGCTTCTGCAGGTTGAGCAAAGGGTAACCATGAAGTCTAACTAAGTGCATCCATTATCTGTATTAGCTATGGGAATTGATGTCCAATAGGCAAGACCTTTATGAATTCACCATTATTCTGCCCTTGTGGCCACATATGGGACTTCCAAGATGCTCACCTCAAATGTTTTGTAGGAAGACCTTCATAATATTAGGCACTGTGCATAGCAATGTGCTTGACTGAAACTATTGTTGCTTGCCCAACCATGTTTAATTATAGGTCTGCCGTCACCCTGTTTTCCTATGCGGGACTTTCACCAGAGGTGATATTTTTACAACTGTTGGTGTTGAGACTCTTTCTACAGTGATTTATGAGATGAAAGCTTAAGAGAAGTGTGATTTTTCACTTTTTTACGTGCATTTCTGAGACGTTTAAAACAAAAAACAAAAAGTAACATGGAGTGACAGCAAACCTATGATTAAACATGGTTGGGCAAGCAATAATATTTGCAGTTGAACTCGTCGCTAATCACTTTTCCTAATATTATGAAGCTCATGCCTACAAAAACTTTGAGGTCTGCATGAACCATTATTATTTAATTCATGTTTGATACCTTTTGTTTTTCTTTTTTCATTACTAGGAGGGTTGGTTGTGTTGAGTATTGATATTTTCCTACCTTTGGACTTCATTTTGTAAGCATTTCTTCAAGATTCTTCCATCATGCTCCTTATCTCATTGCCTGATAACTTAAAGGCATGGCAACATCTGCAGTCTTTGAACTCCATAGACCAAATGGGAGTCTGCCATGTTTACTTCAGCTGGTCCTCTAGGGTCAGTACTAGAATAGCAAGGAGGGAAACTGACAGGTCCTCTTTACTCCCTGGTAACTGCCTTTTCATTTTTCATACCTTGGGTCTCACTAATTACTAATTGTGGGTGTTGTGTATGTAGGTGATGGTCTTACATATGCATTATGTTGTTGATTGTATAGACATAGGGCTACATAAGTTAAACCATTTCACTAAGTGGGCTACATTTCTCTTCGTCTTATGCCGCTCTTGTCTTTTTCCTGCCCCCCTCCCCAAGGGGGACCTGCTGTTTCTCTCTCCAACCCACAAACTCTTTTCTCTGTCCTCCTGTCCCTCTGCAGACCTTCTTTCCTCTCACCTGAAATTGTTTCTCTTTCCCATTCTCATGAAGTTGGATTGGTCCTGGTCCCAACTTTGATGGTTGTGGCACTTTGTAAAGGAGTGAAGGCTGAGCTGAACTAATGCAAACTTCTCATCTCTATGTCCCATATTAAAGCCAGTAAAGCCTAGAAGCATGGCTCATATTCCTTCAACGCTGATGCCACCACTGCTATCAGGAATAGGTGACTCAGCAGCATTCAATAGTCAAGCAAAAAAACGCATCATGGTCTGCAAGCAGGCCATGGGGCATATGTTTAACACCTATAGTTTACGTACTTGTTATTTTATGCCATTTCTCATCTTTCCCAGCCTCAATACAACAAACTTTCCTCCAGCAGGAAGAGCAGAAAGAGGAGAAGGAGCAGATGCCCCTAAACGCGGAGCACTCAGTCCATTGGAAGCAGCAGACTGTGGCAGCACTTTGGCCAGGAGTTACTGCTGCCTTTGGCAAGAGTAAATATTAGAGATGTGCTTTCATTTAAAATGAAATAGGAAATGTCAGTGACATTTTGGAGAAAAACACTGTATAAGAATACTAATAATGAAAAGGCGCTGCCTATAAAATTTAAATTGGCTAGAGATAAAGGTAGGTTAATTTACATATTATTCAGTGATGTAGTCATCACAGTTAAATTATTTTGACATCAAATTAATGCATTATGCTGCTTTAAGGATGCCAATTAATTAAGGGAGGAAAGAAAAAATTGTTCTATACATAAATTATAACATTTAAGGTTGATCTGAATAAAATATCATTATGATTAAAAAAGCTTAGAGAATAAAGAGTTGGATAAGAATGAAACTGAAACTTTGGCAGAGGAGGTCTCTTAAACTTTATAGCAAAGGGGTTTGGGGCATAATTTTCAATGTGGGCAAACATAACATTGTGCTCTGCCACTATTTAAATTGGCACTAAATTGGGGTAGTGTGTAACTTTATTCTACTGTGCATATGACAATACCACAAGAATTTAAGATCCAGTGTATTAATCTGTGGTAAATTTGGAAGGTTACTGTAGATGACCTTTCAAATTTATCAGGACCAGTAAATCACCTGGCTTCATACTATAAGCTAATGACATTATATGTATTATGGCTGCAGTAAACTTTGGTTTTAATAACTTGCTTTCCAAACTCAAGCTCAAGGTATGTTACATTAAGATACAGTAGGTATTTCCCTGCTCCAGAGAGTTTACAATTTAAGTTGGTACCTGAAACACTGGAAAATGACTAACCTAAGGTCACAAGATAGCCGATATTCAAAACGGAACTTATCCAGATAAATACTACTTATCTGGTTAAGTGGCACTGCTGAATATCTGGCTATGGTCAGCGAGTAGAGATGTGCTTCGGGTAACAATTTCGTGTCGAGCTTTGTTTTGGCCCCCCCCCCCGTGGGAATTTCATTTTTCCCATTGTTCGGGTTTTATTTCGGGGGCCTCGATTTTCGGGTTAGTGCGCACTAACCTGACAGAGTTAGTGTGCACTATCAGGAGTTGGTGCGCACTAACTCAAAAATGAATTTTTTCCGGCTGCCTCCCTTCTTCACAGTGAAGAAGGGAGGCAGCCGTCAGCTGATTGCACAGTCATGTTGGTTTTCCAGTCTGGTGGCTGCCAAAGAAAACCATTGGTCAGTTGTCCCGGGGTCTCAGTGAAGAGAGACAGCACCGGGAAGGCGAAGTCCAGACCCGCGATTGGTGCAGGTGAACTGGCACTGCAGTAAGGGCCGGATTTTAAAAGGGTTACGCGCATAAGGTACGAGTGTAACCCTTCTAAAACAGCCCTGCATGCGCTGAGCCTATATTGCATAGGCTTCCAGCGCGCGCAAAGCCCGGGACGCGCGTACGTCCCGGGGCTTTCTTGGGGTGGGCGTGTCGGGGGCGTGACGCGGTCGGCGCGTCATCGGGGGGGGGGGGCGTGTCGGGGGCGTGATGCAGTCGGCGCGTCATCCGGGGGGCGGTGCCGCGGGCGTGGTTTCGGCCTGGGGGCGTTCTGGGGGCATGGCCGCGGCCTCCGGGGGCTGGTCCGGAGGCCCCCAGTCGGCCCAGTGCGCGCAAAGTTACGTCTGCTTCGAGCAGGCGTAACTTCTGCGACAAAGGTACGGGGGGGTTTAGATAAGGCCGGGGGAGTGGCCGGGGGAGTGGGTTAGGTAGGGGAAGGGAGGGGAAGGTGGGGGGAGGTGGAAGGAAAGTTCCCTCCGAGGCCGCTCCGATTTCGGAGCAGCCTCGGAGGGAACGGGCAGCGCGCGCAGGGCTCGGCGTGCGCAAGTTGCACAAATGTGCACCCCTTTGCGCACGCCGACCCCGGATTTTATAAGATACGTGCGGCTACGCGCGTATCGTATAAAATCCAGCGTACTTTTGTGCGCGCTGTGCTATGTTTTAAAATGTACCCCAGCGTCTCTTTGCTTGGCAGCAACTGCATCAGGGCATTTAATGTAAGTAGCGGCAACACCGGGAACCTTGCCACTGCCCCAGGCAAGCCAGTAATTTGTGTGGCGGACAGTTTGGAAAGTCCCTGGCGTTGCTAGCAGCATGTGAGCTGCACCAGAAATGTTCTTCAGGGTGACTTCCATAGGCATATTCGGCGATGAATATTGACATTTTGCCATTTAGACGATTAACTTTTCAGTGGTTGTCTAAATGACTTTTGAATATTGACCTCAGTGTGACTAGTTCTTCAAAGCAAAGGTAAGGAAGTTCAAGATTGCTCAGTTAATTTTTAAATTGTAGTTGGTCAGCAAAATTAGAAGCCAACCTTCCAGGATGAACTCTGAATGAGAAAAAAAAAAAAGTGAGACTGAGTTTCATCTATATCGCTTCATTTTCATCAGAAAATAAACTGAGCTGTAACTTATAAGTAAATACATAGCGATAATAGGGGTGGAAAAGAAAATTCTCTCACAGAATAAACAAAATGGAAGGAAAAATGTAACCGAGGAGAGGACTTCAGTAACTGCATGATTAATTTCTCCCCTTTGATAAATGAAAGAATTAAGATAAATATTAAAAAAACAAAACAAAACAGAATTGCTAGTGCTGTAAAGTCAGCGAGAAACAGGATTTTCAGATAGGGAATAAAGATCCCTGTTTAAAACTGAATGCCTGACTGTATAGCTGTTTTGACTCAGTGAAGCTTAACCAACATATCTGCCTGTAAGTGACACTATCCAGAGAGTCACTAGTATTGACGTACAGCTGGCTAAGCTCCATTGGTGAAGTGAGACCTAATCATCAGTGAATATGAGTATTGACAGTGTTTCTCATACCAGCCTTTATTGATACTAAAGTGAGAATTTCTCCAGGAGAGGGAAAGCTGATACAAAATTCTGCTGACAATAAAGCTTCTATGAATAATAAATATAATCTAAGTCACTGCATAACAGGATTCTACCACTGAGAATAAAAAAGAGAGTAATTATGATAAACATTCTGACTAGAGTACAAGTGTGTGTGAGTGAAAAGGTTTTTTGCATTCACATTACTACAACAGATTCATCTGTGCTAGCTAGGGCAGAGAATTTTAATTATCTTTTTTTTTTCACAACAAGCTAGCCCAGTTTCACACAGACATCATGTACAAACATCGAGGGAACACTCATAGTACACTCCCAGAAGATAAATGGGGTTAGCATAGTAGATGAACATGCTATTAATTTATTTAAAGAATAGAAGGAGACAATGCACTCAACCCAGGTTGGAGATAAACTACAGGGAGCAATGCCCGAGTCCCTTTGGTTACTCAAGCTACACCTGCTAACAGCAGTCCATCAAGCCACAGCCACTAGTCACGTCAGAACCCACAAGTCACAGCAGAGGGAACAAAGTCTTCTGTCACAGACCATACTCAGCTAATTGCACACATATCTCCAAGTCTAGCTAGACACAGAAACTGACAACATTGCAGGAACTTTAGGGAAACAAAAGAGGCTGATATAATAAGCAGCATTAAAGCTGCCGCAGATTTGTGTGTGCATTTATATGCATTGGTTTCCCATATACGGGCATGTAGTAAGTGTTTTATGCGCATACAAATACGCTTACAGACCTGTGTTTTTTTCTGCAAGTGTGTATGCTAATGGCATGCAAAGGAGGTGATTATCTATTCACGAGCAATGCAGAGAGCCACGCTAGAAGGGAGAAATGCTAGTGTGCATTTTTTTATGCCGGTTTTCTAGCGCCACAATCATGGCATGAGTTAAATGACAGTGCCGACTCAGGGCCCATTTTATTCCATTGCTTGCATTGGTGTGATGTGGTTGTGTGTCCGTGCAGCTCTGTTGTGATTATGGAAATCTTGGATTATATCTAGCTATTCCTGATGCTATGGTTTATCCTGTGGGCTCACCAAAGGATTACATTTGCAGAAGTGGTGGCAGGTGATAGAAGTTGAGGCAGGAGAAAAAGGATCAGGATGGGACAAGCAGTGAGAAGAGATAATGAGGAGCAGGTTGCTCTGGCTGAAGCAGGCCACCGAAGGGTACAGAGGCAGTGGATATTTTGCCTCAGAACCATGCAGCTGATGATGCCGGAGTCAGATATAGTGAAGACTTACAGACTGATTTGTATCACAGGTCAGTACAAAGAGATCAGAGAGGACACTGAACCACTAACAGATCATGGACATGCTATCCAAGGCCTGGTAAAGCTGCTAGGAGCCCTTCATTTTCTGGCCACTGGATTTTTCCAGAGCACGATGTCTGTGGAGGCTGGCATGGATCAATTGAAGTTCTCCAGTCACTTCAGTCAGGTACTGAGGACCATGCTGAAGAGGATCAGATTGTACATAGCTTACCCACAGCAACTTCAGGAGTGGCAAGAGATGAAGAGAGCATTCTTCAATATAGGTGGTATGCCAGATGTGATGGGCGCTATTGATTGTATCCACGTAGCTCTCACCTCTCCTCATGGCAAAGAGATGGCATACCGGAATCAGGAAACAGCAACTCACTCACAAGAAAGCAAAATTATAGTGAAGATAACATAATGGCCATAATGGCGGCAATTTCCACTGATTCGGAGAGCCAAACATAAAGGACTCTTGAAACACTCTTCAGTGTCGGGTGAGTGGTCTGTTCAACATCTTTGCGTCTTTTATGAAAAACAAGTTTGTTTGGATCAAAAAGTTAAAATTTTTTTCACATGAATAAGACTGTTTCAAAATTTTATTTTTACTTGCAAAACAAAAAACAAAAAATTTAAAATTTACACCTTAGTTGATAACAGAGTTGTTTGATGATATGGTTTCCCCGCAGCACTCCGGCTGTTGAGGTGCAAAGTTTTGATGTCTCTGTTATCTTCACTAAAATTTTGCCTTCTTGTGTGTGAGTTGCTGTTTTTTTGCATTTAATGGGATTTGCAGCTCAGTTGTGTGTGTTTTTTCTTGAATACCAGAATCAGAAACATAACCACTCTCTGAATTTTAGTGAGCCCTGGCAAATGAAGATACTCAGTGTAGTATCAAAATTTCCTGGAAGCAGCCGTGATTCATTCATTCTGGCTCAGTCAGCACTGGCACAGAACTTCACTGAAGGGAAATATGGTGAAGGCTGGTTGCTGGGTAAGTGTGGAATAAAAGCCGGTACAAGTACTTAGAATAAGTTTCAATAAGCTCTGTGGGGTCGGGGATCTGCATTCATATGACAAAAAGTAACTATGCTGGGATGGGAATGCAAGGCATGTTAATACATGCTTTCTTGTACATGTGTGCCAAAGTGCCTACTAATCTTGCTAATCTCCTTATGAGCTCACATGTTTTACAGATTAGTATCATATTTGAAAAATGTGGGGTTTGTGGGAGAAAGAGGTATACTGGGTTCATTATTTAGCTTTTGTTATCTGTTGTAAAGTAGGTGTAACAGACACTCAGCTCTGTTACCAGTAAGCCCTGGGTGTCCAGTGTCAGCTAGCTAGTTCAGGATGAAAAGTGGGGGATGATTCATTCCAATATAACACTTCTGTGGGGGTTGGAATGACCATTATTCAGGTGAGCTTTAAAAAGCTGTTATTCGTCCCAGCCATGGTAGGCCCACTCCCGGGCCTACTCACCCCAGGAATCCAGTTGCCAGCTCTGGTTCACCTTTGCTCATGGCGGGGGGGCAGCCGCCTCCGTCTCTGAGCGCCTACAGTCACCTCTGCCGTTTCTGACTCCTGCGCGGTTCCTCCCTGCTCCCGGCGGGTCTCCCCATGCGGGCCGCAGACTGACGCTGCCATCCTGCTTCCTCTGGGCCCTGGCTTAGGCGCATGCGCGACTCTCGCACTCTTAAAGGGGCCGCAGCGGGAAAGTAGCTCGTGGCCCCGGATGATGACATCACTGGGCCTCTGTATAAAAGGCAGGGCCCAGCCACTTGTTCCCTGCCTTGGCAACAGGTCTCCATGATTGTTCGTGTGCTCGTTGCTTGTTCCTGTCTCCTGTTCCTGTCGTTGTTCCTGGTTCCTGTTCCTTCGCCTGCTCCTTGTATGCTTGGACTGATTCTCTGGTATTGACCCCTGCTTCGTCTGGACTACACTGGGACTGATTCTCTGGTATTGACCCCTGCTTTGCTTGGACTACACTTGGACTGATTCTCTGGTATTGACCCCTGCTTTGTCTGGACTACGCTTAATCTGATTTCCTGGCTTTGACCTCAGCTCTCCTTCCGGTACTCACCTTCCTGCCCTGACTCCAGCTTGCCTTGGACTCTCCTTCGGTATCCTACGGACCTGGCCTCTCAGGCTTTGGCCTGTCTTTACCTGGACGCCCCCTGCTTCCCTCTGTTCCTGATGGCATCTGGGTCTCTGGAAACCTGCCTCGTCCGGATCGTCCTCGGCCCTCCAATACCTCTGCTGGTTCCTGGCTTACCCTTGTCTATACCAACTGGGAATCATCACATGGAGGCCCACCTAAGTCCAGCCGGCCCTGGCACCCAAGGGCTCAACCTGAGGGGAACATGGGTTGGTATTGGCGAAGATCCAGTCGGCCTCCATCTCCTAGCCTGCTCCTCCTCCTGACGGTGGGGACCCATAGGGCTTGCCCTGTGGGTAGCGTCAACCCCACCTCGGGCCAAGGGTCCATCATCAGCGCAACAGATTGCCAAGGCCATGGATTCAGTGGAGCCTTCCAGGCCATTCCTGGCCTGGCCTTGAAGATACAAAACAGCAGCAGTTCCTTGAGGCATTGGCCTCTTCGGTTGAACATCTCCACCTTGGATGGAAACTCACAAGTGCCACAGCTCCGACATCTGCACTAGTTTGCCTACCACCCGCAGCCTCACCCACCAGGGCTTTGCTGGCCCTACCCACTCCACCCCGTTTTAATGGGGACCCTCGTCTCTGCAAGGGTTTATTAACCAGTGCTATAAGCAGTTTACTTTGCAGCCTTCCATCTTCCAGGATGAACTGAGAAAGGTAACTTTTATTCTTTCTCGTTTGGAAAGCAAGGCTTTGGCGTGGGCCTCTCCCTTATGGGAGCGTTCGGACTCTCTTCTCCAAGAATTGTCATGCTTCATGACCGTATTCCGTCGGACCTTTGATGATCCTGGTAGGCAGGCTGTGGTCAGTACCCATCTCTTATGCTTGTGACAGGGTCAGAAATCCCTCAACGACTACACCATTGAGTTTCGGACTCTAGCCATTGAATTGGCGTGGCAAGAAGATTGTTTTTGAGCCATTTACTTGGATGGTCTTTCATCCCAATTGGAAGGCAAATTTGCAGTCCAAGATGTTCCGTCCTCTCTAGAGGATCTAATCGACTTGACAGGCCGGATTGATCACCACCTCTAGGAATGTCACCGTGAGGTTCAGACACCCTGATGTGTTACAGTGGAGCGATCCCGCTCTCCTCTTTCCACAAGGCCTGCTAGCAGTGGGATTCAATCTACCATCAAGTCGGAGGAACCTATGCAGCTGGGTCATGGGCGCCTTACTCCAGAGGAACATCTTCGACAGAGGGACTCCAGCTTGTGCCTGTACTGCGGGGCTTCTGGTTTCCACCTTCAGACTTGTCCTATATGTCTAGGAAACTCCCAGGCCCAAGTTCGGCTGGGGGTCCTGAACTTGGGCACTACTACTCTGGCCCCTCAATTATCTTTACCAGTTATGCTAATCTGGGACTCCCATTACTTTCCAACCAAGGCTCTAGTGGACTTTGGAGCAGGTGGGAGTTTTATCTTGAAAGACCTGGTACACCTCCTAGGCATACCTACTCATGCCATTGAAGTCCCTCTGTGGATCGTCTCTATCCATGGCGAACCACTACCTGGGCATATCTCCCAGATAACAGCACTGTTCGACTACTCACAGCGCTCTCCATGAGGAGGAGTTTGAATTTCTTGTGTTAGAGAAATCCATTCATCCTATAGTCTTAGGGTTTCTGTGGCTCCAGCACCACTCCCTCCAGTTTGACTGGGGAGCTCTGCAGCTCACTGAATGGATTTCCACTTGTTGCCAGCAATGCCTGAAGAAGGTGGAGCCTTCACCTGCGGTCCCCCTTGCAGTAGCCATTTCTGGTCTTCCGTCTCCCTATGGGGACTTCGAGGACATTTCTTCTAAGCAGAAAGCAGATATCCTTCCACCCCTGCGTAAGTTTGATTGTCCGATTGACCTGCTACCAGGTACTACCCCTCCCAGGAGTAGGACTTATCCATTGTCTCAGCCTGAAACCTGAGCTATGACTGAATACATCCAGGAAAACCTAGCTAAGGGGTTTATCCAACCGTCCACCTCACCTGCAGGAGCAGGTTTTTTCTTTGTCAAGAAGAAGGATGGGTCATTAAGACCTTGTATTTATTACTGCGGCCTAAAGGCAATAACCTGCAAGGACAGATAACTTTTACCCTTGATCTAGGAATTGTTTGACCGCCTTCAGGGTGCCACTATCTTTACCAAGTTGAACCTGCGGGGTGCCTACAATTTAGTCCGTATTCACCCAGAGGATGTTTGGAAAACAGCATTTAACACGAGAGATGGGCATTATGAATACCTCGTCATGCCTTTCAGACTCTGCAATGCCCCCGCAGTATTTCAACAGATGATCAACGAGATCTTTCGTGACCTTTTATACACTAAGTTTGTCACGTTTCTGGATGATATCCTTATCTTCTCGAAAGACCTGGATTCCCATCGGACCAATGTCCGCACTGTCCTCCAGTGGCTTCGCGAGAACCACCTATTTGTCAAATTGGATAAATGTTTATTCGAGAAGTCCAGTTTGCCTTTCTTGGGCTACATCATCTCCCAATAAGGATTTATCATGGACCCTAGTAAGTTAAAGGGAATCCGCGATTGGCCTCAACCTGTGGGCCTACGGGCACTCCAAAGATTTCTCGGATTCACCAACAACTACTACCGTCATTTTAAAGCAAATTTCTCAGTGTTGGCCGCACCCCTCATGGCCATGACTAGGAAGGGCAGCAATACAAGAAATTGGTCCCCTAAAGCTTTGGCTGCCTTTAAAGACCTTAAGAATGCCTTCTTTTCCAGACCTTGTCTGCGCCACCCGGATCCAAGCCTCCCCTTTGTCGTAGAGGTGGATGCCTCAGCTATTGAAGCTAGGGCAGTTCTAAGTCAGCACTCCACTCGAGGAACTCTCCTTTCCTGCTCTTTCTTTTCCCATAAGTTCTCCCGTATGGAACAGAACTACAGCATTGGAGACTGGGAATTGTTGGCTATTAAGCTCACCCTTGAGGAATGGCACCCCTGGTTGGAGGGCGCTCAGCATAAATTTACCATCTATACCGCCCACAAGAATCTCGAACACCTTCGGCATGCACAGCATCTCAATGCTCGCCAAGCCCGCTGGGCTATATTCTTCTCTTGATTTGATTTCGAACTCTGATACCGTCCGGCGGAGAAGAATCTCCGAGCGGATGCCCTATCTCGTTCATTTGATCCTGATGGCATTCAAGAAGAACCCAGCCATATAATTGATCCTGCTTGCATCTGCCTTTCTGCCACCGTTACGGTCCCAGCTGGGAAAACCATCATGATGCGTCGCCTCCGAGAGAGGATCTTACGCTGGGTATATGACTTCAAACTTGCTGGTCACCCTAGTCGTGCCTGGACCTTAGGGTTGCTCCAACATTTTTACTGGTGGCCCACCATGGTCTCTGATACCCGTGCCCTCATGCATCATCCATGCCCAGCAGAAGCCCCCAGTAGGCCGATCTTGGGGCCTTCTCCAGCAGTTGCCTGCACCTGAAGAGCTGTGGACTCATCTTTCCACATATTTTGTTGTAGACTTACCACCATCTAAGGGGAATATGTTAATCTGGGTCATCATAAACCACTTCTCCAAAATAGCCCATTTTGTGCCTCTACCTGCCTTGCCCTAGGCCCCAGAGCTTGCACATCTCTTTTTCCAACATGTGTTTCGTCTCCATGGCTTGCCCACAGATATTGCCTCAGACAGAGGTCCTCAATTCATTGCTCACTACTGGTGCTCCCTGTGCAGGAAATTTTGTATAAACATCAGCCTGAAGACCGCATACCATCTGCAAGCCAATGGTCAGACTGAGCGCACCAACCGCTCTCTGAAGACCTTCCTGCGATCTTACTCCAATGATCAACAAGATAATTTGACAGAGCTCTTACCATGGGCAGAATTCTCACACAACTCCCATGTTGCAGCAGCTACCGGAGTTTTGCCATTCTCCATAGTCTACTGCAGACAACCACGGCTCCCATTACCAGTCCCATTGTCAGTGCCTTCCCCAGCAGCCCAGACCACTGCCAATGCTCTGCAAGCCCTCTGGACCCAGATGAATAAACGTCTTCATCAAGCAGCTACACGAGCCAAGAAAGCCGCCGACTTACATTGTTGCCTGGCTCCAGAATTTCAGTCAGGCCAAAAAGTCTGGTTGAGCACCCGTTACATCCAGCTAAAACTACCTTCTCAAAGGTTTGCTCCTAGGTACATTGGTCCTTTCCCTGTGATCTGGCATATCGGACCAGTCACCTAACAATTTCAGTTACCACCCACTTTGGGTATATACAGCTCTTTCCACGTATCTCTGCTCAAGCCAGTGATACTCTCTTGGCCATTACATAGAACTCCTACGCCATCTCCAGTTTCCACCGAGACCGATACTGTTGCGTCCATCAGTCTCAGACAACTTTGCTCCATATGCCTCACCTTGTTCTCAGCTCTTCCCACTTACCTTGGGAAAATGCCTACCGCCGCATCTGCAAGCCGCCTTCTCCGGCGTCCCCGGAACGGCTATGGCGTTGCCTCCCACCATGTTCTTCCCAAGGGCCTACTAGGGTGTGCGTGCGCATGCTACCCACGTCTTTATTCCAACATTGGCGCGAACCTCGGGGGCATCCCCCTCAAGTGACATCACGCCATCCGGGTATATAGCCTGTACTTGTTTGCTAGCTCATTAAGTTAGCAACAGATTGGTCTCGGCCAGTCTAAGCTACTCTGCCGCTTCTGTGCTACTGCTAGAAGCTCTCTCTCTGCCTTTTGGGGTATTGTCTAACCTGGGTATCCGCTCCTCGGGGGCCCTCTGCTTTATTTCAGGTGCCTTACTGGGATCAGGTACTCGCTCCTCGAGGGCCTGCTTGCCCAGCCTCAGTGCCAGTACCATCTACTTCAGCCTGGTGGAATCACCAACCTACAGCTACCATCTAGTGAGTAATCTAACTCTCAGTCTGTCTCATCTACAGCATTGACTTGCCTGGGAAATCCCCAATACCAACTTGCCTGGGAAATCCCCAATACCAGCTTACACCAGAATCCCCAATACCAACGTGGAGAGACGGGTTCCCTCTGCTGAGGGTCCCGGAACTGTTACCTCTGGATCACCTCACTACTGCCACCTCTGGTGGTACACATCAAGCTGTATAATAAAAGAGCTAAAATCTGTGTTTGTGCGTCCTGAGTCTAGCCCAGTACTCTGGCTCCCACGGGGCTCCTCCCTGTGGGCGTGGTCATCTGCCACAGTATCCAAGAATCCACCCAAACACCACTAAACCGTAACAGATTGGAAATTCATGGATTCGGCTCAGCTCACCGCATTGCAGGCAATTCCAGGCCTGGCCCAACGAATCTCCAAACAGCAGAATGCGCTGGAGAATTTGACTGCTGAACTCAACCAGCTGCACGCACAGATGAACTTACCCACCACCACAGGTAAAGAAGTAACACCGCCAGAAGTCAGTCAAGACTATTGTACCTCTATCTGCTCCAACACGCTTCTCAGGGGAAGTTTGGAAATGTAGAGGTTTTCTTAACCAGTGTTGCATGCACTTTTCCCTGCAACCTAGCCATTTTCCTACAGCTTATGCCAAGACCACCTACATCTTGTCTTATCTAGATGGAAGAGCGTTGGCTTGGGCCTCTTCACTGTGGGAGCGCGATGATCCTATTCTACATGATCTTGCCAGATTCCTTGAACTGTTCAGATCAGTTTTTGATGACCCTGCCCAGCATACCACTGCAGGATCTTCGCTATCGAATTCAAGACACTGGCATCCCAATTACATTGGGACCCTAAATGCCTGAGGACTCTCTTCTTTGAAGGACTGAACGCTCGTTTGAAGGACTGAACTCTCGTTTGAAAGATGAGCTGGCAACTCGTGAGATGCCTGAGACCTTGGCTGAACTAGTGAAGTTGGCAACAAGGATTGATTGCCGACTTCGTGAAAAGGTTCAAGAGACCAAGACTCCCAGAAGACCCTTTCAGGGTGAAGATCGAGTTAAGTCCACACCCAGGCCTGTTCCCTCGGGTCCAGTTGCTGGTGAAGAAGAACCAATGCAATTAGGCTGCAGCCACCTGACGTCAAAAGAGAGAAGAACACGGAAGAAGTTGGGGCTTTGCATGTATTGTGGACAAGCTGGCCATGCTGTTCAAACATGCCCTATATGTCTGGGAAACTGGCAGACCTAAGTCCTGTGGGAGGACTCTTCTTAGGTCTTACTGCACCCTCTCCTCCACTCTCTCTTCCTATATCCTTGATCTGCGGACCCTTAGAGTATCAGACTCTTGCCCTAGTGGACTCAGGGGCAGGAGGTAATTACATTTTACAACAATTAGTGGAGTTCTTGCGGATTCCCATTACCACCATGACGTCTCCACTACTCCTATCTTCAATTCATAGAGAGGCCTTACCGGGCGAAGTAACCCAGCTCACCGAACCAGTATGTTTACGGACCGGTGCTCTCCATTCTGAAACCATCTCCTTCTTTGTTTTAGAGAAGGCCATGCACCCTATAGTACTGTGGCTACCGTGGCTGCAGCAGCATATGCCTCAATTCAATTGGGCCACTCTGGAACTTTCACGTTGGGGTGCAGATTGCCATGGTAGATGTCTGATGGAGGTCGCTCCTATACCCTGCATGCCAACTACCCCATTGATGCCTGGGTTGCCGCCTCAATATGCATCTTTTCAAGATGTATTTTCCAAAGAAGCTGCAGATGTACTACCACCACACAGACCCTATGACTGCACCATTGAAGCCTAACACTGAACCACCTAAAAGACAGGTCTACCCTCTCTCCATGGTAGAAAATAAAGCCATGTCCGAATATATACAGGAGAACTTTCAAAAAGGCTTCATAAGACCCTCCAAGTCTCCTGCTGGCACAGGCTTCTTCTTTGTGGGGAAGAAGGACGGAATGTTGCGTCCATGTATAGATTGCAGAGGTCTCAACAAGATAACTGTGAAAGACCGCTATCCCTTATCACTCGTCTCAGAGCTATTTGATAGACTACAGGGAGCCAAGATATTCTCCAAGCTTGATCTCAAGGGAGTCTACAACTTAGTTCGCATCTGCTCTGGCGATGAATGGAAGACAGCCTTCAACACCCGGGACAGTCACTTTGAATATCTAGTGATGCCCTTTGGCCTGTGCAATGCCCTGGCTGTCTTCCAAACTTTATGAATGACATTTTGCAGGACCTTCTCTACAAATGTGCCATTGTATACTTAGATGACATCTTGATATTTTCCCAAGACATGACCACTCATCTGGAGGATGTCAAAAGAGTGAGCAAAGACTCTGTGAGAATCATCTATACGCCAAGTTGTCTAAGTGTGAGTTTCACAAGGAATAAGTGCCTTTCTTAGGGTACATTGTTTCCAACCAAGGTTTCCAGATGGACCCACAGAAGCTGGAGAGCATTAAGAAATGGACACAACCCACTGGTCTAAAAGCTCTCAGACAATTTCTGGGTTTTACCAACTATTACAGAACATTCATCAAGAACTACTCCTCACTAACTGTTCCACTTACAGCTATGATGAAGAAAGGACGCTCGGACTGATTGTCTGGTATCGATCCCTGCTTCGCTTGGACTACGCTTCAACTGATTCTCTGGGAATTACCCCTGCTTCGTCTGGATTATGCTTGATCTGATCTGGCTCTGACCTCATCTCTGCTTCTGATTCTCGCCTTCCTGCCACCTGCCATGACTCCAGCTTGCCTTGGACTCTTCTGCGGTATCCTATGGATCGGGCCTCTCAGCTTTGGCCTATCTTTACCTGGATGCCACTTGCTTCCCTCTGTTTCTGTTGGCGTCTCTGGAACCCTGCCTCATCTGCACCGTCCTCGGCCCTCCAATACCTCTGCTGGTTCCTGGCATACCCTTGTCTACACCAACTGGGAGTCATCACACGGAGGCCCACCTAAGTCTAGCTGGCCCTGGCATCCAAAGGCTCAACCTGAGGGGAACGTGGGTTGGTATTGGCGAAGCTCCAGTCGGCCTCCGTCTCCTAGCCTGCTCTACCTCCCAGCAGTTGGGACCTGTAGGGCTTGCCCTGCGGGTAGCGTCAACCCCACTTCGGGCCAAGGGTCCACCATTAGTGCAACAAAAGCAGAGCTCTGGTTACTGCTAGAGAGGTAGTCCTTTGAGTTGTGAACAGTGTTCAGACGTAGATAAGAGCTTAGCTTTTGTTATTTTACAGTCCCAGGCAGAGGATACAAGCAAACCCATATTTGGTGTCCTGGCCAGGGTCAGGAGGGGTTTTGCCTATCCAGTACACAACCTGTCTGGTTGGAATTCTTCCTCTGGGTACATTTTTTAAAATTTAACCTTTTAAGTAGTAGGAGCATTTCTGAAGCCTGTTCAGCTTCTGGGTCAGAAAATGGAGAAACCTGGGTTTGGGTCTGAGCAGGTTAGGGAAGACCTGCCCCCTATATCGTCAGTGTGTTCGGGGGTGTCAGTGACACACGCCAGTGGTAATTTTATTTTTGCTAAAGATTATTTTCAAGACCCATGAGGAAGTTCTGATTACCCTTCCTTCCTGATTGGAGCACCAAGAGTCCTGCTCCAGGAGATCCCTCACATCAGGGATTCAAAGACAGGAGCAAAGGATTGCATTAGAGCAAAGAAAAGGTGTGAGGCATCTAACAGTGAATAAAGGCAAAGCCTATCATCAAAAGGAACACCCATCCGGTGATTCTCAAGGCCCTGAGGAGAGAGAGAGCTTATCTCTCTGCAGAGACTTATACATTGTATCTTTGCCAGCTGGAGGGGTGTTTCTGCCCAGTTAAAGGACACTCTGCTGACCTGGGGATTCTGTTTTTCCAAGCGCAGGAGGGTAGAAGTTCCCCCTGGCTCTGGCAGCTGATATTCCTGCACAGATTGAGGGAGGAGATTGTAAAAAGAACATTCTGTGGTGCTGTGGACCAGTATTTTGTCAATTTCACCTATATGGGAGGAGCCCAGCGTTTCCGGCGGTGGTTGGCCTGGTTTGATGGGGGCGGAGGAGGTCTGCGTCGGCACGGTTGAAGCGGCTGTTCTTCCCACAGTGAGTTTCGAGGGCAGAGCAGTGGTTTTGGGGGTCTGGTCGGTCCTTTTTTGCTGTGCTCTTCCAGCATGGGGGATGCTGGTTCTCACATGTCTTCCAGGGGACAGGCTTCCCATCCCCAGGTGCACAGCAGCAAGGCCGCAGCAGCGAAAAAGAGGGCGGTGAGAGGCCCGGTGAGAGGTGAAAAAGAGGCCCGGTGAGAGACCTCTTCCCGATGTGAGGTCTCTCACCGGGCCTCCCCCTCCTTCTAGCAAGACTGCCAGGCTAAGTTTGCCTGCACCAGCTCCTGCCTCAGCTATGCACTTGGAGCTGTCAGGTGCTGAAGCTGTGGGTAGTGGTGCTGTTGGTGAGGCGGTTGTGAATGCTCCTCAGCTGGGGATGTTTCAGGGCTCCGATACAGTGAACAGGGGTGCAGAGGTGTGTTTGGATAAAACAATTGGGGATCCTATTTTCCGGCTTGGGGGGAGGGCCTTCAGACTCCTTGGCTTGCTTATTATTCTCACGGGAGGTTCCCTCCCCCCTCTGAGGTTCCTCTTCTGGTCCTTAGCATGGGGCCTTGGTACCTGGCTTTCTTGGCATGGGCTCTTGACATCAGCCCCCCTTCTCAGATGGTTCTCAGGGAGCCTCTGGGGGTCCAGGGATGTCTGATTCTTCCGAGCCTGCAGTATCTGCTGTTCCTTTTTTTTGCAGACACATCCGGTTGGTGAGTCAGCTAATAGTCCTGGACCTTCGCAACGGAAAAGATGGTGCAACAATCCAGTCTCTGCAGCTTCGAATACTACCAGTTCTGTTGTTCCAAATCCTAGTGGGGTTGATCTTGCCAGCAGGCAGCCCAGTGAGTTACCTGATTTTTCTGGTGGTGGGGTGACAGACTTTGTACAGGGTGAGCTACCAGCCATTCCCGGTAGTGGGGTTACCGGCTTGGGACAGATTGCTTCAGCTTCCTTGGTGGGTGTTTCGGTGCCATCTGCCCCTAATCCTTCTGCTTTAAAGAAGCAGGAGAAGGTTAGGCATAAGAAGAAGTGTTCCAGATCTAGTTCTTTGGCCTCTTCATCCTCTTCTTCTTCATCTTCTGCCTCTACGCCTGTGGGATCTAGCGAGAAAGGGGGGCCTAGTGAGAAAGGGCCTGATAGGGGGGCTCCCATGCTAGTTAGCCTATCGGAGTTGTGGGAGGATGTACCTAAGTCTCTGAGAAAGAAAACTTGACAGCATAAGTATATAGATATTTTTCACCTGCTACCTGCTAGAGGGACATAGGGGAAAGAGGAGGGAGAAGAAGAAGAAAAAAGGCGTCATCGAGAGATTTCCGGTGACTCAAAAGAGGGTTGCTCGCAATGTCCTCAATTGGATCCGTTGCTTCATCTGGCTTGCTAGTGTATTGGGGGCGTAGTGACACTACTCAGTACAGGCCTCTGCTTGCATATGCGGATGCCATCTTGGCTGCCAGCCGTGTGTACGAGGGGAGGTCATGGCTCAATTATGACGAGCACTTCCGTGAACAGATGGAGGAAAACAAATTTATGACCTGGGGTACAAGGAATGTAGAGCTATGGTTGACCCAGATGAGCGCTAAGTCTGGGTCCTCAGTAGGGGTTAATATTTCAGGAGTTATCAGTGAGTCCAGAGGGTTTTCATCCGGGAGAGGGCTCAACTTATTCACTGGGTGGTCGCCGAAAGGGCGGGTGCAGTGACTATTGTGCAATATTTGGATGATTTTCTGTTTGTGGGTGACTCGTCTTCATTGGCTTGCTTGCATTTGCTGTGTTGTTTTCAGAGGTTTGCTTCTGAATTCGGTATTCCCTTAGTGAAAGGAAAAACAGAGTCCTTGTACTCATTTGACTTTTCTTGTTATTGAACTGGATTCAGTTGAAATGAAGTTGGCACTCAGTCATGAGGGAGCTGGTGTCCAGGGCACTGCTTTGTAAAAAGTTAACCTTGCGTCAGATGCAATCTTTAGTGGGCAGCCTGAACTTTGCTTGCCCATGGGCAGGGTTTTTCTGCGCAGGTTGACTTTCGGAATGACTGGTGTGAGGAAGAGCGGTCATCGTATTTGCATCACCGTGAGAATGCATGAATATTTGTGAATCTGGGATCGTTTTCTGTCTGACTTTTATTGGCTGTTTGTTGTGGCAAAGTGAGTCGGTTTCGAATTACGATTTGGAATTGTTTACTGACGCAGTGGGATCAATTGGTTTAGGTGCCTGCTTTCAGGGTTCATGGTGTGCGGTAGGGATGTGAATCGTGTCCTCGATCGTCTTAACGATCGATTTCGGCTGGGAGGGGGAGGGAATCGTATTGTTGCCGTTTGGGGGGGTAAAATATCGTGAAAAATCGTGAAAAATCGTTAAAAAATCGAAAAATCGAAAAATCGAAAAACCGGCACATTAAAACCCCCTAAAACCCACCCCCGACCCTTTAAATTAAATCCCCCACCCAAATAACTTAAATAACCTGCGGGTCCAGCGGCGGTCCGGAACGGCAGCGGTCCGGAACAGGCTCCTGCTCCTGCATCTTGTCGTCTTCGGCCGGCGCCATTTTCCAAAATGGCGCCGAAAAATGGCGGCGGCCATAGACGAAAAAGATTGGACGGCAGGAGGTCCTTCCGGACCCCCGCTGGACTTTTGGCAAGTCTCGTGGGGGTCAGGAGGCCCCCCACAAGCTGGCCAAAAGTTCCTGGAGGTCCAGCGGGGGTCAGGGAGCGATTTCCCGCCGCAAATCGTTTTCGTACGGAAAATGGCGCCGGCAGGAGATCGACTGCAGGAGGTCGTTCAGCGAGGGTTCCGGCGCCTCGCTGAACGACCTCCTGCAGTCGATCTCCTGCCGGCGCCATTTTCCGTACGAAAACGATTTGCGGCGGGAAATCGCTCCCTGACCCCCGCTGGACCTCCAGGAACTTTTGGCCAGCTTGTGGGGGGCCTCCTGACCCCCACGAGACTTGCCAAAAGTCCAGCGGGGGTCCGGAAGGACCTCCTGCCGTCCAATCTTTTTCGTCTATGGCCGCCGCCATTTTTCGGCGCCATTTTGGAAAATGGCGCCGGCCGAAGACGACAAGATGCAGGAGCAGGAGCCCGTTCCGGACCGCTGCCGTTCCGGACCGCCGCTGGACCCGCAGGTTATTTAAGTTATTTGGGGGGGGTTCGGGAGGGTGGGGGATTTAATTTAAAGGGTCGGGGTTGGGTTTTAGGGGGTTTTAGTGTGCCGGCTCACGATTCTAACGATTTATAATGATAAATCGTTAGAATCTGTATTGTATTGTGTTCCATAACGGTTTAAGACGATATTAAAATTATCGGACGATAATTTTAATCGTCCTAAAACGATTCACATCCCTAGTGTGCGGTGGCTTGGCCTGATGAATGGAAGACTGATGGTGTCACTAAGAATATTACTTTCTTAGAATTGTTCCCCATTGTTGTTTCTGTTTTTCTGTGGGGTTCGCGTCTCCGTGACAAGAGAGTAGTCTTCTGGTGTGATAACTTTGGCGTAGTAGAAGTTATAAATACGCTTTGCTGCGGAAGTTTGTGCTTTGATGTATGGGTTTAAATATTACTGTTTGGGCTCATCATGTTCCTGGGGTGTCTAACTCTGTGGCTGATTTGGGAACTTGCTCAAGAAGCGGATCAGCAAAGAACATTGGTACCATCTTTCCTATGGAGCTTTGGTTCCCAGAATTATGAAAACTGCTCCGGGCATCCCTAGCTCCTTCCACCTGGAACAGTTACGTGAAGGCTGCAGACAAGGTTGTGTCCTTCCTTGTAAGCTTGGTTTGGCAGTGGAGTCCAGTCTCTGATGGCTACATTGTGCAATTTATTGAAAGAGCGAGTGCGGGGGGGGGGGGGGGGGGGTCTTCGAAGGCTTCAGTCTCTAGGCAGCTGTTTGGGTTCTTCTTCATGAGGGCCCATGGATGGGATTTTCCTATGGGAAGGTTCCTGGTTCATCGTTTGCTGTTGGGGTGGTCCCACGGTTCTGCATCTGAGCCTGATAAATGATTACCCATTACATATTATCGGGCGGATTTTCAAAGCCCTGCTCGCGTAAATCCGCCCGGATTTATGCGAGCAGGGCCTTGCGCGCCAGCACGCCTATTTTCCATAGGCCGCCGGCGCGCGCAGAACCCCGGGACGTGCATAGGTCCCGGGGTTTTCGGAAGGGGGCGTGCCGGGGGCGGGGCCAAATGACGCGGCGTTTTGGGGGCGGGGCATTTCGGGGGCAGGCCCGGGGCCGTGGTTTCGGGCTGGGGCGTTCCGGGGGCGTGGTCGCGCCCTCCGGAACCGCACCCGGGTCCGGTCTCAGCGCGTCAGCAGCCTGCTGGCGCGCGTGGATTTACGTCTCCCTCCGGGAGGCGTAAATCCATGGATAAAGGTAGGGGGGGTTTAGATAGGGCCGGGGGGGTGGGTTAAGTAGAGGAAGGGAGGGGAAGGTCGGAGCGGCCTCGGAGGGAACGGAGGCAGGCTGCGCGGCTCGGCGTGCGCCAGCTGCCCAAAATCGGCAGCCTTGCGTGCGCCGATCCAGGATTTTAGAAGATACGCGCGTATCTTAGAAACAAAAGTACGCGATCGCGCAGTTTTTCAAAATCTACTCCTATATTTGGACAAATTGTGGGAGATATTGTCCAGCATTTGTGACTGCTATTATGAGTGATGTTTGTTCTGCTTGGTGTTTGTGCTTGCCTTCTTTGGTGCCTTCCGTGTTAGTGAGTTGGTTGCGAAGGCAACAAAAGGGGCTGGGTCTTCTGGTCTGTTACTTCAGCATGCGATATTAAATACTGAATCTGTGGTTCTTTTTTATTCCCAGAACAAAATCGGACCAGGCTGGCAGAGGGGTAACAATGGTGCTCCGTTCTGTTCCAGGTTTGTGGACCTGCCCTGTAGCTAATGCAGTCACTTTCATGCGTCTTTGCCTAGCTGGGGGTTCATGTTTTTTAATCCATTGTGATTTGCGACCCCTGACTAAATACCAGTTTGAGGTGGTTTTGCAGACTGGCTTGTCTACATTAGGGCTAGATGCGGGCTGGTTTGGTACCCACTTATTTCAAATTGGGGCTACAACATCAGTGGCCTCCTCTGGGCTGTCAGGCGGCGTCAGTCAAAGGCTTGGGAGGTGGACATTGGACACCTTTGTGGGATATGTGTCCTGGCACTCCTTAGTTTGTCCATGATATTGTTTTCTCCTTGCAGGTGCTGCATGCCAGGGGACTGTGGTGTGCATTGTGGGGCATTCATGCATTGCCTGGGCCCATTCACATGCTTGGGGGCGTCCATATGGAGCACACTTTTACTTGGGGGGTTTGGGAGTGAATATTTGCTGGATAGGGTGGAGGGGAATGCGCTGGGAAGAGTTACTTTCTTGCTTGCACTGGGGGCTTGCTTGGCTCAGTCATTCTCACATTCTGATCATTCATCTTGGGGGTAATGATTGGATCAAGATGTCTGGCCACAAGTTCATTAGCATTGTGCGAAGAGATTTGATGTCCATTTCTATCCTGTTGCCTGCTGTTGTAATTTTCTGATCTAACATAATTCCAAAGCTTCTGAAATTTCTAAGAAAGTATGGCGTCGTAGTCGAGCCAAAGCCAACCAGCAGATTGTTTTTTGGCTGGCTGCCATGGGCGGTTTTCCAATTAGGAACGATTGGTCCTGGGACCTTGTGGATGGATTGTTTAGGGGAGATGGGGGTCATTTGTCATTTATTAGTTTTGACCTATTCTTGAACTCGTTGCAGGAATGTTTGTAAGATAGTGTGGAAGTCCTGTATTGTTAGCAAAGTTTCTGTCGATGTAATATTCTCAGCTTGGAGTATTCTGTTTTGATTAATTTGGTTATATGCTTTTTCAAGTGAAGTTCTTGTCAATCTGAATTCCTAGATCTTGTACTTGATCTGAGGGAGTAATATTAGTAATTCCTAGGTCTAATTTGATGGTTTGATTATCGTGTTATCTCTCCTTAACTACACAACGTCAGTTTTTTGGGGGTTTAGAGTTAGTTTCAGTTGAGAAAGTTTTTGTTGCATGGCCTTCATGTATGTTGGCAGAAGTGACATAGTTTTTTCAAATGTTTTGTTGAAAGGGTTGTAGAATTGTATGTTGTTTGCATGTAGGAAGATGTTTATTCCTAGATTTGCTAGTAATGTGCATATAGACAGCAGATAGATGTTGAATACTGTGACCGAGAGTGCTGAACCTTGGGGAATGCCTGTATTGATTGGGAAGGTGTCTGAAATTTGATTACCCAGTTTGACTTGGAATGTCCTGCTTTTTAGGAAGGAGGAGAACCATTTGTTAACATTTCCATCTATTCCAATTTCTCTCAGCTGGTGGCATAGCAGGGTATGGTCAACTATTAGTACTAGGATATATGATTCATTGTTATCAAAACCTTGTAATACAGGGTCGGCTAAGGAAATGAGTAGGGTTTCTGTTGAGCAATTTTTTCTGAATCTGAATTGGTTTGGGTATAGTATATTGTTGTCTTCTAGGTGGTTCTCTAATTGTGATAACAAATCTTTTTCTAGGACTTTCTCAATGAAAGGTAGGTTGCCCCAACCAATATCCAATTGTCCCGATTTGTACAATGTATTCTTGCCCTAGCTTGATAGCAGCAATGAATCAAACTTGGTCGAGAGTACAATGTTCAAATCTTATCTTTGTGTATCTTTCCTCACTCCAAATCACATCAAATCTTCACTGATGTGCCCCTTTTACAATGGAATAAATATTTGACTTATTTGAGAGCCTTATAAATAGTCTCTCTCTCTATCTCTCTCTCCCTCTCACCAGGAGCAGCCCAAAACATGGAAATGGCTGTGAAAGTATTATAGGTGCAATAAATTTAACACAAGTTGCAGTATCTCTAAAATTTCCCTAACCTCACCTGTTTTTTTTATAACGGGCGCTATTCATGTGAAATTTATAGCAAAATGATAAATCTAGGTCTTAGTGAGGCCCAGGTTGCTAGTTGTGCTTTGGCGGGAACAGGATTTAAAGGTGTTTAAATGGCTTTGAAGACATCATTGTTTGTTGAGGTATTTGGGTGAGACAGCTTGATGCAAATTTTACAATTTTGTACTTGTATATTTTTAATATTTTAAATATGTTTGTTTTATGTTTGTTTATTTTACATTATATTTAATGTTTTATTTTTTTATTTTATTGTGGATGTTCAATTGTAATCCATGCTGAACTTTGGAAGTAGCAGAATATAAGTATTTTAAATACAAAAATAAATAGATTAAAAGTAATGTACAGAATGATTAAAATACCAGGGTAGGAAAAGAAGGGGAAACATATGAAATAGTAATGTCAAGTAAAGGTAGAGGCTAAAAAAATGTATTGTATCAGTACACTTATAATTTAGTTTCTCATGACAGTGTTGTAAACTGTGCGGTTTGGGTGGACCCTTGGACACTGTGGCTGCTGACCACGCCCACGGGGGGAAGTCCCGTGAGGGGCCACAGGTCAGGCTTAGCTCAGGACACACAAACACAGAGTTTGATCTTTTATTAGACTGTGTAAGGAAGCCACCAGAGGTAGCAGTAGTGAGCAGCTGGAATAGCCCGGCGGGGCTGGTATCCCTCAGGCGCTGGAACAGTGACTCCTCTGGTAGCAGTGCTGTAGTGGAAAGAACTGAGAGAGAGAATGAGGACAGTGGAGAATATACAAGACCCCAGTATGGAGATCCCCAGGATAGGGAGAGCAAACCCCTGAGGAGCGAGTATCTGAACCCTGAGAGCTGGGAGGCTTGCAGAGGATGTACTCATGCAGCGGTTCCATGGAGATGGCACTGGGGCTGGAACGGAGGCAAGCCCTCGAGGAGCAAGTGCCTGGTTCCAGGGAACAGCTCTGAGGTAAAGATGATAGTACTCACTGATGTTGAAGATTAGCGAATCCTTCCAGGCAGAAGAGAAGGTAGGAGTGGGCAGCGAGTCAGGGAACATGGGCCCTTGAGGAGCGAGTTCCGGTTTTCTGATAGCGACCTGGGAAGCAAGTGAGGCCCCCGAGGAGCGGGTACCCCATTAATGTTAGAGAGTCCAATAGAGACTGGAGAGGCAGAGTAGCAGAGTAGCTGGATACGGAGAGCAAATCCCATCCGTAGGATTCCCGTAGGATTACCCTTGCTAACTCAAAGGTTAGTAAACATTGTAGGCTTTAAATATCCGGGCATCATGACGTCATCATGGGGGGGGGGCACCCCAGAGGTTTGCGCCAAGTAGGAAATAAGAAGAAGGGCTGCGCGGCGCACGCGCCCTATGGTACAAGAGGAGCATGGCGGGAGGCAGTGCCCAAGCCGGTCCGGGGATGCCGGAGAGGACGGCAGGCAGCCAGGCGTCCATCCGCAGCATGAGGAGGAGCAAACAAAGAGAGGTAGGCAGAGTGAAGCTGTCAGAAAGGGACGGTTGCAACAGACAGGTGGAAGAAGGAGTGGGTGGATTTTCAACACATGTTCTGTGCTTATCGACTTGCTTTTAAGCCTCTACATTTGATTATTATTTGTACTTATTGACAACAGACAGCGGTAGCTCTGTATGAGGGGTCCAGATATTACCTACAGAACCCTAAAAAGAAAAAAATGTCTTCATTTTGCACTCTAAGGGCCAGATTTTCGAATGTACGCATGGGCATATATTTGAGCTCGCAACCCGGCACACATGCATGTTATAAAATCCGGGGTTGGCGCGCGCAAGGGGGTGCACACTTGTGTACCTTGCGCATGCTGAGCCCTAGGGGAGCCCCGATGGCTTTCCCCGTTCCCTCTGAGGCCACTCCGATTTCCTCGGAGGGAACTTTCCTTCCGCCCCCCCACCTTCCCCTCCCTTCCCCTACCTAACCAACCCCACAGCCCTATCTAAACCCCCCCCTTACCTTTGTTAGATAAGTTGTGCCTGCCTCTGGGCAGGCGTTGGTTGCACGCGCCGGCCACTTGACCGGCGCGCGATCCCCTGGCCTAGAGGGCCTTCAAAGCCCTCTGGCCATGCCCTGCCCCGCCCCCGGACCGACGCCCCGCCCATGCCCACGCCCCCTTCCCGCCCCTTTTTCAAAGCCCCAGGACATACGCGCGTCCCAGTGCTTGCACGCATCGCCGAGTCTATGCAAAATAGGCTCGGCGCGCGCAGGAGCGGGTTTTCGGGATTACCCTGGTAATATACACGCGTAACCCTTTGAAAATCCGCCCCTAGTTGTTTAATTCCTTCAGTGAACTAAAGTGTGTTCATCAAGCTTTCATTGGCTTGATCTATTTTTCCTAATGGATATTTATACCACACTGGGGATGGACAGCTTGACTAAAGGTCAGCTCGTTCATTGACATAATTAAATTGTATTTGCGCAGGATCATATTGTAGTAGTGCCAAACAAATATTTGTGAAATAACACATAAAAGCCTTCAGTAGATGGTTTTCAATGACGTGCATGTCTGATAATGAATTTTTTCAAGCCAGGAGGAAAAGTATAAATATATTCAGTCATATCCCTGATGAGTCATGCAAACAACACAATTCTGCTGGAGTACTTTGATTTTGTTGTTGTTATGTCCAAGGATAATACATAACCTGCTCAATAAAATTTCCTATAAATACACTGTCAAATAAAAGCAAAATAAGCAGCGATGAAAAAGAAAAATGATTTTTGTTCTAGCTGGAGATTTGAATTTCAGACTGGGGAAAGGGATGTTATTATAGTTCACAAGCAGATCTGCCTCTGCAGTCATATTTGATTTAGCAGATACTAGTAGATTCTGGTTATTAGGAATATATATTTAGGCTGTATTTCTGCTGTGTCATCTTGCCTTGTTATATGTCATGCTCCAAAAAACCCCCAAAAAACAGAAAAAGCAGATACAGAGCAACGACCTCTGCTTCTGGTACTGCCAAAGCCATAATCCAGCCACTCCAAAAAGATCAGGTAAATAGGTTTATTCAGACAAAGTATAGGAAAAGCAATTGCATGTCTGGAGCTCTGGATTCCCTTCCTCTCAATGGTGGAAGAAAGATGAGAATTTCTCTGGAAACATGTCCTTGCCACATTCTTTGACTTTTAAAAATCTGATAGAAGTAGGAAATACTCTTTGTTTTTGTTTTTTTTGTTTTTTTAACATAACATCTTGCCTTCGAACATACTTGGATGCCAAGCTGTGTCATGACAGACTGATTATATCACCTCCTTTCTTTTTCTGTTGGTGTTTCTCCCACCCCTAGATGATTAGGTTTGCTTTTTTGTCTATGTTATTTCAAGAAATGTAGTTTATTATTATTTCTTATCATTATTGTACATACACAAAGTATTCCTTGAACAGTTTCTGAAGTTTCATAGGATGACTGCCAAAGGCAGAATACATATAGGCCACTACTTTATGCTGCCCAAAAACTGTTTTCTATGGAAAAAAAGACACATTTCTTATTCTTTTCATTGAGGTGCTAGACAGTGATCGATATAAGTATAAACTGGGGCATTCTGGAATGGGAGATTTAATGAATTCTTGCTGCTCCTGTTCAAAGGGACACTTTTTCCTCTGAACCTGCATTGAATTAACTCCCCAGCATAGTATTGGGGGTGAGGGGTACTCTATTGCCTTTCAAATGAGAAACAGGCCCTGGACTAAACCGGGGAAATTAGAGATCCGCTCCGCTGCCCAGGACTGCTAGGGCTGGGGATGCAGTGAAAAGGCAAAGTTCACAGCCTTAAAGGAGGGAGGGAGGGAGGGAGGGAATTACAGTCTCCTAGTATTTGTGACATCTCACGGCCGGGCTTAGGACCCTCCATTGCAGCAGGGTTCCAGAGAGAACCCTGGAATGTGGTAAGGATTGTCACTGCAATGACTGGGCAGAGTTAGGGGGAGGCTAAAGGGAGCACCTCTCTCCCTCACCAGCCCCAGCCACCGTGTCCAGAAAGTTGTGAATGAAAGCTCATGGGATTGCAGCCCAAAGTACAAAAAGCAAGGACATATTACAAGGACCACAGATAAATAATCTAACTTTAAGGACTGAGCAAAAGTCATACTCGGGATTTGCTTGCTTATTTTTTGCCTTTCTGAAAGTTGCAGAAAATTAAATCTTTGGACGAAAGAGGTGCCATTTAAATATGTTTGCAAGCAAACTGAGTTGCAGGCATTTTGTACTTCTTTCTCCTAGAATTGCCTTGGAAGGCACTTCGGTATGCAGTTGTAACACTGGAGCAGGATTGCAGGGCTGGATGCAGAGCACTGGAATGTAACACAAGAACAAAGCCAGACAAGCAGAGGCCCCGGAGGACATATTCTGTATCAGTAGTCTACGTTATCAGTAAAGGTGTGTCCTTGTTGCTTTCTATTTCTACTGTCATCAAACAGGGCACACCCTCTGCTGAACCAATGGTATCTTCTGAAGGTGTGACTAGCAACCTGGGAATCCGATGGGGGTAGATATTCAAAGCCAAATGTTTAAGTATGTTAGCTAGATAAGACTTATCCAACTAACTTCAAAGGATAATTTACCTGATTAACTTAATTGGATAAGTTAGAATATCACTACTTATCTGGCTAAGTTAGCCAGATATAAACCTTCTCACCAAAATGCTCATATCCTGCCCACCACTTATCCGGCTATCTACATAGCCAGATAAGTACTTACTTGGCTAAGTGGAAGTCACTGAGCAGGACCGGATATTTGGCCTTTGTTAATTATTCGGATAAATCCCTACTTATCCGGCTAGGTAGCACTGAATATCAGCGTCATTGTAAATATTCCCTGTCCTTTCAGGGACTCTGTATCTTTCCATGGGTCCTCTGCAACTTTCTGGCCTATGCCACTGGCTCAAGCCACATTGACCCTGACAGTATATAAGCACAGGCACTTTAAAGAAATTATTGAAATAAATATTGATACTGTAACTTTAAATGAAATAGTATAAATAATTATTAGCAAGATTGTCACACACTCTGATGAAAAAGTATGGTCACTTTGAAATACATTAACAGGAATTGAGACATGAATATGCATGCACCACAGGTTTGCTTTAAGAAAATATACCTGTATGCAAAATATAACAGGAGAATTAATATGACAAAGTGATTTGTTTGATGTCCCAGAGAGAGTCAGTGAGAGAGCAGGATTTAAATGTATAAGTCCCAGGAGCCCACTCAGTGGGGGAGGAGATTTTTTTAGTAGGAGGTACAGAATAAGAACAACACCTCTGCTATAAAGACTTCATAACTGAGAAACAAAACATAGCACTTCCTCATCTATTTGTACTTGCTATACTTTTTCTAATTAAGAAAAAAGCCTCCTACAACCAACCACACAGTGGCCTGTGTAGTAAGCCTCATTATTTTTAGTGAGCTCATTAAAACACATTTAATGTGCTCAATAAAAATAGCATTATGCACTAACTACAGAACATGCTGTAAAATTTGAGAAGAGATTTAGATAGAGGTAATGATTTTCTGCTGATGCTGTTAGATTTAGCAGCAGCTTCAGCACTACAGACTGAGCAACTAAAATTTTGCAGCCTGTGTTATGGGAGTCTCTGTTTAGTGGACCCTTGGGCCGACCTGCTGGAGACTGGGAAAGGTGGTCAATGTCTCTAGTGAATAGCAGGCCGGGAGGCAGATGTTCCGGCAGGATGTAGATGCTCTTCACCCTGGAAGCTGGTACTCCCCCGGGAGGAGCCCATAGGAGCCCAACTGCTGGGACTTAGGTGGCTTCACCCTTGGAAGCCGAAGCCCCCCCGGGAGGAGCCCGTAGGGGCCCGGCCACTGGGACTTAGGCGGGTTGTGGATCGGGACAGGTAACTGGAACCAGACTAGGACAGTAGCAATACTATAACTGGGCTTGGGTTCTGGAACCAGGCAGGAACTGTAGCAAGACTCGGGTACTGGAACCAGGCAGGAACTGTAGCAGGATTTGGGTACTGAAACCAGGCAGGTACTGTAGCAAGCAAGCAGGGACCAAGCAAGTACTGTAGCTCACAGGCAGGAACCAGGCAGGTACTGTAGCAGGAACGGAGCGACGAAGCAAAGCGAGTCACTCCGGGGCACAGCGCAACAGGAAACCAGGAGGCTAACCCGTTGCAAGGCAAAGACTGGATGGCCGCAGCCGGCTTATCAAGGCCGCGGCGTCTGACGTCAGGAGTTGGGCGGCGTCACCACTGGCGGGAAACGGCCCAGAAAAGTGCCCAAGTGGCGCGCGCACGCGCCTAGGAGCTGGGCGTCCATGGAAGGGCTCGCAGCGGTGCAGCCCCAGCGGGGACGCCGCCAACCAGGCCGCAAACCAGGCCTCTGGAAGCGGGAGCAGGTCTGGGAGCCTGGAGGTAAGGGCCTGGCCTCAGTGCTCGCGGCCAGAACCGCAACAGCCTGGTATTATTCAAGAAGGCAGGAGTCAAACTCAGTCTCGGGACTAAGTCCTCACCTAGTCCAACAGCACCAGCAGGGCTGGATTTATGATTTGTGTGCCCATGGGCAGAGTGTTAAGTTGTGGTGCCCTCCTCTGAAGCTGTGCTAGCACATGACCCTAAAGTAAACAGAAGCAGACTTCTCTTTGGTGCCTTCAAAATTTGGTTCAGTTGCTGATGCCTTAATCCAGATATGAGCCCCCAGGTGGGATTCTCTGAAGGGAGGATCTCGGGCTTCCGGGGTGAAGACTTCACTTTCATCTCTGTTTTGGTTCCGCCTCCCGGCCTGTGCCATCTCCAAGGAATTCGCTCTTTCCATCTGCGCACTCCGCCAGGCTGGTCCAAGGGTCCGCTGTTCGGTCCGCAACATTAATGGTTGATTTTAAAATCCTTATGCACACCAAAGCCGGGAGATACACGTATGACTCAGCCTGGTGGGTGCCATGCGGATTTTAAAAACCGCATGAGTTGCATGTATCTCCCAGTACGTGCACAAACACGTTTTTCGCAAAAAGGGGCAGGGCCTGGGTGCGGTCTGGCAGGGAATGGGTGGGGTATGGGTAGGCCAGGTCTGTACCGTGAAGCCTGCGTGTAAATCTTTACATGCACAAGTGCGCGCTGGGGTCCCCTGCCATGCAACTTTACTTCTGCTATGGATGGCAAGCAATTAGTGAAATAAAAAAAAATAGAGTAGTCAGTGGGGTTTTAAGGGTCGGGGCTAATAGGGTAAAAGGGAGACGAGTTAGCTACGGGGATTAGGAAGACCTTTACTGGGGTGAACTGGGAACAAACTGGGAAAAGAGGTAATTGGGTTGGTGGGCATGTCTAGTAAAATCCCCCCCACTTACATAAGCTAGGTGACATTTGCACGCACATGCGCATGTCAATATGAAATCGTGTGCACATGTACGCGCAAACAGCCAACTTCAAAACACGTGCATATGTTTTAAAATCTCCACGTCCATGTGCGCGAGCCAGAAAATAAGTGCACGTGCGTGCCTGCCCGAGGGTGTTAAAATTTGCCTCTTAGATGGGATACGGCAGCACAACTATGCTGCCGTATACTTAGACAGATAAGTCGTATCCATCTAAGTTTAGACGTGCTATTGTGTAGGTCTAACTTGGGCTTAGATTTATCAAAATGCGGTAAGTATTGCATGCGATAGGAAAAGGGGTGTGTTTTATGCTAATAACTATGTGAAGAACTAAGATAGTGCAAATTGTGATAATATTTTTGCACTTTATGATAAGTGCTTGCTTACAACCACTGGGTGGACCATTTTTAAGGGGAGGAAGAGAGAGAGAGAGAGAGAGAGAGAGAGAGAGAGAGAGAGAGAGAGAGAGAGAGAGAACCTAGTCATAATGCCCTCATGCTAGATAGGTATGTATACCTATATATGAAGCCCACCTAGTAACTCGAGGTGAGGTTTAAGTATTAGTGTAGGGGTTAGGGGCCACTTTGACATTCAGAGTGAGACGTACGAACAGAACAGTGAAAATTTGATGACCTTCAGAGTGAGGAAACTCACCCAAAGATGAGATTTGTGCAATGTTCTCTGAACCTAGCACTCCGAAGGTCATCAAATTTTCACAAGAGACCACTGTTCTGTTCGTACATCTCACTCTGAATGTCAAAGTGGCCCTTAACCCCTACACTAATACCTAAACCTCACCTCGAGTTACTAGGTGGGCCTCAAATACAGGTATACATACCTATCTAGCATGAGGGCATTATGGCTAGGTGTGCTCTCTCTCTCTCTCTCTCTCTCTCTCTCTCTCTCTCTCTCTCTCTCCCCCTCCCCCCAGGCTGGGGAGCTGCAACCTATCACATGGCTTAGCACCTGTGAAAAAGGTGTTGCTAAAGCCATGCAATAGGGCTTCACAAACTCTCCCTCTTTCTCAGATTTGCATCACACCATGCGTTAAAGGGGCTTAACACATGCAAAAACACAATTTGATAAATGACCCAGTTAACCACATAAGTTATCTGGTTAAGGCTGAATACTCCTACTTAGGAGGATAACTTATCTGGCTAAATAGTGCTGCTCTGATCACAAATTGGCTGGATAAGTGACTTATCTGGCTATCCAGCATCTGAATATCAGGCCCTTTATATTTTAGGTATCTATATTTTGTAGTTTTATTAATGAAAATCACTTGCAAAGAACTAGTGTTTGGCACAGTCACACGGATGGTTCGAGGGTGGAAGGCAAAAAGGGTTTCCCTTAGAATTCAACACAGTTCTTTACATGGATTACACAAGTAAATATATGAGAATTATATTATTGAAATTTTCAATTAAAGGTTTATTTCCCTGTTTGAGAACTAAACTTCCTTATAAAACAATTTGATTCAATTTGGTTATCAATTATAAAAAATTATACATAGTTATCTAAAATAATGTTAAGAATACTCAGCATTATAAATTATTCTTTCACTAGAGAATTATAACAGCTAGTAGGAGATGAGAACAAAACAAGAAATTATGGAATCTGAGAATATATGAGAACATTGAATATACGAAAACATATAAGAAACTTTGAAACCCTATGAGAAATGGTTCCACCTAAACAGAATTCTTATCAGATAAGTTTTACTCTTTTTTGTTTCTATTACTTTATTTATCCAACAATTACTTTCAATTTAGAATTGATTCTTTATGTTTCTTTTCCTTTATAGAATTTAAGAAGAAAAATCTCTATGAACCATGGATTCAGGTATTATCTATCTCATAAGTGTGTCTTAGGTGAAAGTTTCAGTCTTTAGTTTGTTGGTGAATTAGCTTTATTCTGTGCAGTTGCTTGTGCTTGGGGCTGGAGCTAAGGCTCGCAGAATTGAAATTGCAGAACAGAAAACCCTGGAATACCCAAAATGAAGAGAAGCTTAGGTGGCTTAGAGCAATGGTTCTTAAACTTTTTCCCAACGTGACATTCCTGATGGACAAAACTCACATGTGACACATTGCTTATTATAATCCATGTGGAAATTTTAAAAAAGCTTAAATATTACTTTTCTTGTTAAGATTGACATAAGGGAAAGATAAGAGTACACTCTCTGAACAGAAATTACATATATAGTAATCCTCCCATACCAGAACATCACCTTACTAAGAAGGTTCTCCACTTCCTTGGCCTATGTGCAGATTTGGAGAGTGCTTGAGGCCTGATGTAAAGATCAAGGTATTCTTCCTACCTTGTCGAGATTCCACCCATTTTGGAATTTTTGTAGGATGGCTTGAATAAAGGTTTGGCTCTCAATTCCTTAAAGATACAGATAGCAGCACTCACCTGTTTTAGGGGTCAGGATCCTTTTCAGCTCATCCTGATATGGCCCGTTTTTCTGAGAGGCATGAAACATCTTTGGCCTCCCTTGCAGTTCCGGTGCACTTGTGGAGTCTTAATTTGGTATTGGACTTCTTGGCAGGCCCTAAGTTCAGACCGGTACATACTCTCTCCTTGCAGTTATTGACCTTGAAGATTGTATTTCTTGTGGCAATTTGTTCTGCATGTAGGGTTTCTGGACTGTCTTGCCGGGAACCGTTTTTCCAGGTGATACCAGGCATGGTACAACTGTGTACTGTTCCTTCCTTTTTATCAAAGGTGGTCACTGTGTTTCTTTTGAATCAGTTCATCTCCCTGCCATCCTTAGACAGAGAGTGAGAGTGTCAGATATCTCAAGGTTATGGAACCCTTGCAGAAGTCGGACCATCTTTTGACTTTCATGACGGTACTAGACAGGGAGAGTAAGCCTCGTGAGTTACAATACTCATTGGATTAAGAAGGTAGTCATGGCTGCATATGTGGATTCTGGGGAGCCATTACCTAGTCATGTTAGGGCTCATTCCACTAGGGCTCAGGCAGTGTCATGGGCAGAAGTTAGATTGTTGTCCCCCATCGACATTTGCCGAGCTGCGACGTGGTCCTCCTTACACACCTGTTCCAGGTATTATTGTCTGGATGTGCAGGCCCGGAAGGACATGGCCTTTGCACGTGTGGTTTTGTCTGGACTATGGGCAGCCTTCCGCCCTAAGAGGGAGTAGCTTGGGTACATCCCACTTGTTCTGGATTCATCTGGCTGGATGCTAAGAAATGAGAAATTACTACTTGCCTGATAATTTTCTTTTTTTAGGACAATCAGATGAATCCAGCTTCCCTCCCTTGGCTGCCAAATGATTGTATTATAGTCCTCCTGTACAGCTACAGTTACAGGGATTACTGGTAAGTGTTAGTCCAGTCCCTAGACTAGCGTTATTACATTTTGTCTGAGCTAGGTGTTGCTTGTTTGAGTATTGAAATGGTTATCTGTTTTTAATCAAGTTTTTTGCTAGTCTGTCCACAGTTGCTTTTGAAAAGAATACTGGCAGGCTGGGGTCACTAGAGGGTTATATATACTGTGATGTCAGTTTACTCCTTCTCCATCTGCTGGTAGGGAAACATATACCCACTTATTCTGGATTCATCTTACTGTCCTAAAGAAAAGGAATTTATCAAGTAAGTAGTCATTGCTCATTCTACTTGAACTCTAGCAAACTCTTAAATTATTCCAACTGAGCTGTTATACTCTAAAAGAATTTGACTTTTAGTGTCCCTTTTCTCTTTTGCAGGGCTCCTGGTCTTCTTCTATGGTGATTACTAGTAACTATAACTTTAATAATGTTAATAATAATATTTTTATATGTACTATTTTTCTAATGGCAGTGTTTATGTGTTGTATCTTTTGTTTTCTTTCCTGTTTGTATTAACTGTCTTAGATGCGAAATCGTTGGTATGCACACATACCTGTTGCTAGGGTGCCTGCTAGCTGGAGCTGCTGGGGTGTGATGCCTCTTTCTGTACTGGGTGTGCCACCTTCGTCATCTTTAGCATGCGCTATCTTCTACTTCTCATCTCTTCTCCCTATTACATTATCTAATAAATAACTAAAAATCTAAACTAGGGCTACAAATAAAAAGAAAATTATTTTCCTTAGCTAGTGTGACTAAAGAAGGAAAATAGGCATGCAGCTGCTAGTTTTCTTTTTTCTCATTGATGTAGCCAATTAATACTGACTTTCAACAACTTGCTGCAATCCCCTTTTTAATAGAACTGATAAGGATTTACCACCTGTTCTTCAGTCACTGATCTTCTCAAGTCTCAATTACTGCAATTTTTTATATGTTTGACTTTTGGCTTACACTTTGAGATCCATACAAATTATTCAAAATGCTTCTGCTCGCATTCTCATGAGTAGCAGAATTCATGAACATATTAACCCCATTCTTTATTCATTACACTGACTCCCAGTGCACTAGCATGTCCAATATAAGCTAGAAGTCATGATCCACAATCTATTAAATAATGTCACATCTCTCTGGATTTCAAGCACATTAAAAATTCATATCCCGATATGCTTTCTCCACTCATCTAGCCAGAAATCTACTTGATATTCCTTCCCCCAGAGTTGTTCACCTCACTGAGACCTGGAAAAGGGCTTTCTCCACAGCAGGCCCTTTACTATAGAATTCCTTACCATTAGCAGTACACAGCATAAAAGAACCTAAACTATTCAAGAAAGCACTTAAGGCAATCCTGTTTAAGGAAATATTTGCTCCTTCTCCTTAGGGCTCCCATATCATTTGTCGCATCATTCGCCAATGCTTTACTTTTTAAAGTTTGCAGCTTTTTCCAGCAGACTAGACTCTGTTGCCCAGGGTATGGATCATTTTGTTTGGGAGGAAAGGTGTCCTTTCAGGGCCCAGTGCAGGGGTGGCTAAAATTCTATTGGTTATCCCTGGGAAAGGGGTCATTTTCTTTTCTCCGTGAGTGCTGTGTGCACTGGATTAGTGTCCAAAATTAAGTTTACTGAATAAAATAGTAATACATGGTACAATAAATATGGTCACACCAGTCCTAGAGCACCCAATTAAAAGGGGGGAATGGCTGCCCAGTAATACAGAAATTAATATCAGCCAAGGACCCAAATTCTAAGCTCAATAATGGTGTAAATACACAATGTAGTCTTATATATAGCAGACCTCATACAAATACAATAAATATGGTTCCAGCATCAGAGTCTCTCTTATCTTAATTACAGTATTCACCTCTATCTGTACAGGAATCTTTCTATAGACCAGGGATGCTACCATCCTCTTGGATTCGGTGAGATGGAGAGCAGGGTAATCTTTTAGCTTCCATGAATGTCCAAAAATCCTGCCCTTGTACAGAGAGTAAACTTGTCTCTCTCCTGAGGGGCTGAAGACTCTTGACGGGCATCCTCTAGAATCTTTACAGTTCTGTTGCTCACGCTTAGCAGGTTCTCCAACTTCTTTAGATTTATTTCAGTCTCTGATTTTCCTCTGGATCTGTTATGGGAGGGATCCCTGGAAGCAGGTTTTCCTATCCTGCTCTACTGCAGGTAGGAAAGAGCAGCCAAAGAATCTTCATTCTGAATGTCCAACTCGATCTTTCCCTTAACCGAAGATAACACCAGAGTTATCCCTTGCAGTGGGCCACCACCTCGGATGGGCAGGTCTTCCTTATTCCTGGGCGTCCCAAACACAGGGTTTCCCATTCCCTGAATCCAGAAAAGACCCAGGTGTCCAGCAAGGCTCCTACTAATAAAAGGTCAAAATAACCAAAACAACCTGGAGAAGTATCCAGGCCAGCTAGGGAACAGACTGGCAGGACTATCCTTCCCAACCCTGGTTATGGTTCCCAGGCTGGTTAGCCTGGTCCCTCCAACTGGGCCTGAAAAGTACAACAAAAGGTAAGCGCCTACCACCTTCTAACTCTCCAAACATTATATAGGTCTGTCTCCAGACTCTCAGAAGAGAGTTATTATAAAGCTTCCTAGGGGGATGGCCATTCTCAGGACCCTTAAAGGGAGGGATTGGATCTGAATAGGTGTTCCCCCATCCACTATCCTACTCTAGCTAATATTTCCCAGGGGTTAATGATAACCGAAAGGATGGTTGGGTTACATAGTGTCCTACTTTGTTTTTTTTAGCTTTTGTGTATATAACATTGGACCCCGCCCGAACTATTTGGAAAGCGTGGTAAATAAATACTTTTAAATAAATAAACCTGCAGTCTAAATGTCATGCTATAGATCATGACGCTCCAGATTCCATTGGGCAGGGATCCTCTTGCACAATCTCTAACAGCTTTACTACTGATGGTAGATGACATATTTATGAGGGTCGGGAGATTCCCAAATAGTAGTGAGAACTTAGTTATGCTTAACCACAACCAGACCTTTGTCACCTCCATTCAACTTCTTCACAAAAGCTGAGCTATTTCTGCATTTCAACTTAAAATTGCTTTTAATCTGGTCCTCCCTGCCTCTTGCCTGGAGGTTATGAATATTATCAAATCTGACTACTAAAAACTTCTTTCCAACCATATTCTAAATCACTCTCATATATCTTAGATCTTCCTTCAGTATTCGTGTCACTTTAAATTCCCTTCTGCACTGACTTGTCACAAAGTGTCAGTTTGCAGGTCTGTCCTTGACAGTTTCCATAAGAACATGCCATACTGGGTCAGACCAAGGGTCCATCAAGTCCAGTATCCTGTTTCCAACAATGACCAATCCAAGTCGCAAGTACCCAGCATTAAATGTATCCTAAGCTACTATTCCATATTTATTAAAAGCAGTTTATGGACTTCTTCTCCAGGAGCTTATCCAACCTTTTTCAAACACAATTACACTAACTGCCATAACCACATCCTCTGGCATTGAATTCCAGAGCTTAATTGTGCGTTGCACGAAAATAAGTGGGCCCATAGCCCCATGTCCGGAGCCCACCTGTAACCATGGGTGGTGGCCTGGCTATGGCTGGCCAGCGGGACTCTAGCGCTGGCCAGCGCTCGGTCGTGACCCTTTTAAAGGGCCACGACCGAGACGTACCTGGCCTATTTGTTCCTGGCCAGCTTGCTATCATGCAGTAGGGCGTCAGCAGATGAAATTGCTGTGTGGTGCCTCGGACCTCTGCTTTATCTGGCAGAAGGCAGTGCAGTAGGAAGGAGCTAGCAGCAGGTGGCTTGATTGGTTGGGCTTTCTGGGGGGTGCAGAGGTTTAGTGGTGTAACGGTGGTCAGTGATCAGAAGGCAACACACTGTCGGTTCACAGCCACTGGGAGGGGAGGGAGCCCCCATATAGCCAGAAACAGCCTCTAGCCTCACAGTGCACACTGCTTTGGAGGTATTGCTGGCCTTGGGTTTGAATCAACTAGACAACTCTAAAAAAAAAAAAATAACAGAAGAAAGGAATAGGATGGGACTGAGGTGAAGACATTGCCACATGGCCGAAGCAATTCCTAAAAATTTAGGCAGTGTTGGGTTGTTTGCACCCCCCCCCCCCCCCCATTACCGGAGTGGACATGGCAGAGCCAATGCAGGAGCATAACCTGCTTTCAGGAGCCACCTATGAAACGGCTCCAGCTCCGATCCCCGCACCAAAAGCCCAGGTGAAATCATGGCGCAGAAAAAAGGGGAGACAGATGACCAACCATGACAGAGGGGAGCACGTTGACCGGAGACGAGGGAGAGATTTAGTGGTGAGACAGGAGAGTGGTAACATAACTGACCAGGGAGGACGTCCCGATGGGACCTCTCCTAACATGACCCAGCAGGAGTGGGAGAGCTCGCCATCCCGACATGCAGCAAGGGAGACCACAATTAAGATGGCAAATGCAGAGCACAACCAGCAGCAGGACACTCCCGTTGGGGCACTGGTTTCTTCCATCGCACACCGGTGTCCCTATGGAAGTGCACAGCCACAAAGCAGGTGGAATGCAAATCATCAACGGAGTCCTCCACATAGCTGGGGGTATGGGAGCAGCACAAATACAGATGGCACATGGTCTGCCCTCAGGAGCCCACACTTGAATCTGGATATAGAGGGCAGGGTCATGCCATTGGCCATCCAGCATACATGAACTATGATAATGCAACATGGCAGCAGAGAGAGGCTTGGGTTCTCAGTGCACCCTGCTCATTCTCTGGATGGGGCCCTGCCATTCTTCCCCACAGTGGAGCAATGCACTGGGATTTCCCATCATGTGGTAGTTTTGGTGGACCATATACATACCCCCCACCATGGGGGCATTGACCAGCTCCCATCCCTGGAACCAGCATCCCACACAGCAAAGGGCAAATAGCACAAGAAGTTTCACATCCCAGTTTGAGCAGCACTGGAGGGGCAGAAGGCGCCACCACGCCGGGTGTGCAGGAGGTCCTGGGCAACCTATTGATTGATGGAACACAGGTTATTTATTTATTTATTTATTTATTTATTTATTTAAAGGTTTTTTATATACTGATACTCGTTAAGAAAACATCACATTGGTTTCCATACAACGTGAAATCAGCCAACAGGGCTTTACAGTGTAACTGATAATAGAACTGGGGGGAGGGGGAGGGAAAGGAGGGGGGAAGGGGTCGGGTAAACAGGGGCTTTGGTATACATTCAGTAAGCGCGAAACAGATACATAGGGGGAGCGGAGGGGGGGAGGGGGGTGTGACGAGGCTGAGGATGGAAGAGTGGGAGGGAGGGGTGAAGGAAGGGGCAAGGGGGGGCAGGGGGGGAACTAACAGGGGAGGGAAGTGGTGCATTGCGTACAGATCTGAGGGAAGTGAACCTAGAGGGTAGAGGGGAGGGAGATGGGAGAGGAGGGGGAGGGTGTAGGACGGGGATGTAGGCAGAGAAGGGATCATGCGTAGGCTTGTGTGAACAGCCAAGTCTTAAGTTTCTGTCTGAATTTCTTAGGGCAGGGCTTGAGGCATAGCTGGGTAGGCATTGTGTTCCATAGAGAAGGTCCAGCTAATGATAGGGCGCGTTGTTTGGTGGCTGTTAGTTGAAAGAGTTTGGGAGAGGGTGTGTGTATAGTTGCTATATATGGTGTTCTGGTGGGTCTGGAGGTGGAACGAATGGTAGAGTGTCTGTGAACCAAAGCATGTCCGGATTGTGGATGGCTTTGTGTATGAGGGTAAGGGTCTTAAATTGTATTCTATTCTATTCTATTCTATTTTATTTATTTATTTATTTATTTAAAATCTTTTCTATACCGTCGTTAAGCTAGTTGCCGTCACAACGGTTCACAATAAGGCACATAATTTCAAACTTAAATGTGTTGAGTTATATTAACTAAACAGGTGCCATCAAATACTGTAACATAGTTTCATATTAAGTATTACTTAGTGGTTGTGATAAGTCATGTCTACTTTAAGTATATCGGCTATAAGATAAATTAACACTTAAGTCTTGTCCTCTGTTGTTGCAATCTAATAGAGGTAAAGTAAAATAAAATATACACACACACACCATTCGAGTAAGCTGATGTATGTGTGTGGGAGTTCTTCGGACTGCATCATACAATTCCCTGGATTCTACTCTTCATTCCCTTTGTGGTATGCTTGCTTAAATAGCCATGTTTTTAAACTTTTTTTGAATGCTTTGATGTCTCTTTGTGTTCTGATTTCTAAAGGCATTGTGTTCCATATTATAGGTCCTGCCAGGGATAGGGCCCTATCCCTTACTTGAGTTAGTCTGGCTGTTTTTACTGAGGGAATAGTTTGTAGGGCTTTGTTTGCTGATCTCAAGTTTCTATTAGAGACATGTACGTGAAGGGCTGTGTTCAGCCATTCTGCCTTTTCGTCGTGTATTAATTTATGTATGGTGCAAAGAGTCTTGTACTGAATTCTTTGTTCAATGGGTAGCCAGTGTAGTTCAATTAGGGTTTTGGTGATATGGTCTTTTTTACTTTTACCGGTTAAAATTCTTGCAGCTGTGTTTTGTAATACCTGTAGTGGTCTTATCGTGGTGTGGGGTAATCCTAGTAGAAGGGCATTACAGTAATCAGTGCTTGAAAAAATTAATGCTTGTAGTACTGACCGGAAGTCATTTGGTGTTAGTAGTGGTTTAAGTCTTCTGAGAGTCATAAGTTTGGCGTAACCTTCTCTTACTTTTAGAGATATATGTTGTTTCATACTTAGTTCCGTATCGAAATTCACTCCAAGGTTTCGTACTTTCTCTGCTAGTTGTATTTTTTTTGTTGTTATTGATTGTGATTGGGTTTTGAATGATTGTGATGTTTTTTCGTTCAAGATGTAGGAATTCTGTTTTCTCTATGTTAATAACTAATTCCATCTGGTTTAAGAGCTGTTTTATTATATCTAGATACATGTTGGCTAAGGTTAATGTTTTCTCAATTGAGTCATTAATTGGACGTATTAATTGAATATCGTCAGCATATATGTAGTGTGAGATGCCCAGACCAGCTAGCAGGTGGCATAACGGCAGCATGTATATGTTGAATAGTGTGGCAGATAGGGCTGATCCCTGCGGAACTCCTGTTTGAAGGTTTATTCTTTCTGACATTGCTTTTTTGATTTGCACTTGGAAATATCTGTTATCTAGGAATGATTTGAACCATTTGATTGTTGTGTTGCATAGTCCTATTTCTTCTAATCTATTTAATAGGATATCATGATTTACTGTGTCGAATGCCGCTGATAGGTGATGGGGAGCCAGTGAAGTTGTTTGAGAATGGGTGTAATGTGTTTTTTTCTGTGTGTACCTGTTAATATTCGTGCAGCTGCGTTTTGTAGCAGCTGCAATGGGGCTGTAGTATTCTTAGGTAGACCTAGGAGTAGTGCGTTTGAGTAGTCTATCTTAGCTATGCAGGTTAGTCCACAAATTCCGGCTATAGTTGCAGCACCTGGCAGCATGGGACTGGCAGCCCAGAACAATGAAGAAGTCGATGGTGAGTCAAGAGGGGGGGTCGAGGGTAGTGTGCGTGCTGAGGGTGGCATGCGTGCGATGGAGGGAAGATGGCTTGTGACAAAAAAACGTAAAGCCAAGCACAAGCATAGAGCCATCTCTAGTTCAAGTTGTAGTTCCTCGGAGACATCTGACTCGGACTCAATGGACGATAATAGCCCTTGGCCCCTGGCAGAAGGAGCCAGCAAAGCATCCAGAGGTCCTCCGGCACTCACCGCTGTATCCAAATTGTGGGAGAGTATTCACAAATCTCTTCACAGGAAGATTCAAAAGCGATCTTACATTGACATATTTCGTATTATGAAGGGGAGGGCCACAAGGAGGAAGACAAAGGTGTTACAGTTCCCGGTCTCAAGAAGCCTGTTCCTACTTCCCAGTACCGGGCCCGGGTTGCGGCCCTTCTTGCTTCGGCCGCACCTGCCAGCCACCGCTGCAGTCCTTCCGCTTCCCGGCTCAGCTCAGGACAGTTCCTTGCTCCCCCTTCCATGACTGAGGGGTGCTGATGCCTCGACCTCCACTCGGGCCGCCTCCTAGCCGCGGTGAAGGAACGACGCCATGCTGCTCTCGCTGTCACAGCCGCCTTGCTTGGCCCCTGCTCCTAGGTGCATGCACGTGCCACCGGTCAGAATTAAAGGGGCCATGGTGGGAAATGTTCCCGCAGCCCCTAGTGATGACATTGCCAGCCTTAAGCAACAGATCTTCTTGCTCTTGCTTGCTCGAGTTCCTGCTCCTGCACCCATTCCTGGCTCCTGCTTCTGCTCCAGATCTCCTTGTACCAGTTCCCGCTTGTCCCTTGCTTCATCGGACGGACCTCCTCCTGCCTGACCTCTGGACCAGACCCAACCATGCATTCTGCTGCCTGCCTCTGACCTCTGGACTGGACCTGACTACACATCCTGCCACCTGCCTCTGACTCCTGGACCAAGCCTGTCCATGCTCTCTGCCACTCACCTGGCCCACTGGACTGGATCTGACTCCTCTCTTGGCTTCGGCCTCTGGGCTCTCTCTCTCCTGGCTGCAGCTGTACTCTCTCGCCAACTCCCTGGGATCATCCACACAGAGGCCCACGTAAGACCAGCTGGCCCCGGTACCCAAGGGCTCAACATGCGGGGAATGTGGGCTGGCAGTGGCGAAGCTCCAACTGGCCTCTGCTTCCCATCTGGCCTTGCTACCTGATGGTGGAGACCTGTGGGGGTTTCCCCCACAGGTGGGGCCAACACCACCTCTGGCCAAGGGTCCACGAACATAACAAAAGGAAGAGGGTGTGGCCCATGGTACTGACAGAAGAGTCCCTAAGAACATCATCAATTGGACCTGTGCCTTTCTGCATATGATAAGAATTGTAGGGCATGATGACCCCTCCCAATATGGGCCCATGCTTAGCTATGCAGACAACATCCTTGAAGCTTACAAGGATCATGAAGGCTGGGCATAGCTGAATTCTGACGAGAAATTCCAAGACAATATGGAAGAAAATAAATTCATGTCCTGGGGAACACAGGATGTCAGCTTGTGGGCAAGTGATGCAGGAGTGTGCATGCAGGCGCCAAGGAAGTCATCATCAACCATGCAGGCCACAGGGGCAACACAGGTACAGGACAACATATGCTGGCATTACAAGAGATCAACATGCACTTTCCAGGACTGCATGTTGCGATCCTGCCCGCGAGGAGCGCAGGCAGGCCCTTACCCCCACGCGGCCAGTCGGGCCGCTGACGCTGTTTTCTTCGCGGCAGGCCTGCCGCCGTCGCCGGGTCCCTTCTTGGCTGCTTCCAGCCCTGCGCGGCAGGGTCGGGCCACCGGGAGCTCCTCCATGTGGCTCGGTCAGCTGCCACCGCTCCGGTGTTCCCCGACGCTCTGCAGGCTTCCCGGGGTCTTCAGCCGGCAGGGAGGCCGTCCCTGCCGGTGCCTGCAGCCTCTTCAGCTCCCTGCAGCCAGCCTTACCTCTCTATGCCTTCCTGCTTCAGTCTTCGCGGCTGGGAGCCGCTCTAGCAGCCTGCCACCTCTCCAGCTTCAGGGCAGGGCTGCTCCTCTGCCTGCCTGGCTTCCTTGGATTCTCCACGTGGCCGGGAGGATGCCACCGGCTTCCAGCTTGCCTCTCCAGCTTCCTAGGGCGCGGGCACGTGCCTCTCTACTCCTCTTCTAGGGCCAGCCAGGTGTGGCCCCCTGCCCTCCCTGGGCATTGTCATCATCAGCCCTACTAAAGGGCTCAGCATTCAGTCTGTCTTTGCCTTCGCAAGGAGTTGGTCAGTCCTGGGATTCTACCATCCTTGCTCCAGGAGTTGTCCGTGTTCCAGCCTTCTGCAAGGTCCAGTGTTGCTTGTTCTCTGTCGGAGCTCTTCGTCCTGTCCTGATGTTTACCTGCTGTTCCAGTCCTGATGTCTGCTTGATGTACCAGCCCTGATGTTTGCCTGTTCCTGTTCCTGCCCTTGGCCTGTCTTCCAATCCGGTACCCGTGTTCCAGTTCAGATGATGCAATCCTTACCTTTGGCTGCCGGTGTGCAGCAGCCCTGCTATAAGCTGCCAGGAGTGCAGCAACCTGCTTCTACCCTGTTCCTGAATCTCCTGAAAGCTAGCACCTCGTTCCTGTGTCTTCGAGATGTCCTGGTGCCTCACGGCAAGCCATGTCATGGTCCGTGACCAGCCCCATGGGCGGGCTGAGTAGGGCGCTTCGTGATGCAAGCCATGCACCTCGTTCCTGAGCCTCTGAGAAAGCCTTACCTTGTTCCCGAACTTTCCGAAAGCCTGGTATCCTGCGGCAACCCCTGTTGTGGTCCGTGACCAGCCCCACGGGCAGGCTGTGTAGGCCGCTCCATGTTGCCAGTCTCGTACCTCGCCCTTGAGTCTCCTGTATGCATCATACCTCGTTCCTGACTCCACGTCTCTTCCTCCAGTACCTCGTTCCTGAGTCTACGTCAGCACGTCCAGTACCTTGTCTCCGACTCCACGTCTGCACCTCCAGTATCTGTGCCTGAGTCTACGTCTGCACTTCCAGTACCTCGTTCTGAAGTCTCGTCTGCATCCATGTTCCAGTCTTCGCTGCCCTGACCTCCATCCGGCCTGCCGCTTCGTGCCGTACCCTGCGGCAGGTCTGAAAGGGCTGGGAACGGTCGGAAGACTGTTCACAAGACCAACATAGCGTTGTTGGGTCTTCCAAAGCGTGCAGGTCCGGAGGAGGGCCTGTCTCCAGTCATCTCCCCAGCCTTGCTTCCGTCCTGTCCATGCTCGGGCATGCCACGCCTCCCGCGGCACTTCTTCAGAATCCCTCTGGGGTTGAGCCGTGGCGCAAGGACACTCATCTCCCAGGAGTGGGATCGCTCTCCTAGCGCTCCCCAACAGATTGCGAAGGCCATGTGTCCGGCGTTCATGTCCTTGTGATGGGTCTGTGCCAAGTTCCGGAGTTTCTTTGCCAAAGGAATTTTTTTTTTTTAAAGGAAAAAACTTCAGTCCCAGTTTTTTCGCTGTGTTTACCGACCTGCTGGAGGCGCCAGCTTATTTGAACTTTTGTTTTCCCACACCGCTAGAGGCCTAGCACCTGTTTTCACCAAGTGCCTTCTTGAGACTTTTGCTTAGCCTGGGTACACTTGCTGTACGACCTGCAGGAGGCGCCTGCACCCAGGTTCACCACCATCTTCCATGCTGCAGCATCTGGTTCCTGTGTTGCACGACTATCTTGTCCAGAATTTTTATTTTTTCCCTCTGAGAATGCTTGTTCACCTGCAAGAGGTACCTGCTCTGAAGAGCTTACTCTGCTGAAATTCCTCGCATCTCACTCACCACCCCGAGCGCGAGTCCAGCAGCCTCTTCGGGGATCCACTGCAAGCTTCACCATCCAAGCAAAGATACTGGTCCAAGTGTGCCTTTCCAAGTAACCTACTGCCAGCTTGCTCTCAAGCCATCCTGAAGATGTCCGTCTCTACCATCAGCCTAGGACCACTCGAATGTGAGTTAACCAAGCCACATCAAGATTCCGCCCAGTCTTAGGGCTCGCTCCTGATGGGAGTTTCTGAACTTTTGTGCCTTTGATCCTCTGCACTGTTCTAATCCTGATTCTCACCACCAGTTACTTGAGCTGCCAGTTCTACCCACCTGAGCATCAGCAATGTCTTCACTAAGGAATCTTATTACCAACTGAAGGACTCCAGTTTACGTGCTTTGCCAAGCATATTTCCATGTGAGCACCAGCCGTGACTAGCAGTCCATCTGCCCTCTTGCATCTACACCTTAAAGGGAGTCACGCTTGCTCGTATTGCATATCTTCTAGAGACTGCTATACCATCCAGTCACCAATACTTCCAAGCCTGACCCTTGAACTACTGGTGGGTACCTAACTCAGAGTGCCTCAACATACTTCAAAGCCGACTTGTACCAACTGAGGGATGTCCTCCATCCTCTAGTGAAACCAAGATCATTTCTCGCCACGTCTTACATTGCTAACTTGACGGCTTGCTCCAGCTCTCCGCCTTGTGTCACTGGAGTCCCAAGTCTCTGGAACTATTAATCAGCATCTAATCTCCACCTAGAACTCCAGCCTGCACCACGGCTTCAGTCTTACGTTTATGGACCTCCATTTAAGCCAAGTCTTGGATGGAGCCTTGCCTCTGTCTGGATCCTAGAACCAAGATGCCTTCTTGTGGTTCTGTACCCTACATCCTGCCTGACCTGCGCCTTCAGCATTCCATGTTCTGTGTTTGTCTTGCCTGGACCTTGACCACTTCTGCCTTGTCTTCTGCTCCAGTATTCTTCTCGCTACAGTTACTCGCCAAGAAGTACCAGCTTGTCCTTGGATCTCCGCTTGCCCTCGACGGTATGGACTACCGCCTCCTCCTCTCGCTGTTGTCTAGAGGCTTGAGGGGGGGCTTTGAGGAGGGGGTACTGTTGCGATCCTGCCCGCGAGGAGGGCGGGCAGGCCCTTACCCCCACGAGGCCAGTCGGGCCGCTGACGCTGTTTTCTTCGCGGCAGGCCTGCCGCCGTTGCCGGGTCCCTTCTTGGCTGCTTCCAGCCCTGCGCGGCAGGGTCGGGCCACCGGGAGCTCCTCCATGTGGCTGGGTCAGCTGCCACCGCTCCGGTGTTCCCCGACGCTCTGCAGGCTTCCCGGGGTCTTCAGCCGGCAGGGAGGCCGTCCCTGCCGGTGCCTGCTTTAGCCCGGGTCCTTGGTCGGCAGGAAGGCCGTCCCTGCCGGTGCCTGCAGCCTCTTCAGCTCCCTGCAGCCAGCCTTCCCTCTCTATGCCTTCCTGCTTCAGTCTTCGCGGCTGGGAGCCGCTCTAGCAGCCTGCCACCTCTCCAACTTCAGGGCAGGGCTGCTCCTCTGCCTGCCTGGCTTCCTTGGATTCTCCACGTGGCCGGGAGGACGCCACCGGCTTCCAGCTTGCCTCTCCAGCTTCCTAGGGCGCGGGCGCGCGCCTCTCTACTCCTCTTCTAGGGCCAGCCAGGTGTGGCCCCCTGCCCTCCCTGGGCATTGTCATCATCAGCCCTACTAAAGGGCTCAGCATTCAGTCTGTCTTTGCCTTCGCAAGGAGTTGGTCAGTCCTGGGATTCTACCATCCTTGCTCCAGGAGTTGTCCGTGTTCCAGCCTTCTGCAAGGTCCAGTGTTCCTTGTTCTCTGTCGGAGCTCCTCGTCCTGTCCTGATGTTTACCTGCTGTTCCAGTCCTGATGTCTGCTTGATGTACCAGCCCTGATGTTTGCCTGTTCCTGTTCCTGCCCTTGGCCTGTCTTCCAATCCGGTACCCGTGTTCCAGTTCAGATGATGCAATCCTTACCTTTGGCTGCCGGTGTGCAGCAACCTGCTTCTACCCTGTTCCTGAATCTCCTGAAAGCTAGCACCTCGTTCCTGTGTCTTCGAGATGTCCTGGTGTCTCGCGGCAAGCCAAGTCGTGGTCCGTGACCAGCCCCATGGGCGGGCTGAGTAGGGCGCTTCGTGATGCAAGCCATGCACCTCGTTCCTGAGTCTGTGAGAAAGCCTTACCCTGTTCCTGAATCTCCTGAAAGCTAGCACCTCGTTCCTGTGTCTTCGAGATGTCCTGGTGTCTCGTGGCAAGCAAGTCATGGTCCGTGACCAGCCCCATGGGCGGGCTGAGTAGGGAGCTTCGTGATGCAAGCCATGCACCTCGTTCCTGAGTCTGTGAGAAAGCCTTACCCTGTTTCTGAATCTCCTGAAAGCTAGCACCTCGTTCCTGTGTCTTCAAGATGTCTTGGTGCCTCGCGGCAAGCCAGGTCATGGTCCATGACTAGCCCCATGGGCGGGCTGAGTAGGGCGCTTCGTGATGCAAGCCATGCACCTCGTTCCTGAGCCTCTGAGAAAGCCTTACCTTGTTCCCGAACTTTCCGAAAGCCTGGTATCCTTCGACAACCCCTGTTGTGGTCCGTGACCAGCTCCACGGGCGGGCTGTGTAGGGCGCTCCATGTTGCCAGTCTCGTACCTCGCCCTTGAGTCTCCTGTATGCATCATACCTTGTTCCTGACTCCATGTCTCTTCCTCCAGTACCTTATTCCTGAGTCTACGTCAGCATGTCCAGTACCTTGTCTCCGACTCCACGTCTGCACCTCCAGTATCTGTGCCTGAGTCTACGTCTGCACTTCCAGTACCTCGTTCTGAAGTCTCGTCTGCATCCATGTTCCAGTCTTCGCTGCCCTGGCCTCCATCCGGCCTGCCGCTTCGTGCCGTACCCTGCGGCAGGTCCGAAAGGGCTGGGAACGGTCGGAGGACTGTTCACAAGACCAACATAGCGTTGTTGGGTCTTCCGAAGCATGCAGGTCCGGAGGAGGGCCTGTCTCCAGTCATCTCCCCAGCCTTGCTTCCGTCCTGCCCATGCTCGGGCATGCCACGCCTCCCGCGGCACTTCTTCAGAATCCCTCTGGGGTCGAGCCGTGGCCCAAGGAGACACATCTCCCAGGAGTGGGATCGCTCTCCTAGCGCTCCCCAAGACTGCAAGTTCAAGCATGTTTGTTCATCCTGTGCCGCTCCTCACGCAGTCATGAAATGCTCCAAGAAAGCAACAGGAGGGAGTAATGGAAAAGGGAGATAGGTACCAGCAATTTGGCAAAACACCATCACCCATTGACCTGTCAGCTATGATCCCATAGCTCAACCAGGACTTAAGGTCAGAGAGGCACAACGGATTGTCCAAGGTTTCCATGCTAGATTCCCCATTCCATTTGAGGGTCACCTGGACGGGACAACTACCTCCAGTGCTACATCCGTGGTACGACACGCTGCCATCATACAAGTGAAATTGGACATGGGATTGGCTTTGGGATGTATGGCAGGTCCATTTTCACATTGCCCTTTTCAAAAAATGTACCTATCACCTTTGGCAGTGATCCCTAAGAAAGAGACCGGAAAGTTCAGTCTTAACCAGAACCTCTCCTACCCTCCAGGCTCATCTGTATACAAACAGCATCTCCCTGAAGAATGCTCAGTGCAGTATGCTTCATTTATTTAACCTGGCTATTGCATTGCTCAGGAAGTGCGGTGTGGACGCCTTAATGGCTAAGTCTGTTATAGAGTCAGCATTCAGGATGCTGCCTATTCATCCAAGCAGCTTCCTGTTGTTGGGCTTTCGGTTCAGAAACGAATACTACTTTGATAAATGCAAGCCAATAGAATGCTCAGTTTCATGTTCCTACTTTGAGCTCTTCAGTTCTTTCCTTCATTGGGTGACATCACAGCGGGCAAGATCAAGCAGCATCATACATTACCCTGATGATTTTTTTATTTGTTGGGCTGAAAGAATCAGACGTTAGGGGTGTGCATTCCTTTTCGACATATTGTGAATCCATAATGTATATGCCATATTCGTTGTATTCGTGGGGGTTCCGAAACGTATGGCGAACCCCCACGAATACAATGGATCACCACCGAATAGGCACCCCCACCCTCCTGATCCGCCCCCCCCCCAAGACTTGCCAAAAGTCCTTGGTGGTCCAGCGGGGGTCCTGGAGTGATCTCCTGCACGCAGGTCGTCGGCTGCCGGTATTCAAAATTGCGCTGATAGCCTTTGCCCTTACTATGTCACAGGAGCTATCGGCGCCATTTTGAATACCGGCAGCCAATAGCCCAAGTACAGGAGATCACTCCAGGAACCTCGCTGGACCACCAGGTACTTTTGGAAAGTCTTGGGGGGGGGGGGGTCAGGAGGGTGGGGGGTTGTATATAAATAACTTTAAAAGGTTGGGATGGGGTTTTTTGGGGGGAACAAATTTATTTTTGACATATGAATGGCTCGGGGGCCCACGAGAATGGATGCAATGGATTTGGGCCCCTACAAATCTGAATCCCGAATGGGATGAATCCATCCCTGCTGCACATCCCTATCAGACGCATGCACATGCTTATTAGAGGAATTCCAAAGTGATGAAACTGCGTGTAATGTTGCGACAGGCATTGACAGCAAAGAAACTCTCACTGCGATCGATCCAAGCCTTTCTGGGGACACTGAACTTTGCCTGTCAAGTAATTCCCATGGGGCGAGTTTTCTTGAGGAGATTGGTTGCTGCCACAGTCTTCATCAGTAAGCCGCATCACTTCATGAGGCTGTCGAAGGCTATGCATGTAGATATCTCCATATGGGCATCATTTCTGGATGAATTTAATGGTGTGTCCATAAGGCAGGCACCCTCATTCTTAAGCAGAGATTTGGATATACACTCAGATGCCACAGGGGCCTGGGGCCTTGGGCTATTTGGTTAAGGGGCATGGTGCACCGAGCCTTGGCCAGCTGAGTGGGCTGAAGTCAACTTGACAAGGAACATCACAATTCTGGAATTATTCCCCATATGGGTAGCTCTCATATTATGAAGCAAAAGATTGAGGGACAAACACATAATTTTTTTGGTATGACAGTCAAGCAGTGGTCCAGGTTTTGAACAGAGAGTTGGCTAAATGTCCCAAGATGTTAGACTTGCTAAGGGAGGTAGTGCTCGCAGGTTTGTGCTTCAATACTACAGCAAGGGCAAGGCACATTCCAGGGGTTAGTAATAATATTACTGATTCCTTATCTCATGCTAAGAGGGATTTGTTTCACAAGCAGGTACCCACAGTAGACCAACAGGGAATGCCAATGCCAGAGCACCTTAGGATGATTGGTCTCCAACCACCCGAGACTTAGTATGAAGGTCCTTGGCTCTGTCCACATGGTCTGCATATTGCTGTAATTATGACCACATGCCAAGATTCCTAATGCAATATGGCTGGAGGCATGGACCAGTGCCAGATGACCTGATAGTAAAGTATGTCTCTTCAGCCAAGGAAATGGGGGCAACCAGAGGTTCAGTGGTTACCTATCTAGCAGATCTGGCATTTTTTTTCGAAGGCGGATCCCACCAAGTCCTTCCTGTTGAAGAAGATGTTGGCAGATTGGTCAAGAAAGTCAGGACCAACCATGGATGCTTGGCTTCCAATTATGCATAACCTGATGGGGACCCTATGGGTGCTTTTGGCATCAATCTGCGCTTCTGACTTCAAAACCAACCTGTTTCGCCTTGCCTTCTCGCTGGCCTTTTTTGGAGCTTTATGAGTGAGCAAGTTGGCCGCATCCAACAAACGATCTGGGTACTTGGGCATGCTGTTGTGAAACGTGACATGTACACCTCTAGCGTGCTGTATAAAGATACACAGATCAAAAAAAGATCAGGTGGGAAAGGGAGCAGTTCTTTCTTTGAAGAGGATCAAGGCATGCATCACTTGTCCTGTCCAGAACATGGAAAAGTATCTAGCTGTTCGACACTCTGGAGTGTACATTTGTTGGTACACATTCACCAGGTGCCAATGACCAAATATCAGTTCTCCGCTATGCTCAGAATGGCTGTAACAAGAATGGTCCTGGATGCCAGGAAATTTACCACATATTCCTTTAGGATTGGAGCGGCCACAAGTGCTGCGCATGGAGATCTATGGGTCAACACCATACAGCGGATAGGAAGATGGAGATCCGAGGTTGTCAATACTTATGTCAGGATGGTCCAGGTAAGCACTCCTACTCATAATTTCTTAATTGTATTTTGTAGATCTGCGCCGGGCTTAATTGACTACTTGGTTTTTCAGACACTCTTTTGTGCATTGGGCTGCTAAGAGAGCACATGATTGCCCCTATGGACTGCATTTGGGATTGGCACCTCACAGGCTAGTTGTGACATGGATATGACCCCCTCTTTGGCATTTGAAGGAATTGACAGTAGCCTCAAATGCCATCATAATACATTTTGGGGATAATGAACTTGGTGAATTATCAAGCAAGCAGTTAATTATGAGGATCAAGAATGACTTGGCTGAGTTATCATCCTTGTTCCCGCATACTCATAAGAACATAAGAACATAAGAAAATGCCATACTGGGTCAGACCAAGGGTCCATCAAGCCCAGCATCCTGTTTCCAACAGTGGCCAATCCAGGCCATAAGAACCTGGCAAGTACCCAAAAACTAAGTCTATTCCATGTAACCATTGCTAATGGCAGTGGCTATTCTCTAAGTGAACTTAATAGCAGGTAATGGACTTCTCCTCCAAGAACTTATCCAATCCTTTTTTAAACACAGCTATACTAACTGCACGAACCACATTCTCTGGCAACAAATTCCAGAGTTTAATTGTGCGTTGAGTAAAAAAGAACTTTCTCCGATTAGTTTTAAATGTGCCCCATGCTAACTTCATGGAGTGTCCCCTAGTCTTTCTACTATCCGAAAGAGTAAATAACCGATTCACATCTACCCGTTCTAGACCTCTCATGATTTTAAACACCTCTATCATATCCCCCCTCAGTCGTCTCTTCTCCAAGCTGAAAAGTCCTAACCTCTTTAGTCTTTCCTCATAGGGGAGTTGTTCCATTCCCCTTATCATTTTGGTAGCCCTTCTCTGTACCTTCTCCATCGCAATTATATCTTTTTTGAGATGCGGCGACCAGAATTGTACACAGTATTCAAGGTGCGGTCTCACCATGGAGCGATACAGAGGCATTATGACATTTTCCGTTTTATTCATCATTCCTTTTCTAATAATTCCCAACATTCTGTTTGCTTTTTTGACTGCCGCAGCACACTGAACCGACGATTTCAATGTGTTATCCACTATGACACCTAGATCTCTTTCTTGGGTTGTAGCACCTAATATGGAACCCAACATCGTGTAATTATAGCATGGGTTATTTTTCCCTATATGCATCACCTTGCACTTATCCACATTAAATTTCATCATCATTTCTTGTGATCTGATATTATTCCACATATAAAATTGAACGATTTGAAACTGTGGAGGAAAGGGCGCAAGAAGGTCGACCGTCAGATTGGCATATGGACCTGCAAGCTTGATGGTTACCAAATAAGGCACACATGGGCGGATGTTCATTGTCAAGGTTTATTTAGGTCATACAGAGTTCATCTTTCGGATATTGTCTATGATATGTTCAACAACGCCTTACAGGAGGCTTTGGAGGGATGGTTGTTGGGGATTAATGTTGGCTGCAGCTAAATGTTGGTGGGGAGCATGAGGAAAGGGCACGGATTTGATGGTGCCTTGCTTGGTTATTATGGTGGTAGTGGTGCAACCTGGTCTTTGGCAATTGCCATATCAGCTCTGGTACCAGTTTGTCTAGAGGTGTGTGTATATGTGTATGTGAATATATACCCCGACAAACAGATCACTCACTGAAGGTTTCAATGCTGTGACCTTAAATTAACTGATTAAACGTTACGGATACTTTGTCTTTCATAAACTGAATGACACTGAGCTAACACCGCTCAGACTGTTACAATGTAGCAGCACAGCATGCCTTTAAGTGCTTATGACTGCATTCCTCCCCCTGAGGAAGCCAGCATTGGCGAAACATCTGAAGGCCTGTTTGTTGGGGTATGTTCAGTGGTAAACTTCCAGTGCATGTGTGAATACTCTACACTCTCTTTAATATGATCATCTACGCAGTGAACAGTTGATCTCACACGGGTTTATAATGGAACAGCTTCCTTAAGCAACATTTGTGCTGCATGTATTTTCAAACATCAGTTTCTTCTACAATTTGGAGCAGATCCCTGCCCCCACAGGATTTATAAAGACTTTGGGGGTCATTTTTCAAAATGCGATAAGGCGTTTTCGCATGCGTTAAGGGCTTATCGCATGCGAAAAGCCCCGTTAACGCATGCGATAAGGGTTTAACGCATGCGATAAGGGCTTTTCGCATGCGATAAGCCCTTAACGCATGCGATAAGGGCCGTACCGCACATCGCGATGCAAATTTTGAAAAGGGGAGGAATAGGGGAGGAGTTGGGGGAGGTCCAATGTAAAGTAGGTCCTTCTATCGCAGTTTGCGATAGATTTTGGGCAGTATCGCAGCCCTTTAACGCTGAAAATAACTACACCTTTTTTTTTTTGCGGTAAGGGCAGATTGCATGCGATATCGCGTTTCGCGATATTTATCGCGGAGCACACCGCATGCGATAAAACCTGTAAATAGCTCCACAGCTTATCTGGACCAATAAAAAGGCTTGTTTTTAGTAGGTGAGCTGTCATGAGACCATATGCTCACTGCCAGGTGTATATATACACGGCTACCACATGCCTCGCCAGTCCTGTCGCAGACCACGGCATGTGGAAGCAGGACACCATGAAGAACAGGCCAGGCCACATCGAAGAGAGCACAGGGAGTTACCAGGCGAGGATAATTAGGGAC